>NC_136072.1:866837589-867274794 GCF_964261635.1 Lissotriton helveticus
AATAGAAAGAGGCATGACTAGTTTCCATGATAAGAAGTGGAAGAGCCATTTGTGATGGAATAATACAAATTAAAACAAGGGGGCATAGCAGGATGATGCATATTCCATTATGTAAGCCTCCAAGACGGTCATTTCTGTGCGACTACCTAAACAGGGCCTGAGTGAGCTTGAATGAGACGACAAATCGTCCTATGTCCAGGACAGGTCACCAAAAGTTGAGCATAAAGACATATATAGATGAAGATTCAAACGTCAGATAAAGGAAAAGGTAAGACAGTAGGTGGAAGAGGGAGATGGGGATGTGTATATTCAAACCCTGATCTTGAGTCAGGTCACTCCCCATGCCGCATGGCTCCTCCAGTGCACCTCTGACTCTCCCCCACCGCTGCCGCTGCCAGGAGCCCACCGTTGGTGCGCTTCCTTCCTCGCACCTGTATTGCCTGCATTTCTGTCCTGATTTTCTAGGTCTTTACTATTTTTTACTCATCTCTATCACTTAGTCCCTTTTGCCTTTCCCTTCTGTGCCCCTTGCCCTCTGAGCGCTCCCCGCCGCTGCTCCCCTGCGGCCCCGCCCCTTCTCCAGTGTCCCGTTCCCATTGGCCGCCCCGCTCCCGCATCCCAGCTGCTCCTCCCTCCCACGTGGCCCCTTATGGAGGGTGCCGCGTGGCAGTGAGTGCGACCCTTGACCCTGATCTTGGGTCAGGTCGCTCCCCACGCCGCACGGATCCTCCAGTGCACCTCTGACTCTCCCACACCGCTGCTGCTGCCAGGAACCCGCCGTTGGTGCGCTTCCTTCCTCGCACCTGTATTGCCTGCATTTCTGTCCTGATTTTCGGGGTCTCTATTATTTTTTACTCATCTCTATCACTTAGTCCCTTTTGCCTTTCCCTTCTGTGCCCCGTTCCCTCTGTGCCCTCCCCACTCCCCACCGCTGCTCCCCTGCGGCCCTGCCCCTTCTCCAGTGTCCAGTTCCCATTGGCCGCCCCGCCTCCCAGCTGCTCCTCCCTCCCACTTCGCCTCTTATGGAGGGCGCTGCACGGAAGTGCAGCAGACGTGTGCAGCAGGCGCGCCACTGGCGTGCCGAATGCACGCCAAAGGCAAGCCCGTCTGCGCCTGCACCGCGCCCAGCGCCAGAAACCCTCGACCCCGCACACGCCGCAACGCCAGACTGCACTACGACTCGAGCACCCTCCACGCACTTGACACTGGACGACAACATCACTGCTACCAGGCCAGCCCGAAGCACACCTTCTCCTTCACCAGTTAGGGCTTTAAACACCTTTATCTGAGAGTATAGACACTCCGTGGATAACAGATGTTTGAGCATTCTACAGTTATAATGGGCCACGTACAGTTTCTACTCAGAGTTGATACTCCCTATCTCTATCTACATTCCAGGTCCTGTACATCATACTCTTAAGGGGTTGACTCAGACCCTGGTTTCTTACTTAGGGCTCTACATTTAACCCACCACGATACCGTATACCTTGCCCACACATTCTTACATGTATAGCCTACTGTCATTGGAACCTATACAGCGGAGGGAACTTACTAATGTTCCCATTCTTACACTCATAGATTGGAACACAGATGTAGATGTAGACTATTTTTCAAGGACGCCATTGATTACCTCTTGATCTTCCTATGACTATATCCTCCAGAGACAACAGAACGTTTTATTTTAAGTAAGTCCTATTTCCGCCCTTCTCTTGCTGAAGCTCCCTCCTTTGTCGGTGTCATAGCGGTCTTTTGACCATAAGCTTATTTGACTTCCAGATTCTATGGGACATTAATTTGTCCATCCTCAGCGGTGACTGTACATCAGAGCTTCATATAGACTCTTCGTTTGAAATCTCTCCTCTATAGCAGAAGGTAGATCTGGTTATTTGTCCTCCTACAACTCTGTTTTTTCCTTCTCTCTTTGGCTTTGCCTTACATCATTTTGCATGTCGCTGTACTAGCTTTCCAGGATGACAAGGCTGATGTTCTCTCATGCTTCCCCATATTGTCATCTTTCTCTTTTTTGCACTCTTCCCTCTATATCATACCTTCGACATCCCTGTTCTACACTCATAATTACTTTTAAAAAACTTGTGCTTTCCCCTCCCCAGTGGGGTTGTCTTATGATCTCTCTACTCTTTGCTCTCTCCAAATCCTGATGCTTTTATAAGATAGCATACAGGATGATCAAGATATGATAACCCATTACGAGATGTTTTATGTTTAACATTCATCATTCCTATGTATATATAGTATTGTTCATGCTGTCTGTCTGCTTGTGCCTGTACATATATGTTAGCAAGTCTAACAGGACTGACATAGCAACAACTAACGAATATGTCAAAAATGAACTTGTTGTTGTTGTGTTGGTCTCTTTTTTAAAAATTCTCCTTTAAGGTCCTTTTATGTGGATCGCCCATTCTACGCATATATCTCTTTAGATATAGGCTTTTAATTGTGTCTGATATATGTTTGTTTATATGTTTGTATTTAACAGCCCTGAAGAAGTCCCATGTTCGGGACAAAACACGTCGGCTGTACGGTGCTTCATCTTTTGAAAATAAAGGAACTAAACCAAAGAACCCTATTCTGCTTGATTCATTGAAAACATAAATGTTGAATGCTGTGGTGCTCCTGTGCTGTTATGTTTAGTTAATAAAAGGCAAAACATTCGGTGAGTAACTGTGATCAGGTGGCATGGTGTGAAATGTTAGGAGGGCACCTTTCTTCATTTACCAACCACCTCCATGCCATGGCTTCCATACTGTTTTTTCAGAGTTGGCATCTGGATTTTAAACGACACAGAGAATCAGATTGATAAGCAAAACTCAGAATCCAGCAGGAAAGACTATGGAGGTACTGAGGCCTTAGATGAGGATACAGATTATAGTCTGGTGAGCAGAGCATAATCGTCGCGGTGAGTTGCTACAGTGAGGCCTTGCCACTGGGTTTGCCACTAGTGTAGGCTGTGTAGGATCTGTCATTTATACTTAGAGGTTTCTTATCATTAACCCTAATCATTGAACAGTGACTTCAACATGAATTCCCTGACTTCAAACACATATGCATCTTGCACTTTGTACTTTGAACTGGCATTTTCTAGGTTCATCATCCATCCTCAGAAGTAACCAATTCTCTTCCCCAGAACTAATAGCGCCTTTTTCCATTACTTATAACTTGCAGCTTTTCTGAATTGGCATGATTTTTTTTCCTTATCTAATTCTCATCTGAACATGACTTTCTACTCATCTTTACGTTGAAACGTCATCGACACCTAGGACTTTTAAACCAGGTAATTTCTGTCTATTGTACACTCGATGGACTTGAGCAACTGATTATGCTTCAATTAAGCCTGTGTTTTGAATGTTTTTTTATTTTTTATTATTTTGTATATATTTGCCTTATTTACTGCATAAAATGTGCACAGTGTGACCAGAGGAGTACTGGGTAACTCTATTTGTACTCCTACATTTATCTCTAAAATTAACAGTTCAAATCTTATACTAACTGATTTTTACTGGTATGATTAGCGACTTAGAAGGTGTTATGCATGGTCAAACAGTGCTGAAAGTGTCTTTATGAATCACTTGCATTCTTTAGGTTGAGCATTCGAGACCTCTTGTATATACTTTAGTATATCCTTATATATTAGTATATACTTATATGGTACGTACTTTGTGGGCTCTGGAGATCAGCCCTAGGACTTGTCTGCTTCCTCTTAGGGACTTTTTTTTCTGTTCAACTGCCTCTATTTAACTGTCTTAATATAAAAGGACCAGTAGAGGTAAGTAAAATACCAGAATTGCTTTCTGCTGAGGGACTTTCTTTTTTTTAATTTTTCTGGCAACTGCCTCTATTTAACATTCTTGATGGAAAACGACCAGCAGAGGTCCGTAAAATACCAGAATCACTTTAGCATTCTATAGATTCTAGAACATACAAACATGTCTTCCATGAGCACTCGTAGACAAGAAAAAAGAAATCAAATCTTTCTCCCCGTGTGTTCCCATACCTGGCATGTCACGCAGTTTGGCGCTTACTTTACACCATGTTAAAGAACAGCAGATGTTTCAGCACCCAGGCTAATGTGCTGCATAGCTAAATAAATATAAATGTAAATGTAGGAGTACTTGTCTTGTAGTGTAGTTCCTATATTCCCAATAGGCTCTGCGCATTGGAATCATATATCCTATAGATTAGACGTAGGACTACGGTTGACTAGGTCTCTATTGAATATATTAGCCTTGATTGTGAGTGCCAGCTAGCTCAGAGGTCACTAGAAACTTTCTCGAGTTCACAAGAAGGGATTTAGTTTCTCACAACCGCATAAACATGACAACTTTGTTTCCCAAAGATAAAACTGATCTTCAGAGTCGTGGAAACAATAGATAGATATTTCACTCGTGCATGCTTCTTTTCACCAGAGGTGCAGAGAAATAGATAGGCGGGCGTTTTCAATAAAAGGATTTATTGAACAGTCTTCTTTCTCAAGCATAAGAAATGAACTGCTACAATCGTAAAACTGGTTGCAAAATATAATGCATACAGTAGAAAGAATAGAATAAAATAATACTGTAAGAGCATTGTATGGTTCCTAAACCATAGATAAATACATACATAAATAACAGAGGCTAAAAGTACTCAACTGGTGTTTCTAAAATATGCCTACCCTGATATACCTAACCTAAGCTTAGTACGAGGGAAGAAGAAAGTAAGGTGCAGCATACATATACTATTCTTTGCCAAGAATCTGTCCAAGATTTCTCTTAGGGTCGAAGCAGCTCCATACCTTGATTTGGAATGAAGAAGGTCAGGCTCAGAACTCGATTTCCCAACAACCCGCAAGGGTAGCTTGGAAACACTGGAGCTGGATTTCTCGGCAGGAGAAAAGACAGCGTCTCTCTCAGTGCGTCTGCTGGAGGGTCGGCCTCCTTCGGCACTTGATGTAGCAGGATGCATCGGGCAAGTAGATAGTCGAACTGCTCCAAACGACTGTGTGTTTGCTATGGCCAATGTGGGCATATTTATACTTTGAAGGTACCGAGTTTGACGTAAAGGTGGACATAATAACGTCTTCAAAGGGTCTCAGTTCTTTGAAAACTCCATGAGTTCTTGGACAAGTCAGTTCTCGAGCAAGGGGAAGTCCCTAGCTGCTGAAGTCGAGTTTTCCAAGAAATCTTTGAAGATTTTCGGAACTAGTGGAAGTAGCCCCGCCGTATTTGGACTGCATGAGCTTTGTCTAAATATGGTTATGATTTCTATGCCATATAAGGATTTGGTGATTTATACCTATATAAGGGCATGAATCGGGAAAATTACAATAGGGTTCTACAATGGTACACAACACCCACTCCACGTTATCATGTTCATCTGAAATCAAGCACTAAAACATATAATCTAGAGCATGTGTTTACAATCCCACCCAAAAATACATATAAAAATGCATTGGAAATGGTGGCACACGAAAAATTAGCATTTGTACTGAACACATTTAAAAACAATGATTTCATTGTAAGCCTGTAATATGATATTGGAAATGCTAACTGAATGAATAATGATATTACATTTATGAAATGGCTCTTAGTTACAGAAGAAAATTCGAGACCATCCCATAGCAGAATATATAAGTTGTTTTGGTTTGTCGATTATGTCAATATTGTTTCTAGGAACTATTCAAAGAAATCTTTTTCTCTAAGAATAGTTCTACTTTAAGCAGATTGCTTTGTGCCAAAGTTCATTGTTTTTTGGAAAAAAGTCAAATCAAATCATAGAATGAGAGAGAAAAAAAATAGAGTTCAGAAGTTTTCTGTGTTGGAAAAAGTGAAGATTGAACTTCAGATTTCAAAAGAATGCTGTGTGCTAACTTCAAAAGTTATTCTCGGTGTCAGGAGAAAACATTAAGTCGTCAAGGCTGGCAAAGAAATCGTCTACCACAGTAGATGAAAGTTGAACCACTTCATTAAGAAGATCAATTGTACACATATGTGAAACATCGCTGTCAGCATCAGCCGCGTTAGCAATGTTCGTAGTAGATGGTACCTGTGTGCCTGTTGGTCCGCGTATCACACCTTCAGCAGGAATTGCCGGTGAGATCTCAATGAATGCCATCATCAGGATTGGTAGCCATTGGGGGCAACACAATACATGAGCCGTTACCGGACTCAGTAAAGCGTCAACATCCGTTGGCATTGCTGATGGAAGTTTTAGACAGATATCTAACACTCATTCCTCTCCACAAAGCAGGCATCGTAGAACAGGTAAGATGCAATCTTGCCAGATTGGTCTGAATGACAGGAACCATGTGGTATTCAGATCTCTTAAACGAGCCAAGCCAAGGATCTGTGTTATTCTTTCACGATACTGCATGGCCAGGAGAGCATGCTCCATGGTAATTTGGGTATTGCTGGTGGCCGGACTTGCCATAACGGAACAGGAGGATTAAAATAGGATCCCTGCTACGAGTCCCAAGATGAGAGGTAGGCCACCGAACACAGAGTGCACGAAGTTAGGAAAAATGCCCAGGACTGCTTCAAATGGTGGTATGAGACATGTTTAAGTTACGACCTAACATTTCTGCGAAATGTACTCGGCAGTTTGTTGATAATAGGGCATGTATCTCTGCAGAAGTCCTTGCAACTTGCAGATCATACGTCTCTTTGAACGAGGTCAGTGGCATAGTTTTTTGCAAAAGAATGGCTTTCGTTCTGCTTAAAGTATCAATTTGTATAGAAGAGATGTTCTGTGAAGGCCATATTAGCGACTCCCCATCTGTCTTGCTTTTAGGAAACAATAAGTGACCCTGGCTGACACTAACTAGATAGGCAATTCCTGGCATCATTCCACAACAGCTGTGATCATTCAACATTATGTAGCTACCATTGGAAAGCTGCCTAAATATTGGATCTATCCCCGCTGTCAGGGAACCCTAAAGGTGGCATGATAAGTTGTTTGAAGAACCCTCACAGGCTCCATGTAAATTAATGCCTTGACACAGAAGTGTACCACTTAATGTGTATTTACAAATTTTACCACCAAAAAATACCTCCTTTCCTCCACTCCAACATTTGTGTGTGTATGGTAGGTCACAGGTCGACTTTATGTACCCTTTACCCAACCTTTCATACAGGCCTACTGGTATGTGTTTTAAGCAATACTGAAACTGGAAAATCGCCACTGGTATCGTCATGCCATGCACTATCCATTCAATGGCTGACTTCTCAGAAACGGTCAATGGCAATCTCTCCAGTTTTCTATGCTCAGCACCGTATAGTGCTCCCCTCTGTGCCAAAGAGATTTGTTTATCTGTAAGGTTAAATACAGTAAACAGTGACGTGGTATGATTGGACGCCAAGGCACATAGCCAGAATGAAGGTTTTGTAACGTCCAGCCTAGCAGCATTATAGAACGCAATTGAGACTGGCCATGTTGCAACATGAGCAAGTCCTGTTCCATTATGTCTATGGCAGAGGATATAATGCTGTCCAAAGAATAAATTCTGGGCGACAGAGTTGTTAACCCATTGCCAACTACAGAGAGATCTTTCTCTAGATTAATCCAATCAATTTCTCGTATTCGTTCAGCTGTTTCCATTTGCGTGACTTTCCAAGCTTCATTGTAGGCAGCGTATATACCAGCGTCTGTGAAAAGTTTATGACGTGGTTTACGAGGTCCAAGTAATAATTCTCGTAAATCAACGCCATCTTTAAGTAAAGTTAAGTGTTGTTTTATTTCTGGGAGTGTGGAGTTTTGTAGCGACTCAAGGCATAGTTTTCCTACATTGCAAGTTGTCATTATCCCTGGATGTTGTCTCTGGACATATTTTTGATCTGGCCGAGTTATTGTAAACCCTTGTGTCTTGTTCAGGAATCTATCTTGACAGATATTCGTGTCTGTGGGCCAGATTAACCATTTTTTTCCATTCAGGATTACTTCTGTTTTGTTGTAAAACATAATTTACGTCTACCTCCTCATCTGTAGTTCTATTACTATCAGGTGTGGGTTTAGGTATGGACGGTTTGTTTAAATCTTTTATCTTAGCCAGGCCAAGACAAGATGTCTGTTGTGCAGTCTCATTTAAGAATAGCATTTGTTCTGGGATGATGCAGGCTCTGAACAATGCTTCTAAACCTTGTACTTGCCAGTCGTTTGTGCCCCAAACAGTTTTTGTCCCAATGTTGTCTTTCCAAAAGTTAAAGCCTAATGTGGACAATTGAGCATAAAAGGCCGCAGAATAAATCTGTTTAGTATTAGTCAACATACTTTTCATGCCTGTCTTATTAACATTTCTAAAGTAAAATGTTTCTGGATTTGTGGTATTGAAACCCGAAAAGTATGGACATTTTCTATAGAATGTTATAGAGCTACCTTTTGGTGGCGTTGGACAATGTTCCCATTGATTATAAGAAAAAACATTTCTAGGATTTGCAGATTTGTGCAAATAATGGTGACCAAAATGATTAAAACAATACATTTCTTCATAATTTGATGAACCTTCTAAGTATTCATGTTTTGCAAATTTTGCTGACATTTCTAAGTCTGTCATCATGTTATTAACAGTCTCAAAGTCTCAATCATCAGAAAATGTGCTGGGTGAAACAAAATCACTCAAGGAAACCTTAAATTGATGTGGAATCTTCAGCAGCTCGACAGGGCCATAAATGTCATAATCAGTTCTATCCCATGCTATTCCACCAGGTAGAGGAACAGCTGTGATGTTCACTGATGATAGGTCTCGTTGTTCACGATGAGATGATTTGTGTGGTTTCAGGAGCAAGTTGATGTTCTTACTTGCTGTGTCCATTTTACTATATTTTCCATCTATCAGCTTTCCCAAACTTAAAAAAAGAATGTGCCATAGCCGGAGAAAAAGTACACCTAACACAATCCAGAATTCAACCCAAGGTGAAACTAGATAAATATTTGCAAGCTGGTGACAAAGTTCCGTTAATTGTTCCTTGAAAGTTGTATTTGCTGGTGGTATTTCGGGCTCACTGGGATCCTCAGAAAAGTCATCAAAGTTGAGGAAATAGCCAGAGGCAGTTCTGTCAATTGTTGGTATCGCATCCGGATTATTTGAAATTGCCGGAGCTGCTTGTTTCCTTGACATGTTTGTATAGTCAGATGCTACATCATTGTAAACGGGAGTGTCTTGATGAACTGGTATTTGGGTTTCAAGAGGCACACATTCCATGGCTTTATTGCATTGTCCTTCTTTTCTTACTGCAGAACCTTCAAAGGTGATGAGTCTTTCATTGGCCTCAGAGCTAAACGCAGGATCCTGGTCAGAATGTAGCGTGCCGATTGCGTATGTGCCGATAAAGACTCGCAAATCTGTTATAACAGTTTGGGCGTCAGCCGAGCGCTGAGGTTACATCGACATGAATCTTGTCCTGGTATTTGTAGGATAGCTTTTGTCCATGGGGACGTCTGCGTGTAGAAAGTCTAATGCTATCTAACAATGGTGTCTGAACTGGGCTGGCTACACTGTAGTCAGGTATCTGGTGGCTTTCAAAGCTATGATCTCTGTAACAGACATCACAATTAATCCCAAATTCATTAATGTGGGTGCTCATCCCTGGCCACCAGTACATCTCTTTTAATTCTAGTAGAGAGTTTGAGATCCCTTGATGTATCAGACCCTCTCCCATATGCGCTTCATGAATCAGAGCTCCTCTCCGGTTCCTGTTCGGAATTACCCTATTCCCCCACTCCAGGGATTCGAGCAAAAGGAACAGAGTTTGCATCAATTATGTATGTATATTTGAGTGGATAGTTTAGAGGTAATGCAGCTCCGCTGCCTTTGCTTGTGGCATTGACAGCTAGCATTGTTTCGCCGTCTTTTTTTGTTTTTGAACGAGTGATTGCAGCTACGGAAGCCATTTGCACAGCTGCCTTTGCGGCTTCATCAGCCAATAAATTCCCTTCAACGTGAACGCCATCACACTGATGACTCAGTGTATGGATCACGTGAGTCTTTTGTAGTTCTTTCTGTAATAGAACTACTTGTTCACAATGCAATTTATACTTGATTGTGCCACCTTTTGAGTCTTTAAAACCATTTTGAACCCAGTTCTGCAGATATTCATTGTAAGACTGGACGCAGTAATACAAATCACACACTATGAGTGTGGGGAATTCGGGATCGGTATTTTCAAGCGCCATCTTGAAAGCCTGAAGTTCAGCTCGCTGAACTGTACAGTCTCCTAGTGATTGAGTTTTTGTGACCATGGGTCTGAATTTTCCATTGCACCAGCGACCTTTAACAAACGTGCACGCAGCACTATAAGCTTGTTTTCCCCCATTTGCGGGCTTTGCTGATTCGTCTGTATATATTATACAGCCGTAATGTTCTAGAGGCAGAATTTCAGTGGGCAGAGTACATTCTTGTTCGTATTGGAGAAATTCTTGTGTCTTCAAGTAAGGATCAAAAACGTATTCAACGTCTGTCGCAGCAAGAGAATTAACCCATTGCATCCATCTTGGATGTAAATCTTTTGCATTTGGAATGCTTGCCTTTGTCACTGCCTCTAGGGCAGGTACAGGAGTAACTATTTTTATGCGTTTACCCTGCGCGAGAGCTCTTTCTTTTGCTACCGCAGTCTGACCTGCTTTCAGAATTTTTTCTGTTGAAGTGAATTTCATTTCAGCCTGTATGTACAAGTGTGACTTGTAAGCTATTGGTACCTTTTCACCTTCATTAAAGGTTAGGTATGTGAATCTGCATCTTCCTGGGATGATTTGGATTACAAGGTTGCGTACGTTATCGGGTGTTTGTAAATGTTTTGTTGCTAACATGTCTGTTTGCAATGAACGCAAGATTTCTGTATGTTTTTGTGTCCAATTAGTTTCCTTGAAATCAGGTTTGATTAATTTGTAGACAGTTGTAACCCTTTCTGCGTAGTTTAGAATGTAAGTTATTCCGAAATCCCAAAACTGACTGTACATTTTTCAGTGTTTTTGGAGGTAGGAGTAGCTCACATTTTTCTAAAAAGTTTGCTGTCAGGCTTTTGCCATCAATTCAAAGTTCGTATACCAAGAATAGGACGTTGAGGTAGGCAATCCTTGATTTAAAAAAAAATTGAACTTGTACCCCTCAGAGGCGAAACCAAGTATTATGGTGTTCAACCTGTTCAAGTGCCTGTCTAAGTCATCATCTGTAAGATAGATGTCATCGACATAAGATAATGCCTCATCATCATACGTTTGTAGTAACTCTGTCACTCTGGCTAAAAATAATCCAGGACTGTTCTTGAATCCCTGGGGAAGACGACAAGAGTGTTGTTGTGTCCCCATTATCGACAAAGCGGTCAAATGCCTACTTTCAGGTGCAATGTTCTGACAGAAGAAACGGTTTGAAATATCTAATGTTGTTTTATATTTTTTGCACACAATGTTATTCATCAGTGCTGCACTGTGTGCATTTTGTACTGCAAAGGTTTTGCAGCAGGAGTTTAAATGTTTGTAATCCAAGACTAGACAATATGTATTGTCTGGTTTGGAGACAGGAAACAAAGGATGGTTGCTCAGTAACATCAAGTTCTTTTACTTTTTGGCGGATTGCCACAGATGCGCTTCACCTTTAATGTTAGCTAATAATATAGCTGAGACCTGTTTGAAATCTTTCAGTAATTTCATACCCAGATTCAAGGCAGGTTCTGTTCCGTATTCATTTTGAATCTGTTTCAGGACGTCAGGTATTACCACCATTGACGGAACATCATGTGTTTTCGTGTAGATTGAAGCAAAAACTGTACCCCAAGTGTCACAGTCCTCCACGTGTGGTGCTATCTCCATTGGTAAACAGATTGTTAGAATCCTGTGTTTCTCATGAGGTGTACTATCAGGAAATACTGCCTCTATTTGAGTAATTTTTTGAGCTAACCAAAATGGAATTTGTTCTCTTTTTGCGGGCAACTTACCAATGACTGATTGTATAGTCTGTGGTGTAATTTTGTTTGTATTCCCCTGATGAGGGGTGTGCTGTGGAATTCTTTTAGCAGGTTAGACTGCTAAAGTCCGCATGACATATTGTACCAATTGTCTATGGATTTTAATGAATTGTTTTAGCTGAGCTAATAGTTCTGGTCCTTTCATTTGTTCAATGGCAGGATGTGGTGTATAGCTGGCTAGTACCGGACATGTTGCTCCTGGTCTACCTAGTGGACCGAGCCTGGTAATGTAATTTTGATGTTGTAGGGCGCCTTTAAACCCGAGCTGATGCTTCTGTTAGGTTAGTGGAATTTCAACGTCCTCGAAAGGAACGTATTCCGATGGAGGTTCCTCCATCTTGTAGAAGTGGAACACATGTGTTGTTGGATTTGCTTGTGGAAAGATAATCCATGAATAGAATACCTCTGTCTGCCGATATTCATGTGCCTCTATGACAAATATGACTCTACCACCTCTTGCTGATAGGCCATATTCTATAAGCTATATAGCTATGGCTTTCCTTACATTTTCCGGGATGATTATGGCATCTACGTCATCTTCATTAAACCCTGTGGTGTCAAAACCTGGTTGGTTTGCATTCACTGCAGCTCCACCGGCTCTGGTGTTGTCGTTATTCGACATTGTTTAATGGAAGTTTGCAGAGCAAGTCTCAAGGAAATAAAGATAAGGTGCACAATATTTTGGAACACTGTATCCTTCAACGTTGAACAAAACCAAAAACAAATACATATGATTTTTCTTCCTACTTAGTTATAGTGGATATTTCTATCCTTTCACCCTCTCCAGACGTCTATTGGAGTATTTTACGGGAAAAAGGGGTCTCTGTAAAAAGCACGTTTGAGTTACTTTAGTATCTAGCGTTAAATTAGTGCCTTACCAAACATTGGGCGCCATCTAGTGTAGTTCCTATATTCCCAATAGGCTCTGTACATTGGAATAATATATCCTATAGATTAGACGTAGGACTGAGGTCGACTAGGTCTCTATTGAATATATTAGACTTGATTGTGAGTGCCAGCTAGCCCAGAGCTCACTAGAAACATTCTCCAGTTCACAAGAAGGGATTTATTTTCTGACAACAGCATAAACGGGAAACAACCTTTACAATGCAACTTTTACAACGCACTACCATTGCAACAAAACTTTTACAACGCAACATTCATTACAACGCATGCCATTACAACGCAACCATTACAACGCATGACACTACAACGCATACCACCACAACGCATGTCATTACAATGCAGTCTTTACAACGCATATCATTACAACGCTTAACATTACCATCCAACACTTACCCTACTGTTGCACTCCCTGGAGTTAGAATAGTAATTTTTACCCCTACACTATCCAACACTTCCCCTATTGTTGCACCCCCTGGAGTTAGAATAGTAATTTTTACCCCTACACTATCCAACACTTATCCTACTGTTGCACCCCTGGAGTTAGAATAGTAATTTTTACCCTTACACCATCCAATACGAGAAATAGATAGACGGACGTTTTGAATAAAAGGATTTATTGGACAGTCTTCTTTGTCAAGCATAAGAAATGAACTGCTACAATCGTAAAACTGGTTGCAAAATATAATGCATACAGTAGAAAGAGTAGAATAAAATAATACTGTAAGAGCATTGTATGATTCCTAAACCATAGATAAATACATACCTAAATAACAGAGGCTAAAAGTACTCAACTGGTGTTTCTAAAATACGCCTACCCCGATGTAAGTGAGGTGTAGCATAAATATGCTATTCTTTGCCAAGAATCTGTCCAAGATTTCTCTTAGGGTCTAATCAGCTCCGTACCTTGATTTAGAATGAGGCTCAGGACTCGATTTCCCGACAACCCACAAGGGTAGCTTGGAAACACTGGAGCTGGATTTCTCGGCAGGAGAAAAGACAGCGTCTCTCTCAGTGCGTCTGCTGGAGGGTCGGCTTGCTTCGGCACTTCCTGTAGCAGGATGCTTCGGGCAAGTAGATAGTCGAACTGCTCCACACCACCGTGTGTTTCCTATGGCAAGTGTGGACATATTTATACCTTGAAGGTACCGAGTTTGACGTAAAGGTAGACATAATAACGTCATCAAAGATTCTCAGTTCTTTGAAAACTCCATGAGTTCTTGGACAAGTCAGTTCTCGAGCAAGGAGAAGTCCCTAGCTGCTGAAGCCAAGTTTTCCAAGAAATCGTTGTAGATTTTCAGAACTGGTGGAAGTAGCCCTGCCCTATTTGGACTGCATGAGCTATGTCTAAATATGGTTATGATTTCTATGCCTATATAAGGATATGGTGATTTATAACTATGTAAGGGCATGAATCGGGAAAATTACAACAGGGTCCTAAAATGGTACACAACAACATTGCTTGACCAGACACTTCGCTAATGATGTTACTGGGGTAACATGAAATAATTATTCCTGCTGGCTCCTGTTTGTCCATCTCAATCTGCATTAGCTTTACCTTGTATCATTGTTGAAGTACACTGAGGTCAGCGGAGGTCAGATAGAAGTGCTATGCGGCACTCCACGAAGTGGAAAAAACCTCTGCTGCGCTATGTGGAAATCAGCGAGCGAGCAGAGTTGCTTGTCCCAGACGTTCGCATGACGTTTTCCCTATTCAGCAATGCGGATTACATGTTTGGGGGAAAATATCATGCAAACTGCGCCACACAGTCATGAATGGGTGCAGCTATCTTGTTTTCTTCTCTTTTAAGGTGCTGGAGCCTTCTTTTGAATCCTATCTAAATATTTTAAATCCTTTTTCCCAAAACTTTTTTCTGATCTATTTTATTTATTATCTTTGCCTCTGTCTTCTTAAGTGTATATTTTGTGTTTTTTTTCTACATCTAGTGAAATTTGTACTGTTTTTCTCTCTAATTCCATCCTAATTTTTTTCCTTGCAGAAGGCGGCGCCTGAAAGGGGTGCAGTTCCGGGCCTCATTGTCAGAGGTGAATGTGGCAGCACTGTTTATTTTGTGCATCGCCACCTCCCTCCACCCTGGCAGCAGGCAGCAGGCTTTGGTCCAGGAATTGGTTCCCGGAGCACCAGCAGTGCTGGGTGAGGTGCGCTGGGCAATGTATCGCCGTTCTGAAGTCCGGCGCACCCACATTCAGTTGACGCACCGGTGGTCTGACATCCTGGACCGAGAGCAGGACCTGCTGGACCTGCTAGGGGTTGAGGTCATGGGCCCTGGTGAGTAGCTAATTATTAATAATATTATTACTTGTGTGTTCTATGTTATTACAAATATTGCTTTCCCAAATAGCAAGTATGCTGCTCACATGCAGTTTAGTTATGTTTACAAATCTTATATTATTTGATCATTATTCATGACAGGTACTCAGCGCTACCTAATCATACTTGTTTTCGATTTTATGCTCACTTGAGCTGATTATGTAAGAACTTAAGAAATGCAGATTAGAGAGAGACTCCTTTACTTTGTCCTGTCACAAAGATAGTAGTAGTTAGTATTCATAATTTAGCGTTGTGCGTCCTCTCGCTTCAGTTCTTAGAACCTTTTTTGTAGCTCGTACAGTGACAAGCAACCAACCAATTTGGTGTATGTGTCCGTTCATCTATGAATTTAAAGACAAAATGCAGACTAAGTGAATTGGCCCATCAAAGGGGGCTCTGAATGATTGCGAATGAGATCAGAACTTAGAAACAAATATCATGTCTTGCAATGTATTCCAAAGTCTTTGGAATAGGCAGGCTAGGTAGGTTTAGGAAATGTGGAGTAGATGGGACGGTTGGCGATCCTAGTCTACTACTAGTTGATATGATTTAGGATGGTTGAATGTTATTGTAATTGCTGTTTCCAGTCCCAAAATCTTTTTTGAAAGATTATTCATTTACCACCAATTACTTTATGTCTCTTTAATTATGTGTCCCAACAGCATTCAGGGGTAGAAGGTTGTCCGAGGCGGTTGAAGGAGCTCCCAGGAAGACTGCTCCTCTGCCGATGGCTCTGCTGGCCCCAGTAAGTCCTCCTGTTTTAATATTAATATGCAATTCCCTATCTTTCACTGGTCTTTAATTTTAACTATTTTCTACCTATTTCCCATTTCAATTTATTTTCCAAATCCTTTTTGATCTATCAGTTTCAAAAATTTTGTGATCCCTGCATTATCTGATTTACTGAGTTATTTTATATTTCTAGTGTCTGTATTTTACCTCAAACTGCCTATGTCTGTACTAGTCTGTTTGTAGCTCCCTTTCTTAAGATTTTTTAGCCAGCTGTCCCTCTCCCCTTATATATTTTGTGGACTGCCTAGTGGTGGTACTGCAAGACTCAGAGAACCCATTTGACATGGTCACTTATTACTGCTAATACTAGTAATACTACTCTGCCGGGCAGATTGCATGCCCAAGTAAGGAATTCTGTGCATGTTTGTTGAGATGAGAAGGCTTTCTTTTACTTTCTCCTGCTCATTCAATAAAATTAGAGAGTGGCCATCTTCACGTTGGACACCCCAAAGCTGTTTCTTTTTCTTATCTGAACCTGGTATATTAGCATCAGTTGATGGTGAACTGATTACTGTGCACCATGGCTGGAAGGAAGTATGAGGGAGAAGAGTATGGCGGTATAAAAGGGGGTGGTGATGGACGGAGCATCTGAACCAATAAAACACTCACACCCAGTCAAAAGATCTGGGTTTAATCCATCACCGTTCTTTAGCCCACTCTGCCACCCCAGTTCAGACATGGCTATATACAAATCAGTCTGACCCTGTGCCTCATGGGAACAGTCCAGCCCGAACTGCCAAGCCATGCCTTCCCTGGACCAGAAACAAGCTTCCGAGGACCGGTTTCTGGCATTACAGCCTTCTTCTGCCCGGCTTGCTTGTAATCCAGTGGCAAAGTGAGCAAGGGACTCACGTCTGAGCATACCCTGCCACACTTATGGCGGCCAAAGCGGTACAAAAGGGGGTGGTGATGGACGGAGCATTTGAACCAATCAAACACTCACACCCAGTCAAAAGATCTGGTTTAATCCATCACAGTTCTTTAGCCCACTCTGCCACCCCAGTTCATACATGGCTATATGCAAATCAGTCTGACCCTGTGCCTCATGGGAACAGTCCAGCCCGAACTGCCAAGCCATGCCTTCCCTGGACTGGAAACAAGCTTCCGAGGACCAGTTTCTGGCATTACAGCCTTCTTCAGCCCGGCTTGCTTCAATCCAGTGGCAAAGTGAGCAAGGGACTCATGTCTGAGCATACCCTGCCACACTTATCGCAGCCAATGCGGTACAAAAGGGGGTGGTGATGGACGGAGCATCTGAACCAATCAAACACTCACAACCAGTCAAAAAATCTGGGTTTAATCCATCACCGTTCTTTAGCCCACTCTGCCACCCTAGTTCAGACATGGCTATATGCAAATCAGTCTGACCCTGTGCCTCATGGGAACAGTCCAGCCCGAACTGCCAAGCCAGGCCTTCCCTGGACCGGAAGCAAGCTTCCGACGACCGGTTTCTGGCACCATTACATTTTCCATCCAAAAAGACCTTATGTGCGATTGTCCGCCCAGTTAGTCACCCTTATTTCTTTTAAAAAAATCAGATTCACCAATAGTGCTAGTCCAGTCCTTTACAGTTTGTCTTCTTGAGAGGCTTTTCACAAATTGCCACCATCAAAATGCCCAAACAGAAATTTTATTATTTTTGATGGGATATACTGGTTGTACACGAATTGTAGTGATGTGTGTGGTGTATGTATTTTCAATTTTGCTAGAGAAAAAAATAAATAGGGGGAGTTTTTTCTAGATACACCAACCACCAGTGCTGGGGCCAGCAGTGACAGCGACTACATCCAGGGAGCAGACGTGGCAGCTGAAGGGGGTGAGGCAGCAGCAGTGGCGGGCTGTAGTAAGTCATATTGCTTGCTTATTAACAATTTATATACTTGCTGCAAGGATGTGCACTGTACTGTTGTCACTAAGCTATAAACAGTTGAAGACACCCCTCTTTACTTAGCATTAACATATACAGTGGGAGTTAAGTAACTAATGGCCTCTTCTATCTTCAACTCAGCAGAGAAAGTTTCATGAAGAAGAGTCACACCTTGGTGGGTTGATGGAAAAGGGAAAGAAGGATGGAAGGAGGAAGGATGGAAATAAATATGACTGGCAGAGAGGGATGCATGGGTGAAAAGATGCATATAGGTAGCAAAGTAACGCGACACAAGTATGTCTGTCAAGAACTAAATTAATTTAACTAAACAAGAGAGAGAAGAAGAATACTTGTATACTCCATAGTGCTTAATGCCTGAAACTCTAATCAAATCCAAGTCGAAGGGGCCGAATATTCGAAGATACCAGAAAATTTGATGTACTGCTAATGCTACTTTGCCACTATTACATTTTATTACATTTTATTTGTTACTTTTTTGCTAAGGTTATTGCTTACAATTTATCTTTTTTCTTTCTCGATATAGCTACTCCAGCTAGTCCACCATCATCCTCATAACCCAACAGGCAGGAGATAGCAGCCAGAACCCGGCAAAGGAAGCTGGAGGCCATCAAACTGAATACCAGTGACTGGTGCCAGAGGAGGAGGAGGCAGGGGCAGCAGCTGCAGCCTCCAATGCCCCGGGCCCTAGCCAGGCACCAGTGCCTCTGATAGTATGGTGATGTGGTCAGGCAGCCACTCATGCCATTCAATCACTGCCACTCCCCTCTAGAGAGCTTTTCAGCACCGCATGCACCAGAGGATGGCGCCCTGGAACCCAGGATGGGGGAGTGCTTTGACAGGTTGGAGTGGAAGCTCCTAATCCAACGCTGGGCCTCTTTTGCCCCTTTTTTAATCTTTTGTTTGGTGTCTGGGATTTGTTGGGGAGAGAGTGGGAATGTGGGAGTTAGGGAAATGTTGTTTTTTTGCGTATTTATTTATGGACATTTGATTTCATTTATTGACAATTACGTTTTCGGATGTTTTTTACTTTGGACTTTGGTTGGGGTTAAGGAGAGGGGTGGGCGAGGTGTTGTGGGTTTTCTGACTCTTTGTTAGGAGAATACATTTTTTATAGTTGTACATATGATTTAAATCTTTTTTGGTGGGTTACACTTCTACTTTGCACTGTTCTTTCAGCCCTGCAGCCAGTTTTAAAAATCTGCTTCACCTACTCTCTGCAGTCTGCAACTATATTAAACCCTAAGGACTCGGAGGTGGTGTGGGTGTGTGAATTTCCATTGTATATAGATTATTACAGCTCAACAATGAATCCTCCTCAATTCTTCTCTTACCTGTGATTAAGCAAAGCGATGGCTACTTGGTTTCCCAAGGTGCCATGGAGGTGGTAGTTGACAGTAGCAACATGTTAGTGGACTAGTCGAATACTAGTGAAAGCACCAGCTCCAGAAACAAGGTTCCACTCCCTCCTAGCCAAAATCAAACTGAAGGATGAGGAATATTGATTGCAGGGAACTAAATAAATTGAAATTAAAACTGAGTTATTGCCATTTTATATGCATCTTTGCAAAAAAAATGAGACAGTCACCAGAATGAGACTAGTGTATGACTAGTAGTACAAAAGAAGAAGACTGGCAAATGAGAAAACATGCTAAGCAATGCTAAAGTAAAATAAATTAAATCAGAATTGTGAGCTAGTAAAAGTTAAAAAATGAAGTTGAATTCAGCTTTGAATTGGACAAGCTTAACCTTCAGAGCTGGAAAGACGATGGTGCTGGCAATTATGAATTATGTTCCTCTGAAAAAAATGTATATATGGAATACTGTTGATGGGTGGGCAATCTATACATTTAATATATTGCCAGTGTGGGATATAGTTAGAGTAAACGAAGATCCTCTGCCTGCCTTGAGTTGGTGCTGCTTTCACCACATCTGCCCCACTGAGTGTGTGATAAATGAACTGTGTAAATTTAATTTAGTCACACCTCAATAAATCACACATCCCTTGGGAAGAGGGTTAGGGTTTCAATGAATGGATGGGAAGGGGATTTGAGTGGAAGGTTTGACAAAGACAAACTTTACACACGGGCAAAATTCATCTTGGCAGCAGACCATCATAAATCTTTTATGGGCGGAAAAGGAAAATACATGCATGATGATGAGTACTAGTGCAGGTGACCCAAATCAAATTGTCCATCTGCCCCCAGATAGACTCAAGTTACATTATATTCTGTTGTACCGTGGTATGAAAGATGCTTAGCAAATACAATTAAAATATCTGAAGGAGTCTAGTAAACAAAGATAAACAATTCTACAACATACATAATTTTAAAGATTAATGAGAAAAAAGGATACTGTATTGCCAAATTGGGAAATGTATCTGCATTCCTCTTGGGCTGTCTGCCAATCTTGTGTGCCAGGTGGATGCAAGTCGGTAAGGTAAGTGTGAGTATGTTATTGTGTTTTTCCAGTATGGGTAGAGGGCCTGTAGAACATTGGAAAACAAAAATGATATTGAAGAATTAAGGAGAAAAGTTAAACTGTATAAGGAGTGCAACAAGAAGACTCAGAGGTAGCATGGCTAACTGTTTGTTTCCGGCAGTTACCTACAAAAACAGGACCCACACCCAACCACCACTTAGCTTTGAATTTGATTCAGACAGCACAGAGCACAAACGCACCCAACAACAAAGCATTTTCCCAATCAAGTAAAAAATTAATGCACCACTGTCAGTCACACCACTCACCACCACTACACAGACTTGTGAAGGTATGGTGTTGTTTATGTTTACTTTTAGGCCACTTCAAAATCATCGTCATCCAAATTGGTTGGTTTCAGTGAATTTGAAAACTTCTATCTTCTTCTGTTGGCAGGTCTCTAAGTAGTCACGCTTATGTCCATGCCCTGAGTCATTTCACCATCTGTGATCCTCCTAAGTTTGATACAGAGTATGGTGTCCAACTCCGTAGCAACTGTGTCCCCAGTCCGAACTCAAAATGTTATAGATCGGCCTGTAGTAGTACATTGTTGTTCAACAACTTGAAGGGAAATATTGAGTAGCACACAGCGTGTTGCTGACCGGGAGGACGACGTGGGATTTGTGCGCTCTGCTAGCGCTTCTGATTTTGTGTGGGGCTCCGTGAGGGGAAAGGACTGAGTCTGCACCACACGCCGAGGGACTGCGAGGACCAGCAGTCTCCCTGCTCCACAGCTGCTGCCTCTTCCCTCGGCGTTCCCGCCCCCCCGCCTGGACATTACATCAACCTATCGCGGCCCCCGCTCCGCGGGTGTCGCTCACAGCGTGTTGCTGACCGGGAGGACGACATGGGATTTGTGCGCTCTGCTAGCGCTTCTGATTTTGTGTGGGGCTCCGTGAAGGGAAAGGACTAAAGTAATTAGATTTTGAATGGTATCTTTGCACATTGAAATGCACACAGTGCTAAGGGTGGAACACTTCGGGGCTTATTTACAAGCCCCTGGCGACACCGGTGCGTCACTTTTTCCTATGTCAAAAGTGATGCACTGGCGGCGCAAGGGGCTTGAAAATAAGTCCCTTCATGTGAAGCAACATAAAAACTTCTCCTGTCATCTAATCACCAGTGATGTATGAAGAGGACATTTGTGGCATTCATTGCCCATGCAAACATGTCACATATGTGTGTGGCACATTCACATCACAGCCCTGTTCCATAGGTATGGCTGTGTGTGTTCGCACTCAAAACCCATGGACCATCAAAATTATCTTTAATATTTTGAAATGCTACATAATGTAAAGTCATTGCACTGCACACCAACACTTGTGTGAGATATCTCAGCACTATGGTGAGAAATGTACTCTTATCACATTTGTCAGAATGACTTAGGAAGCATGATGCAAACATGTAGATAGTCAAACAGCCATGGTGACTTATCATGGGCAAGAATGTGGACATTTGTGCATTTACAAAATTAACTTTGTGACGCAGAAACCTTGCATCATTGTGCGAGTGTGTCTGCATCAGGGCATGTCTGATGATTCAGGCAAGGCACTGGCAACATCTCAGTGATGCTACACATCATTGTTTAACTCTCAGTAAACATTGCTGTGGCAGTATCTCAGCATTGACACTGTCAAAGTGCCAGTATTTCATTTCATCATAAAAAAGTTACATGTTCTGTGAATTACCTGCATGTGTTATGACAATGTTTTGTGTACAATGCCTACATTGTATACAAGTCCGGCATTCCCAGCTGATTGTACTTCTGTTAATGTTTTATAGGTGGACCCCAGCCATATACACAAAGGGAGGTTGACATGTTTGAGGACCCCAACGCTACCAGTGAGTATCATTACTCAATGATTGCGTTGTTGATGATGTGCAAGGTTCAAACATTGAATATTACTGTGCCTGCCTATAAATAGTTCACAAGGTGCAGCTGCTTTCTCAATTTGGCTTACGATATTCAAGTTCAAGTAACATGAGGCAACACATTGTGCATGGTATACTGTGTGAAGACATGCCTGGACCTATGAAAGCCCATGAAAGTTTTAGACATGCCTTCACGCTGTCCACAATGCACAATGCAGTACCTATTGTCATTTTGACTGGGGTATCAGAAGCCAAGTGGAGATAGCAGCATCAGTGGCATGACGTTTTGAGAGGAAAGTACTCTTACAACAGTCCTCACTATGAGTGAATGGTGGTGGTGTGTCAATTGTTCAACAGGAGCTGGGCAGGGGTTGCAGTTTGGGTGCAATATCAGAGTTAGCTAGACCAGGGAAGTCCATGGATTGTAATGCAGTTTTGCAGAGTGCATGTAATACCCCCAGGAGTACAACCAAACAATGTTTGCACAGACTCAGTGTGCATCATCGACATCTATCTCAAAATAATTATGCAAATTAATATGTGAGGAAGTTTAGTGATCTAACCGTTATACATGCATGATATTACTGATGTTTTGGAAATTAAACATTGGATCACCCAGGCACTTTTAGTATCCGTAACGAGACCGGACAAATTAGTATGCAACTGAGGTCTAGGATTGTCAGTCCTCCTTGTGTCATTTCATGAGGTAATCATTGTGCAGTGTTAAGGACAAGATTTTATTGTGTCATAACGCAATTGAAGCACAACTTGTACTCAAGAAATGCCTTTGACTCCTGACTGTGTGAGACTGAATTTGTTCCACACAAATGTTTCCTTGGGCTATTTACATGAGGCCTAACTAGCTGTCAACAAACTGTATCAAAAATGTAATGTGTTGTTGAGTGAACGATGTACCCAATACCCTGGATCTCGGTTTCCAGGTAGGGGCATGTATGCCTAAATCATAAGCCCATGTGTACTTCACCCTGCTAGTAAGTACAACATGGCATGCTGCATTTCAGTCAACATAAGCAGTAGCATTCATTAGATGCGCCATCATTGTTGCACCACAGAGTACATTTCTGCTTCCTACAAAGGCACTTGCAATGCCGGTGCATAACTTTGTAAAGGTGTGAAATCGGCGTACATGTGGGTCAAATACCTTGCTAATATGATCTTCATACTGAACACACCGCGACACTGTCTGGTCACATAAGTAGTTTCAGCTCAAGGATTACACGACTATATGAATGTCACCTGGTGATCCACATTATGTAAATATGTTTTTGAATTGATCTGAGACCATGCTGTATATTAACTGGTTTCTTATGTCTATGAGTTTTCTAATCATTTTTAGTCATGACAACCTAGGATTTACTTGGAATCATTCGGTTTAGCTGATAGCACAGTATGTGCTGCACAAACTTTGCAGTATGCTTTTGGTGTACGCAGTCCACACAGTGATGAGATGAAAGCACAATTTCTAGATTCATCTCAAATGTACACATGTATTGTCTATCTCAATCAATCAATCAATTGCTTTATTTTGATAACTAGAATGTAGTAATCTAGTCCACGCAGGTGAAGTGTGATTCAAGAGGATTTATTCCACTTGGTTACAGGATCAGTAATACAGTAGTATTCAGCCGCAACGGGATAAGCCATCAAGGCGCTCAGCCTTTCTCCAACTGTGGGTTTCATCCATCAACATTCTATGTTACATCATATCTAGAGTGTTCCACTGGTGGAGCAGTGGATGAAATTAACCAAGATACTACATATCCTCCTTTCTTCCAGAAAGAAAACAGAACAGAGAAAATGGAATCTGATGTAGAAGCTAGTAAAACAAAATAGAGAGGAGAGAAGTGGAGAGAAACAAAGCAAAAGCAGAGACAAAGAATGCAACCAAAAATATGAAGGAACAGATAAACATATCCTACTTCCCATCCATCCTTTCTAATACATGCGAGAAAGAAATAAAGAAAAGAAAAGAAGAGAAACTATCAAAGAGTACTCTCTGAACACCAACTGGCCAGGTAAGTATGCAAGAGCAATCCACATCAAGAGAATAGAAATTGACAAGGAAGAAGAGAAATACATCATAAAACTCATTCTTCTCCTTAATATAACAAACATTTGAGTTAAAACAAAATAGAAAAGTACTGGGCTACAGTTTTCAGCATCAAAGGAAAACAGAGTTGAGACAAAAACACCTAGTCTAACGTGAACCAATGCACTATGGTTAATGGACAAGAACCAAAAACTATACACCGATGTGGGTAACAATATGAACGTGCAGAGGCAACAACAAAAGAAGACACCTTAAGAAAGGTAAGAACGGCACTGTAGTGAAGGTATAAAACATGTATTGTCATGTGCAATGACATGTCCATGTAAGGACCCACCTCGACTGGAGGTCATATGTTATGCACAGGATGATGGGAAAACCCAACAAACACACCTCACGGGGAGGTCAAAAGATTGTGCATTGTAGATGCGGGACAACAGTCTATGCAAAAACCTGACGTAATTGAGAATCCAGGACAGTAGTCTTGCAACGTGTGAAGCTTAAGGTAAAAATGTGCACTAAAAGAAAACATATCTCGCAGAGAGGTAAATGTTGTGCACAAAGGTAGCGGGAATAAAACCCACGTGAGATACCCCGTGAAGAGGTAATAAAAAAACATTGTGCACTGTACACCTCGTGTGGTGGTAGGAACGTTGTTCACTGACATCGTACACTGTGTGAGGGTAAAAAACAATATTGTGCACTGTACAAAAGACACATACTTTATGGAGAGGTCAATGTTGATCTTGTAAGGTACATGTAGAAAATAAGATTGTACAAATCATCTGTTGTGCACTGAATGTTACTGTAATCCATGTGATACACATTCGTGATAAGGCAATAATATAGTGCACCATTGAGATGGGACTGAAACCCAAACTGTACAGCGCAAAAACAACAGAAAGAAAACAGTACATCCTGTATGTGTTAAACTAGGAAACTAACAAAATAGGACAGGAACCCATTTTGTGTGCACCGTGTTATCTCTATAAATAGTGACTCTGTGAGAATGGGACTAGTACCCATCCCCATACTTGTAAAAACAAACTTTGACAAGATTAGCTGTTGAAAGGAAAACTGTGGAACAGAAAAACAATTGTCCCAATGTCTGGTAATTCAGACATGCACACCAGTCCGCTTAAGATGCCACACTTGACACAAAAAGTTGATGCACTGGGGCAAATCGATCCTCAACGTTTAGTGCACATAAACAAAACCTGTTGTCAAACCATGACACTTCACACACAGGTTAGGGCTTGAAACGAAGCAGGAGGGAAAACAACTGGATGTATAAACTTGCTGTGAAAGTCACCAAGGGTTTAAGAGTTGTCTCTAAAATGTTCAAATATAGTGCCAGACTCTACTGATGACGATAATCTTTGCTAGTAATGCACTGGTTGGGGACCGGAAAAAGAATAAATGGGAACAGTTGACTTACTACGAAAATCACCCTGACGAAGTTCAGTTAAAGTTCAGACTGCATCGTTATTATATTCCTTTTTTTTCAAACAAAACAAAACGTGGTTGGCAGGGGAAACAGAAATCAGCCATTGGACTGAAAGCGCAAAGACAAAATGATCAAAAAATTGAGGCACATTGTATCACGCTGCACCGGGTGGTTCCCGTCATCAGCGTGTGCAAAAATGACCGAAATCACCGACATAGTTGAGGGAGCGGGTACGTCACACTGAGGATTCCGTATGTAACATGGACATGCCGAGGAAGAGACTGCACGCGATGAAGGACTCCACCCAGGTAAGCGCGTGCAATGCTCGTCATGAGCCTCGGTATTGTTCAAATATGAAAATGTTGGTTTGGTAACACTGCAGCCAAGAAGTCTCAGCGTTACCCAACAATAACAGCAAAAGATTTGTCTCACCCTAAGTTTGACTAAAAACTCCTCACAGTGGGATGACAGGAACGTAGTAAATTGTAGACAGACTGATGTCGAGAACCATGCAGCAAATAATGTGACCTCTTACACCAGGCTATTGTCAGGAACCATGAAACAGCAAATAATGAACAACCGAAGCATACACTTGCGTTAAAGTGCAGTTGAACAAGTAGTGTTGAGATTCATGTGAACACTAAGCACCAGACTCCCAAACGAAAAGCCGTCATGACACACAGGGACAAAATTGTAGAACTGGTCACTGCTCTTTGAAACTGTCTTGAAACTGAGTGAAAGATACATCCAGACAGCACTAGTCTGTTGAAACACAGCATCTAAAAATGTCATTCGTTGTAAGTATAGATGAACTTGTTATTGGTTACCATAGAACACCTTTACCTTGCTTGTTGAGGTGCTGCATGCGTAGCAAGGACAGACCTTTTAAGATGCTGTAGGAACACCAGGCAGAGAATTAAGCTGCTTAGAAACTGGAACCGGCACCTTTGCGTTGAGGGTGGCCAGTGGGAGGTCACTGGTGGGGCTGATGTGTGCCAGAAGTTGAGTTACGTTACGTTAAAAATATTTGTACCGCGCACGTTCACCAACGGTTTCATGGCGCTCTTGACATAACGGCAGCTGGGGTGGAGGAGTTACTGAAATGCTGACTGAAACAAGTAGGTCTTTAACAGTCTGCGAAAGTGATCGTAGTTGGGACAGAGGCGGAGTGCAGTTGGAAGGGAGTTCCAGGTGGTGGGGGCCATGGCAGAGAAACTCAGACCACCATGTTTTTTGCGTCTGGTTTTGGGAATGACAAGGAGATTAAGAGTTGCAGAACGAAGGTCTCTGTGAGGAACATACCGTGTCAGGCAGGAAGAAATGAATGCAGGGGCTAGGTCAGATAGGGCTTTGAAAGTAATGCAGCCCAGTTTGAAGGTGCAGCGTTTAGTGATGGGGAGCCAGTGAAGGCTACGCAGAAGAGGGGTGACATGCTGATATTTTGTCTGCCAGAAAATCAAACGGGCTGCCTGGTTCTGGATAAGTTGTAACCGGTGGAGATGGATTGATGGAATTCCGGCATACAACGTGTTGGCATAGTCGAGTCTGGAAGTGATCAGTGCTAGGATGACTAGAGTTAGGGCATCTCTGGTGAGGAACCTGCTGATTTTACGAATCCGCCTTAGATGGAAGAAACAGAATGAGGTGACTGCGTTGATTTGAGGTCTCATAGAGAGGTCCTCAGAGATGACCACCCCCAGACTCTTCACAGTGCTGACCGGGCTAGGTGGAATCCCCAGGGAAGAGGGCCAAAAGGAGGAATTCAACGGATTAGTGGAGCCCCCTACAAGTACCAGCTCAGTTTTTGTGGGGTTCAGTTTTAACTGGCTGTGGAGCATCCACTCAGCGATGTTGAGCATAGTGGATTGAAAGTTGGAACGGGAGGACGGGAGAGGGTCAATGGGGAAAATTAACTGAAGATCGTCTGCGTAGTTAAAAATAGTGACCGGAGAATTACAGAGGGAAACAAGAAGGGGCTGTAGGTACAAATTAAACAGTAAGGGTGAGAGCGCGGAGCCCTGAGGGACCCCGCAGGTGAGAGGTGAGTAGGGCGCAGAAAAGGTAGATAAGTGAACTGATTGAGTCCGGTGACTCAGAAAAGATCTGAGCCAGTCGAGGGCCACCCCCTGGATGCCGGCGTTGTTGACACGGTCGATCAAAATAGTGTGATCGACCGTGTCAAAAGCAGCCGACAGGTCCAAGAGGACAAGGGCCTGAGAGATGTTATTGTCGGCACCTTTCCTCAAGGCATCCATGACGGCCACTATGACCGCCTCGGTGGAGTGGAGGGGTCTGAAGCCAGCTTGTTGGGCATCCAGGAAGGAGGAATTCTCGATAAAGGTACTCAAGCAGCGGGTGACATAAGTCTCCAGAATTTTGCCCAGGTAGGGAAGGAGGGAAATGGGACGATAGTTACTTAGAATGGTAGGATCAGCATTAGTTTTTTTAAGGATGGGTGTGACAGCTGCCTGTTTGAAAGAACGAGGGACCTCCCCAGTAGCAAGAGAGTTGTTGAGCAAGGCTAATGGGGGGCCAGGGCATGCCAGGAAAGCCTCTCTAAGGATCTGAGGGGGGCAGCAGTCATTAGGGGAACCTGAGCTAACCTTGAGAAGAAGCGAGGAGAATTCATTTTGAGAGATTGGTGAAAAGTGAGTCAACCGGCTAGGATTCATGGGGGGAAGAGGTAACGGAAGAGGTGATGAGGGGGGAGGGATGTTGTCTTTGATAGTGGTTATTTTGTCTATAAAGTAAGAATTCAGAGAATCGCACAAGGTTTGGGTAGGTTGGGGTTGGGGTTGGGGAGTGATCCTGTCGGGCAGGGAAAGCTCATTGACGATAGAAAAAATTTCTTTGGCTTTGGTGTTAGAATCCAAGATTTTTTGGGAAAAATAGGCTGTTTTGGCAGATAGAATAGCTTTTTTGTAGGTGTTCAGGGCATCTACATAAACCAGTTTAAGCTGAGGATCATAATTGCGTCTCCAACGGCGCTCTGCCTGCCGAAGAGCAAGTTTATCAGCCTTAAGCTGCTCAGAAAACCACTGTTGAGCGTCGTGGGGACGCTTAGCTTTAATGGTTTTGTAGGGAGCAACTTTGTCACAGGCAGATAACAGCCATTCTTCAAGGTGGGCAGCCTGGTCGGCGACCGAAATCGTAGGTGCTGGAACGGAGGAAGCCAATAGGGTATGGAAATCGGTTGTATTGGCTTTCTTCCAATTGCAAGCAGATAAGTTATTAATAAGAGGAGGGGGGCGGGGAGTGTGAAGATAAAGAGAAAAGGAAATAGAATAATGGTCGGACCAGGGACAGGGAAGTACAGAGGGAAGGCAAGAAGACTCAGAGGTAGCATGGCTAACTGTTTGTTTCCGGCAGTTACCTACAAAAACAGGACCCACACCCAACCACCACTTAGCTTTGAATTTGATTCAGACAGCACAGAGCACAAACGCACCCAACAACAAAGCATTTTCCCAATCAAGTAAAAAATTAATGCACCACTGTCAGTCACACCACTCACCACCACTACACAGACTTGTGAAGGTATGGTGTTGTTTATGTTTACTTTTAGGCCACTTCAAAATCATCGTCATCCAAATTGGTTGGTTTCAGTGAATTTGAAAACTTCTATCTTCTTCTGTTGGCAGGTCTCTAAGTAGTCACGCTTATGTCCATGCCCTGAGTCATTTCACCATCTGTGATCCTCCTAAGTTTGATACAGAGTATGGTGTCCAACTCCGTAGCAACTGTGTCCCCAGTCCGAACTCAAAATGTTATAGATCGGCCTGTAGTAGTACGTTGTTCAACAACTTGAAGGGAAATATTGAGTAGCACACAGCGTGTTGCTGACCGGGAGGACGACGTGGGATTTGTGCGCTCTGCTAGCGCTTCTGATTTTGTGTGGGGCTCCGTGAGGGGAAAGGACTGAGTCTGCACCACACGCCGAGGGACTGCGAGGACCAGCAGTCTCCCTGCTCCACAGCTGCTGCCTCTTCCCTCGGCGTTCCCGCCCCCCCGCCTGGACATTACATCAACCTATCGCGGCCCCCGCTCCGCGGGTGTCGCTCACAGCGTGTTGCTGACCGGGAGGACGACATGGGATTTGTGCCCTCTGCTAGCGCTTCTGATTTTGTGTGGGGCTCCGTGAAGGGAAAGGACTAAAGTAATTAGATTTTGAATGGTATCTTTGCACATTGAAATGCTCACAGTGCTAAGGGTGGAACACTTCGGGGCTTATTTACAAGCCCCTGGCGACACCGGTGCGTCACTTTTTCCTATGTCAAAAGTGATGCACTGGCGGCGCAAGGGGCTTGAAAATAAGTCCCTTCATGTGAAGCAACATAAAAACTTCTCCTGTCATCTAATCACCAGTGATGTATGAAGAGGACATTTGTGGCATTCATTGCCCATGCAAACATGTCACATATGTGTGTGGCACATTCACATCACAGCCCTGTTCCATAGGTATGGCTGTGTGTGTTCGCACTCAAAACCCATGGACCATCAAAATTATCTTTAATATTTTGAAATGCTACATAATGTAAAGTCATTGCACTGCACACCAACACTTGTGTGAGATATCTCAGCACTATGGTGAGAAATGTACTCTTATCACATTTGTCAGAATGACTTAGGAAGCATGATGCAAACATGTAGATAGTCAAACAGCCATGGTGACTTATCATGGGCAAGAATGTGGACATTTGTGCATTTACAAAATTAACTTTGTGACGCAGAAACCTTGCATCATTGTGCGAGTGTGTCTGCATCAGGGCATGTCTGATGATTCAGGCAAGGCACTGGCAACATCTCAGTGATGCTACACATCATTGTTTAACTCTCAGTAAACATTGCTGTGGCAGTATCTCAGCATTGACACTGTCAAAGTGCCAGTATTTCATTTCATCATAAAAAAGTTACATGTTCTGTGAATTACCCGCATGTGTTATGACAATGTTTTGTGTACAATGCCTACATTGTATACAAGTCCGGCATTCCCAGCTGATTGTACTTCTGTTAATGTTTTATAGGTGGACCCCAGCCATATACACAAAGGGAGGTTGACATGTTTGAGGACCCCAACGCTACCAGTGAGTATCATTACTCAATGATTGCGTTGTTGATGATGTGCAAGGTTCAAACATTGAATATTACTGTGCCTGCCTATAAATAGTTCACAAGGTGCAGCTGCTTTCTCAATTTGGCTTACGATATTCAAGTTCAAGTAACATGAGGCAACACATTGTGCATGGTATACTGTGTGAAGACATGCCTGGACCTATGAAAGCCCATGAAAGTTTTAGACATGCCTTCACGCTGTCCACAATGCACAATGCAGTACCTATTGTCATTTTGACTGGGGTATCAGAAGCCAAGTGGAGATAGCAGCATCAGTGGCATGACGTTTTGAGAGGAAAGTACTCTTACAACAGTCCTCACTATGAGTGAATGGTGGTGGTGTGTCAATTGTTCAACAGGAGCTGGGCAGGGGTTGCAGTTTGGGTGCAATATCAGAGTTAGCTAGACCAGGGAAGTCCATGGATTGTAATGCAGTTTTGCAGAGTGCATGTAATACCCCCAGGAGTACAACCAAACAATGTTTGCACAGACTCAGTGTGCATCATCGACATCTATCTCAAAATAATTATGCAAATTAATATGTGAGGAAGTTTAGTGATCTAACCGTTATACATGCATGATATTACTGATGTTTTGGAAATTAAACATTGGATCACCCAGGCACTTTTAGTATCCGTAACGAGACCGGACAAATTAGTATGCAACTGAGGTCTAGGATTGTCAGTCCTCCTTGTGTCATTTCATGAGGTAATCATTGTGCAGTGTTAAGGACAAGTTTTTATTGTGTCATAACGCAATTGAAGCACAACTTGTACTCAAGAAATGCCTTTGACTCCTGACTGTGTGAGACTGAATTTGTTCCACACAAATGTTTCCTTGGGCTATTTACATGAGGCCTAACTAGCTGTCAACAAACTGTATCAAAAATGTAATGTGTTGTTGAGTGAACGATGTACCCAATACCCTGGATCTCGGTTTCCAGGTAGGGGCATGTATGCCTAAATCATAAGCCCATGTGTACTTCACCCTGCTAGTAAGTACAACATGGCATGCTGCATTTCAGTCAACATAAGCAGTAGCATTCATTAGATGCGCCATCATTGTTGCACCACAGAGTACATTTCTGCTTCCTACAAAGGCACTTGCAATGCCGGTGCATAACTTTGTAAAGGTGTGAAATCGGCGTACATGTGGGTCAAATACCTTGCTAACATGATCTTCATACTGAACACACCGCGACACTGTCTGGTCACATAAGTAGTTTCAGCTCAAGGATTACACGACTATATGAATGTCACCTGGTGATCCACATTATGTAAATATGTTTTTGAATTGATCTGAGACCATGCTGTATATTAACTGGTTTCTTATGTCTATGAGTTTTCTAATCATTTTTAGTCATGACAACCTAGGATTTACTTGGAATCATTCGGTTTAGCTGATAGCACAGTATGTGCTGCACAAACTTTGCAGTATGCTTTTGGTGTACGCAGTCCACACAGTGATGAGATGAAAGCACAATTTCTAGATTCATCTCAAATGTACACATGTATTGTCTATCTCAATCAATCAATCAATTGCTTTATTTTGATAACTAGAATGTAGTAATCTAGTCCACGCAGGTGAAGTGTGATTCAAGAGGATTTATTCCACTTGGTTACAGGATCAGTAATACAGTAGTATTCAGCCGCAACGGGATAAGCCATCAAGGCGCTCAGCCTTTCTCCAACTGTGGGTTTCATCCATCAACATTCTATGTTACATCATATCTAGAGTGTTCCACTGGTGGAGCAGTGGATGAAATTAACCAAGATACTACATATCCTCCTTTCTTCCAGAAAGAAAACAGAACAGAGAAAATGGAATCTGATGTAGAAGCTAGTAAAACAAAATAGAGAGGAGAGAAGTGGAGAGAAACAAAGCAAAAGCAGAGACAAAGAATGCAACCAAAAATATGAAGGAACAGATAAACATATCCTACTTCCCATCCATCCTTTCTAATACATGCGAGAAAGAAATAAAGAAAAGAAAAGAAGAGAAACTATCAAAGAGTACTCTCTGAACACCAACTGGCCAGGTAAGTATGCAAGAGCAATCCACATCAAGAGAATAGAAATTGACAAGGAAGAAGAGAAATACATCATAAAACTCATTCTTCTCCTTAATATAACAAACATTTGAGTTAAAACAAAATAGAAAAGTACTGGGCTACAGTTTTCAGCATCAAAGGAAAACAGAGTTGAGACAAAAACACCTAGTCTAACGTGAACCAATGCACTATGGTTAATGGACAAGAACCAAAAACTATACACCGATGTGGGTAACAATATGAACGTGCAGAGGCAACAACAAAAGAAGACACCTTAAGAAAGGTAAGAACGGCACTGTAGTGAAGGTATAAAACATGTATTGTCATGTGCAATGACATGTCCATGTAAGGACCCACCTCGACTGGAGGTCATATGTTATGCACAGGATGATGGGAAAACCCAACAAACACACCTCACGGGGAGGTCAAAAGATTGTGCATTGTAGATGCGGGACAACAGTCTATGCAAAAACCTGACGTAATTGAGAATCCAGGACAGTAGTCTTGCAACGTGTGAAGCTTAAGGTAAAAATGTGCACTAAAAGAAAACATATCTCGCAGAGAGGTAAATGTTGTGCACAAAGGTAGCGGGAATAAAACCCACGTGAGATACCCCGTGAAGAGGTAATAAAAAAAACATTGTGCACTGTACACCTCGTGTGGTGGTAGGAACGTTGTTCACTGACATCGTACACTGTGTGAGGGTAAAAAACAATATTGTGCACTGTACAAAAGACACATACTTTATGGAGAGGTCAATGTTGATCTTGTAAGGTACATGTAGAAAATAAGATTGTACAAATCATCTGTTGTGCACTGAATGTTACTGTAATCCATGTGATACACATTCGTGATAAGGCAATAATATAGTGCACCATTGAGATGGGACTGAAACCCAAACTGTACAGCGCAAAAACAACAGAAAGAAAACAGTACATCCTGTATGTGTTAAACTAGGAAACTAACAAAATAGGACAGGAACCCATTTTGTGTGCACCGTGTTATCTCTATAAATAGTGACTCTGTGAGAATGGGACTAGTACCCATCCCCATACTTGTAAAAACAAACTTTGACAAGATTAGCTGTTGAAAGGAAAACTGTGGAACAGAAAAACAATTGTCCCAATGTCTGGTAATTCAGACATGCACACCAGTCCGCTTAAGATGCCACACTTGACACAAAAAGTTGATGCACTGGGGCAAATCGATCCTCAACGTTTAGTGCACATAAACAAAACCTGTTGTCAAACCATGACACTTCACACACAGGTTAGGGCTTGAAACGAAGCAGGAGGGAAAACAACTGGATGTATAAACTTGCTGTGAAAGTCACCAAGGGTTTAAGAGTTGTCTCTAAAATGTTCAAATATAGTGCCAGACTCTACTGATGACGATAATCTTTGCTAGTAATGCACTGGTTGGGGACCGGAAAAAGAATAAATGGGAACAGTTGACTTACTACGAAAATCACCCTGACGAAGTTCAGTTAAAGTTCAGACTGCATCGTTATTATATTCCTTTTTTTTCAAACAAAACAAAACGTGATTGGCAGGGGAAACAGAAATCAGCCATTGGACTGAAAGCGCAAAGACAAAATGATCAAAAAATTGAGGCACATTGTATCACGCTGCACCGGGTGGTTCCCGTCATCAGCGTGTGCAAAAATGACCGAAATCACCGACATAGTTGAGGGAGCGGGTACGTCACACCGAGGATTCCGTATGTAACATGGACATGCCGAGGAAGAGACTGCACGCGATGAAGGACTCCACCCAGGTAAGCGCGTGCAATGCTCGTCATGAGCCTCGGTATTGTTCAAATATGAAAATGTTGGTTTGGTAACACTGCAGCCAAGAAGTCTCAGCGTTACCCAACAATAACAGCAAAAGATTTGTCTCACCCTAAGTTTGACTAAAAACTCCTCACAGTGGGATGACAGGAACGTAGTAAATTGTAGACAGACTGATGTCGAGAACCATGCAGCAAATAATGTGACCTCTTACACCAGGCTATTGTCAGGAACCATGAAACAGCAAATAATGAACAACCGAAGCATACACTTGCGTTAAAGTGCAGTTGAACAAGTAGTGTTGAGATTCATGTGAACACTAAGCACCAGACTCCCAAACGAAAAGCCGTCATGACACACAGGGACAAAATTGTAGAACTGGTCACTGCTCTTTGAAACTGTCTTGAAACTGAGTGAAAGATACATCCAGACAGCACTAGTCTGTTGAAACACAGCATCTAAAAATGTCATTCGTTGTAAGTATAGATGAACTTGTTATTGGTTACCATAGAACACCTTTACCTTGCTTGTTGAGGTGCTGCATGCGTAGCAAGGACAGACCTTTTAAGATGCTGTAGGAACACCAGGCAGAGAATTAAGCTGCTTAGAAACTGGAACCGGCACCTTTGCGTTGAGGGTGGCCAGTGGGAGGTCACTGGTGGGGCTGATGTGTGCCAGAAGTTGAGTTACGTTACGTTAAAAATATTTGTACCGCGCACGTTCACCAACGGTTTCATGGCGCTCTTGACATAACGGCAGCTGGGGTGGAGGAGTTACTGAAATGCTGACTGAAACAAGTAGGTCTTTAACAGTCTGCGAAAGTGATCGTAGTTGGGACAGAGGCGGAGTGCAGTTGGAAGGGAGTTCCAGGTGGTGGGGGCCATGGCAGAGAAACTCAGACCACCATGTTTTTTGCGTCTGGTTTTGGGAATGACAAGGAGATTAAGAGTTGCAGAACGAAGGTCTCTGTGAGGAACATACCGTGTCAGGCAGGAAGAAATGAATGCAGGGGCTAGGTCAGATAGGGCTTTGAAAGTAATGCAGCCCAGTTTGAAGGTGCAGCGTTTAGTGATGGGGAGCCAGTGAAGGCTACGCAGAAGAGGGGTGACATGCTGATATTTTGTCTGCCAGAAAATCAAACGGGCTGCCTGGTTCTGGATAAGTTGTAACCGGTGGAGATGGATTGATGGAATTCCGGCATACAACGTGTTGGCATAGTCGAGTCTGGAAGTGATCAGTGCTAGGATGACTAGAGTTAGGGCATCTCTGGTGAGGAACCTGCTGACTTTACGAATCCGCCTTAGATGGAAGAAACAGGATGAGGTGACTGCGTTGATTTGAGGTCTCATAGAGAGGTCCTCAGAGATGACCACCCCCAGACTCTTCACAGTGCTGACCGGGCTAGGTGGAATCCCCAGGGAAGAGGGCCAAAAGGAGGAATTCAACGGATTAGTGGAGCCCCCTACAAGTACCAGCTCAGTTTTTGTGGGGTTCAGTTTTAACTGGCTGTGGAGCATCCACTCAGCGATGTTGAGCATAGTGGATTGAAAGTTGGAACGGGAGGACGGGAGAGGGTCAATGGGGAAAATTAACTGAAGATCGTCTGCGTAGTTAAAAATAGTGACCGGAGAATTACAGAGGGAAACAAGAAGGGGCTGTAGGTACAAATTAAACAGTAAGGGTGAGAGCGCGGAGCCCTGAGGGACCCCGCAGGTGAGAGGTGAGTAGGGCACAGAAAAGGTAGATAAGTGAACTGATTGAGTCCGGTGACTCAGAAAAGATCTGAGCCAGTCGAGGGCCACCCCCTGGATGCCGGCGTTGTTGACACGGTCGATCAAAATAGTGTGATCGACCGTGTCAAAAGCAGCCGACAGGTCCAAGAGGACAAGGGCCTGAGAGATGTTATTGTCGGCACCTTTCCTCAAGGCATCCATGACGGCCACTATGACCGCCTCGGTGGAGTGGAGGGGTCTGAAGCCAGCTTGTTGGGCATCCAGGAAGGAGGAATTCTCGATAAAGGTACTCAAGCAGCGGGTGACGTAAGTCTCCAGAATTTTGCCCAGGTAGGGAAGGAGGGAAATGGGACGATAGTTACTTAGAATGGTAGGATCAGCATTAGTTTTTTTAAGGATGGGTGTGACAGCTGCCTGTTTGAAAGAACGAGGGACCTCCCCAGTAGCAAGAGAGTTGTTGAGCAAGGCTAATGGGGGGCCAGGGCATGCCAGGAAAGCCTCTCTAAGGATCTGAGGGGGGCAGCAGTCATTAGGGGAACCTGAGCTAACCTTGAGAAGAAGCGAGGAGAATTCATTTTGAGAGATTGGTGAAAAGTGAGTCAACCGGCTAGGATTCATGGGGGGAAGAGGTAACGGAAGAGGTGATGAGGGGGGAGGGATGTTGTCTTTGATAGTGGTTATTTTGTCTATAAAGTAAGAATTCAGAGAATCGCACAAGGTTTGGGTAGGTTGGGGTTGGGGTTGGGGAGTGATCCTGTCGGGCAGGGAAAGCTCATTGACGATAGAAAAAATTTCTTTGGCTTTGGTGTTAGAATCCAAGATTTTTTGGGAAAAATAGGCTGTTTTGGCAGATAGAATAGCTTTTTTGTAGGTGTTCAGGGCATCTACATAAACCAGTTTAAGCTGAGGATCATAATTGCGTCTCCAACGGCGCTCTGCCTGCCGAAGAGCAAGTTTATCAGCCTTAAGCTGCTCAGAAAACCACTGTTGAGCGTCGTGGGGACGCTTAGCTTTAATGGTTTTGTAGGGAGCAACTTTGTCACAGGCAGATAACAGCCATTCTTCAAGGTGGGCAGCCTGGTCGGCGACCGAAATCGTAGGTGCTGGAACGGAGGAAGCCAATAGGGTATGGAAATCGGTTGTATTGGCTTTCTTCCAATTGCAAGCAGATAAGTTATTAATAAGAGGAGGGTGGCGGGGAGTGTGAAGATAAAGAGAAAAGGAAATAGAATAATGGTCGGACCAGGGACAGGGAAGTACAGAGGGAAGGGAGATATCAAGGTTGGATGTCCAAACTTGATCCAGAATATGACCTTTACAGTGAGTAGGGGTATTAATATGCTGGTGAAAATTCATGCCTGCTAACAGGTCAGTAAACTGAGCAGAGAGATGGCTTTCGTGGGTGTCAGATGGCCAGTAATTGAAGTCTCCGATGATCATGATATTGGCATGATTGATCGAGAGCTGGGAGATGGATTCGCCGAAGAGTTGGGAAAAGAGAGGCATGTGATCAGGGGGCCTATAAACTAGGACACAGACAAATGAGGATTTGGGTGAGGAAAATTTGAGGGTGAGACAGTCAGTTTAGGGAATGGGGGTCGTCGTCAGCTCCGAAACTTTAAATTCAGAGCGGATAATGGCCGCCACCCCTCCACCGGTCTTGCCGACAGGACGGTTAGCTTGCATAATGTAGTAACTTACAGGGATAGCTGCGAGAATGTCAGGGCCAGAGTCCTCGGTTAGCCACGTCTCGGCTAAGAGGAGGATGTCAATGGTGCTACCATGCAATAGTTGGAAAACTTCGAGCTGATGGCGAACTAAGGAGCGGGTATTTAAATACAACACCCTCAGAGGAGCAAGTGTTGGGAGCGTGGAGGTCCAAGGGGTGGAAGAGTGTTCAAGGGAGGAGGGGATTTCAAGGACAGGGATATTCGAGGGGACGAGAATACCGCATTGTTGGGCGGCCCTGGTGGCGCGACCAGTGATGGGCCCTGGGAGGTTGAGTTTATGAAGGTCAGTGGGGGAGTAAGAAATGAAATGGGCATGACGGCGGGGCCCTGGGCCCGGTCGGCCGCGGACGGGCGCAGACGGGCTTGACTTGTGCGCGACTTTGGCGCGAAGTCGGCGCTCCCGCTGCGCTCGTCCGCTGCACTCGTCCGCTGCGCTTCTGCCATATTGCCATTTTATACTTATGAGAGGGAACACTAGACCGCTAACCTGCGGTGACTGGGTGCAGGGCGGAAGTGGTGTTGCAAGCAGGAAGTGTCGCTCCTCTGACTGACCCTCCGCGCAAACGGCACAGAGCCGGGGCGGAACGGGGTCACGAGCGAGGCGAAGTACAGGTAGGAGTGAGCGTTACACAAAACAAAGTAAATTTAACAGAATGCTATTAAAATCAGCAATAAAAGTATTCAGCAGCCACAACAAGTATACATCCGCAGCCTAGCTCGCCGCGTTAGTCACTGGCCGGGTGCCGGAAGCGGGGATAAATACACGCAAGTTCGGCAACACTAGACCGCTAACCTGCGGTGACTGGGTGCAGGGCGGAAGTGGTGTTGCAAGCAGGAAGTGTCGCTCCTCTGACTGACCCTCCGCGCAAACGGCACAGAGCCGGGGCGGAACGGGGTCACGAGCGAGGCGAAGTACAGGTAGGAGTGAGCGTTACACAAAACAAAGTAAATTTAACAGAATGCTAATAAAATCAGCAATAAAAGTTAGAGAGTTAGTGCAGGTGCAGATTCAGAAGTAGCTTGAGGTTGAGAGTAGATACTCCAGACTTGAAATTGAAGGTCTTGAAATGTAAACACGCGTGGTTCTTTGAATACCTCGTCACCATAAAAATATAGTAATCTGGTCCATGCAGGTAAGTGTGATTCAAGATGATTTATTCAAGTTGGTTACAGGATCAGTAATACAGTAGTATTCAGCCCCACCAGGAGCAGCCATCAAGATGCTCAGCCCTTCTCCAATTGTGGAGTTTCATCCATCAACATTCTATGTTACATCATATCTAGAGTGTTCCACTGGTTGAGCAGTGGATGACATTAACCAAGATACTACATAGTATCTTAAAAACATCGAGCAACATTTATAAAAAAGTAAAGAGTTAAGATAATTCATATTATCATGTGATACATAGTTAATCAGAAAAAAATGCTCGGCCGGGACATATGAACAAGTTATTGCACCGCAGAAGATACAATAGTTATCAAAAGGTCTATACAATAACAATTTCGAAAACTTCATTGATAAAAACATAAGTAGTTTAGATAAAAATAGTACAATCACAACAGTCCAACCCAATAGGGCTTGTGTAAAGTGCCAGTGCTTAGAGTATGGTTCTCATAGTGTAAAGGCTATCTTAGGTTGGGGTGATTTCTCCATGTAACCTAGAATATGAAGTTTAGCTGCCCCACGCACAGCTTTTTGCCTGACTATCCAAGCATGGCTTAGGAACGTAACCACCCCACAAATGAAGAGAGCTCTTGCATCAGACTTCTAAATGCGCAGAGCAACCCAATTTGTCTGCAGATTGGTTTTAGCCATTTGGACCTTGCAGTTTTGTACGCTGGGCATTGTCTATCTACATTTGTCAGTAATGAACATATTGACTGACACATGAGTACTTCTTTTCCAAAAGATAACATGACTAGAGAGGAGGAAAGAAATTTCCACCTGCAGAAGGCGAGAGACTTACACATCTGTGAGGTGGCTAAGGGCTTCTGCTGGATATCTCGCCTCTATGACAAACAAAAGGCAGCCAAGACATGGATGGCAAATTTCTCAGAAAATCAAAAACAAAATGGAAAGGGCAACACATCCTCCATGGAAATAGGGAAAGTAGGTAGGAGTGTTTTGCAGGCTGAACCGTCTCAAGCACCAACATCACCCCCAGGACCTGGACAGGCTGCACCCTTGACTTCTGGACAGTCTTGTGTCCAGAGGATGTCCACCCAAGTTGTGGACTTTTTTAAACTCAAAACACGAGGTCTAGAATTACAGATGGCTACGATGTTAAAGAAAATGGACTACATGCAGTGTGGACCATATCATGAGCCAATTCTAGTAGTCATTTTGTATGTAGTTTTTATTACTTATGTTGTTAGTTTGTATACATGGGATTAGTCATGGTGTAGGTGTAGTGTAGTTAGAATAGATAGTGTTAGGTAAGGCAGTTAGTTGTTTAACCTTTACATATATTTCAATTTTATTAATATTCTATTTGTTTCTATACTTTGGGGTGGGTGGGTGATGTAGTGTGTTGATACTTCTTTCATATAAAAGAATATTAAAAAGTAATTAAAAATGTAAATGTGTTTTACAACTTTACATCTTAGTTTATGTATAGGATAAGTATGTGTAAGTTAATTGTGCATTGATGTGTTAAGGGTGGATGGGGGCTGATGTTTAGTGGCCTAACGTGATACATGTTTAGCTTAGGATAAGTAAAGTTAAGTAAGGTAGGTGACTTTTAGTTAGTATAGATAGATTTTTAGATAGAGTTTTAGGTTTTAAAGATAGTTTGGTATAAAGATATATAGATAGTTTGTTACTGACTTTTAATACATATTTTCATTGTTAATAAAACTTTTGGATTCTTCAACATGTGGTCTTATTGGTTGTCAGTAAGCGTTTCCAGATTTTGATGTTTGATGTTTGAGTCATTGGGCACATGGAATGTAAACTAGACTTTGTGTTTCAGTGATTAATCATTGTAAAGTGTAGCAGATTGCAGTTCCATGATTATGTATTTGAACATGTTATTTCAATACTTGGGAATTGACAGTTTTGTGCAGACATTCTTGTGGCTTGACATACATAATGGCTATGCAGAGAACATTGTACGTGTATGTATCAAGAATCAGTGTCAACTATATTTAGTGATGATATATTTGGGTACATAGGTGTTGTTTCTTACACAGATGGACAGGACGTACACAGTACACAGTGTCAGTCTAGGTGTTGTTTAAAGCTATTTTATGTTCATGGTCAACTAGTTATTGTGTTACAAGTAGTGACTTCATACCACTGCCCACTACAATGTCAGTATAGAGGACAAGTTGATTGGCAATGATGGTGTATGGGGTACACAGGTACAACTTTGCACACATCTTGGTTACTGATATGACTATTTTCACTTGCTTTACATGTTGAATATTTTACACAGCATCATTTATGTTTTATATTGCAATATTTGGACATTGATTGAAATATTGATATTGTAATACTTACCAGACATAGATTGAGTCCTTACACACTCTTTCAAGGGTGCTAACATGTATTTACATACAACAATCACAATGACATAATGCAATTGTTCAAAAATAAAACAAGGGGGCATTGCTGTTGTCACACAAGTTAGGAAGCTGCACTCATGAAGATAGTATTGTGAGGATTGAAAAAAGCAAGTTCTCTGAACTTTGTTCTGTGAGGTAGACATTGTTATAGCCACAATGTTTGAAACTTCAGACCTGAGGAAATTATTCATCGAGGGGCACAGGTGCAACCTGTAAGAAGAGGGTATTGACTCTTAGTAATATCTGTCAACACTGGAGAGAATGTTCTCTTGGTAAACAACACAAATGACACTGTGGGATTTTAGGGTCCTGTCTTCCACTTAAATTGAGTTGCAGTAGAGTCATCTTCATCAGAAAGTTCAGATTTTTGCTCTGTTGGCTCTGTAGTTGCAGGGTTTTTGGGAGTAGTGAGACCAACAGCAGTGGCAGAGGAGGTGTGAAGTATGCCATTTTCCTGTGTCAAGATGTTAGGCATTAGTGCATTTATCAAGATGTGCTGGTTTCTGATGACAGTTAATAACTTCCTATGATACCCAGACATTGTTTCAAGGTAAGTGTCCTACTTTTGCTGCATGTCACATAGCAAATCATAAATATTTTCTAGATGTGTTGCCACCTGCCTCCCTGCTACCACTTTGAGTTGGCATTTGTTCTTGACTCAGATTCATTATTGCAGATATGTTGGATAATGATTGGGCGACGCCAGGGGTTGGATTGTTTACGGCTTGTTCTTGATCCATTTTTACAGATTCAGAGTTCAGGCTACAGAGGGTGGTCTTCAGTGTACCACCCACATTCTCCACAACCACATGCACTTTTATGAGAAGGTCACACTGTAGCCCAACAGCTGTTATTTGGAACTGTATCTGTGTATCCTCAAAGTCAGGGGGTTGATGTGTAGTGGCGAATACAATGTTGGAACTTGTTTGTGTCTCTGAAGTCGCAGCAACGACATTGTTGTTACTCAATGGAGGTGGAGAAGTTGACTATATGGTGTACAGTATGTCATCAAGAGAGTTATGGTCTATTGTGGGCAGATCATCGTCCATCTCTCCAAAATCATGTGTGTCATTAACATGTTTGAAAGTAGTAGGTGCTTCTCCTGCAAACAGATGGAAATGTGTTACTAGTGCTTGCATGCATCTTTGTAATGTTTTAACAAAATCATCACATGTGCTTTTGTAAGGATGATCTCTGTGGCACAGTCAAGGTATCTGTGTTGTGATGCAGACCGAGGATCAAGACCTTCCCCCCTTGCATCATCATTGCACTACTTATTGTTACCACAATGGTGCTGGGTGGTAGTATTTATTTTTACTGACCCATGGACATACACTGCCTTGCTAATGTTTCTCTTGGTGTTATGTACACCTTTATGCCAACACTGTGAAGCAAATTTTACATTGGTGTTTGATTTCAGTGTGTTGGCCTTATTTGCAGCACCCCATACTCCAACCCTTCTATTTTGGCATGCAACATCTTTACCAGGCCTGGGCGTAGTTCTCAGAGTTTTGCTATGCATGACACAGCGAAGTTACAAAAAAACTCCACGAAGGACAGTGAGTGTCGGAGTGCAGTGCGAACTGCAGTTTGTGCTAGTATTTCTGCTGTTTGGGTAGAAATTCTACCCGGGCATCAGCTCTGCTCGCAAACTTACCGTTTGCGATCGCAAACTTACCGTTCGCGATCACGGGCGGGGAAAAAACTATGCTGCACATAGGGAAGCAGAGTTTTTCTGCATTCTGCGAGCACCGCAGAGTGCAGAGTGCAGAAAACTCCGCAAACTCCACAAATGGAGTGAAGTTCACTGCCCAGGCCTACTATATTCCCCCTCCTACCTCCCCTGTAAGAAACGCAAGGAATAGAAAGGCCACTATTACTTGTACCAAAGTTATAGCCAAGTCAAAAATAGCTTTTCCTAAGGAAACTACGTCCCTACTATAACTACCTACAGGCAACCACCAGCAGGTAAAAAAAAAAATATATATATATATATATATATTTAGATATGTATATATCTATATATATATATGTATATATCTATATCTATATATATATATATATATATATATATATATATATATATATATATATATATATATATATATATATATATATATATATATATATATATATATATATATATATATATATATATATATATTACCTACTGGCGGTCGCCAGTAGGTAGTTATAGTTAGGACCTAGTTTCCATAGGAAATCCTCAACATTCTATTTGGATTAACTTTGGCCCTGGTGGATGAATCTTTGCGAATTTCTCAAAGAAGATGGCTCGGTCCGCTGCGCTCCTTCCCTGAAAGTTTGGGGGGGGATTGGTGAAGTGGGGGCTGAGATAAAAGGGGGGTCCCAAAACGTGTTTTCTCCATGTTATTTTCCATAGGACGTTTAGACACGGCTACAGGTCGAACGGCTGAATGGATTTATAAGAAATTTGGCAAAACTGTAGAGTCCGGCTCGCAGATTACGCTTTTTTTGGAATGGTGTAAATCCGTTCAGTAGTTGCTGAGAAAATTAAAGTTAAAGTCAATTATATATCTATAAGCGCGGACGGGTGCGCGCATTCAAGCGGCTGCGCGCGAGCGGAATTTTTTTTTTGCTGCGTGACGTCTGTTAACGTTCGATTCGAAGGAAATCAGGAAGTGTTGACCGCCATTTTGTCACTGCGAGTAAATATATTGTTCATTTCAAAGCGTTGGAACATGGAAAGGGGAGAAGGTAGAGATTGTTTTGCTGCGTAGGTTTTTTCAGGGTGTGCAGTAAGGTCCTTAAAGGCGAAAATATAAAAAAAAAAAATTGAAAAAAGTTGCGGGGTGCGCGCACTCGGGCGCGCACACCTATTTACAAGAGTGTGAAAATGGAGATAAATCAGAAGTTTGAGTGCTTTGATATAAGGTGGCTCTGAAAAGAGCCCTCTTGTTAATTGAGTTTTTTCTGCATTTATAAGTAAGTAGCGATGCAGAGCCGGATGTTGCAGAGGAAGATTCTGTTTCTGCCTTCCTTCTTACTTAGTTATGGTTTTTTCACTCCCACTCCAGGCTTTTAGTCTGTGGATGGAAATCCATGAACCTAGACTCACCTATGAAAATCATACTATTGATGCTTGACTGAGGCCAAGGATATCAGAGTGCATGTGTGTGTAAGGTGATGTACCTCTGGGGAGATGATGTTACGTTTAAACGTAGCCCCTGAGTGCTTAGTTCGGTTCTGTTCTCTGTCACTGTTGTTGATTTAGAGCCCCAAATACAAAGGCTTGTTGTTGCTTGAGAATCCCCAAGTGTATATTTGCTCATACTGATCCATAACGCCCCGGCGTATCCATGTCGTAGGCCGCAAGAGTGGGCGAAACTCAGCTGGCCGAGCAAGACTTGGGGAGGGGGCAGGAGCCAAGAGGAAACAAGGAGGGGTTTTCATCATTTGGGACAAAAAATATTTCTAAACCAATGAAAAGTTTTATTAACAAGTCACATGACCTGTTATGCTTACGTTACGCGCTCCGCGCCGCGCCCCGGATTGCTTCCGGGAAGCTGCGCTTCGCGCCTCGCGCACCGGAGCACTTCCGGGTGCGCTAACGCGGCGTGTCATATGACGCATTATGCAACAACGCGATACGTCGTTGGGGCTCCACCGGAACTGATTGAATTGGTAGTCTACAGTGTTTCTGGAAGTTTCTGACTGAAGATGGCGTCAGCATGAGAGCACCCCGTGGCTACGTCGTGGCCATTCTCCGAGCAATCATAGCAGAAGCTCCCCACCGGAACTCTGCCGGAGTCGGGGGCCCCGGTGACTCTTGTAGAATCTTCAAGGCTGATGGGAAGCTTTTGGGAATGGGGCCCATGCCGTAGCAGTCAAGCGTCCGAGTTCCAGGGTTGTCCAGAGCCATCCTTGCAGGCCAGGCCCAAGTCTGTGGAGCCGACCGCCATTTCCTGAGCTCCGTGGCAGCCGCCTGTCGCTGTACCGCAAGAGTGGGTGCAATTCAGCCGGATGGCGGGTGAGACGCTGTAATAGCAAGAGCAGGCGTAATTCAGCTGGCCGAGTGAGGCAATGTGCCGCAGGAGCGGGCGCAACTCATCTTGTCGAGTGAAGCGCTGGGGTGCAGCTGAGAAACCTCCACCTGGGGAGGTGGGGGAGGCTCGTTCGCGCCGCCTCTCCCTTCCAGAGCACCCCACGCCGTCTCCTGGCGCAGGTATATGTGATGGTCGGACCAGGGCACCGCAGGACATGTCTTCAGGTCAAACGGATTGTGGGACAAGGTCCAGAATGGAAGAGTCACCAAAAGGCTAAAAGTTCCGCCGGACCCCGGGAGCCGGCCGCCTATGTCGAGTGAAGTGCTGGGGTGCAGCTGAGAAACCTCCACTTGGGGAGGTGGGGGAGGCTCGTTCGCGCCGCCTCTGCGTTCCAGTGCACCCCACGCCGTCTCCTGGCGCAGGTATATGTGATGGTTGGACCAGGGCACCGCAGGACGTGTCTTTAGGGGTGTAGCTGAGAAACCTCCACCTGGGGAGGTGGGGGAGGCTCGTTCGCGCCGCCTCTCCTTTCCAGTGCACCCCACGCCGTCTCCTGGCGCAGGTATATGTGATGGTTGGACCAGGGCACCGCAGGACGTGTCTTTAGGTCAAACCCTCAACTATGGCACCCAACATCCAGGATTTATGCCATTTGTGGAAGGCAGTGACATCGAAGCATCTCAGGGACCAAGCATATCCAGAGTCCTTCCTACAGCCTCTGCGTTCCTTCTTACCTAGTTATGGTTTTTTTACTCCCACTCCAGGCTTTTAGTCTGTGGATGGCAAACTATGAACCTACACTCACCTATGAAAATCTTACTATTGATGCTTGACTGAGGACAAGGAGATCAGTGAAGCGCTGGGGTGTAGCTGAGAAACCTCCACCTGGGGAGGTGGGGGAGGCTCGTTCGCGCCGACTCTCCCTTCCAGTGCACCCCACGCCGTCTCCTGGCGCAGGTATATGTGATGGTTGGACCAGGGCACCGCAGGACGTGTCTTTAGGGGTGTGGCTGAGAAACCTCCACCTGGGGAGGTGGGGGAGGCTCGTTCGCGCCGCCTCTCCCTTCCAGTGCACCCCACGCCGTCTCCTGGCGGAGGTATATGTGATGGTTGGACCAGGGCACCGCAGGACGTGTCTTTAGGTCAAACCCTCAAGTATGGCACCGAACATCCAGGACTTATGCCATTTGTGGAAGGCAGTGACATCGAAGCATCTCAGGGACCAAGCATATCCAGAGTCCTTCCTACAGCCTCTGCGTTCCTTCTTACCTAGTTATGTTTTTTTTACTCCCACTCCAGGCTTTTAGTCTGTGGATGGCAAACTATGAACCTACACTCACCTATGAAAACCTTACTATTGATGCTTGACTGAGGACAAGGAGATCAGTGAAGCGCTGGGGTGTAGCTGAGAAACCTCCACCTGGGGAGGTGGGGGAGGCTCGTTTGCGCCGCCTCTCCCTTCCAGTGCACCCCACGCCGTCTCCTGGCGCAGGTATATGTGATGGTTGGACCAGGGCACCGCAGGACGTGTCTTTAGGGGTGTAGCTGAGAAACCTCCACCTGGGGAGGTGGGGGAGGCTCGTTCACGCCGCCTCTCCCTTCCAGTGCACCCCACGCCGTCTCCTGGCGGAGGTATATGTGATGGTTGGACCAGGGCACCGCAGGACGTGTCTTTAGGTCAAACCCTCAAGTATGGCACCGAACATCCAGGACTTATGCCATTTGTGGAAGGCAGTGACATCGAAGAATCTCAGGGACCAAGCATATCCAGAGTCCTCCCCGGGGTATTTGCACAACGGTCCTCCACCCCTAGGCCGCCAGCTATGCTACCTTGACAGGAACAGTGTCATGCATTTGGATCGATGTTGCAGCAGGCTGCCATGTAAATAGTTATTTAATGAAACGTTTTACCCTGTTACTTTGTTGGTGTGTTGTATATATTTATAATATTTGCATAGGGTTTCTCGTTATTTTGGGCGGGGTGGGCGGCGGAGTAAATTCACTGAAAAAACCATAGGTTATAGACCATATATAGTTAGGAATTAGCATTTACAAAACCTTGAAAATTCACTGAAAAACCATAGGTTATAGACCATATATAGTTAAATATCTCAAGTCCATCTCTGCACTCGATGGAGATACAGGTCGTCGATCAGAAAATGTGCTGGCCACCTCTAATGGTAATAGCGTGGCCAGGGCTTTTGTCGATGCCTCTGCAAATTGCACAGGGTGCACTTGTTTGACATGTCGCACCATAGTATGTATGGAAAAGGAATATTTTTTTGTTGGATTTCCTCTTGAGAGAAACGAGTCACATATCGTGCAGGTTACTTTTGGTGCATTTACTTTCTTTTGATCTTCAGGATAAGTGAAAAATTGCCAGATGAAAGATTCTTTTTTTCTTCTTAAAGGTAGTCGATCATTTTGTTCAGATTCGGAAGATGAATGAGATACGGTAGCCATTTCACCAAAGTCTTCCGAAAAATGTAGGACGTTGTTCTCTCTTGAGGGTAGAAAAGATAGTGAGAGAAGTGGGTGGAGTGCTGCGTGTAAATTCCAGAATAGAAACTAGTAAGAACCAATTGGAAGTGTTGTTTTCATGTTGCAGCAGGCTGCCATGTAAATAGTTATTTAATAAAACGTTTTACCCTGTTACTTTGCTGGTGTATTGTATTTATTTATAATATTTGCATAGGGTTTGTCGTTATTTTGGCAGGGTGGGCGGCGGATATGATTGTAGCGTGGGTGTTTCACTTTTTTATAGGTAATAGAATGCATTCTGCAAGCATGTAGTACTCCTCCTGCTACAGCATAAATATTCTTCAGTGCTTATTTTCATTTCGTAAGTGGTATTGAGACCGACACAGAACTTCAATGGATCGGAGGGGCTGTTCCTGTGCATCTGGAGGACTGCCAAGCCGTTGCAGCAGTGGGAGTGAGGCCTCTTACAGGGGCGTAGCGCAGCTCCTTTTGATGTTCACAATTGCAGATAACAGGGTAGAGATGTCCGTGGAATTTATGGATGGTTAGTCACACTAGAGTGTGCGCGGCGCCCCTAGCACCCTAGCCGCGTTGCACAGTTTGAGAATCAGAGACTTAGGAGATAAACCTTCATAATAGGAAGGCTTCTAAGCGATAAAAATCACCGGTGCTCGGCGTTAAAAATATCACTGCTATCGGTGGAATTTTCCAAGGTGTTAGTGCTTCAACAGAAATGGGAACACATATCTGATAGAAAATCCTGTAACAATCTCAGTATTTCACATCATCGCGTGAAAAGAAAGTCTTTCGAAAGATGTTGAACGTTGTTCTCTTTTGAGAGTAGAAAAGATAGTGAGAGAAGTGGGTGGAGTGCTCCGTGTAAATTGCAGAATAGAAACTACTAAGAACCAACTGGAAGTGTTGTTTTCAAGTCACATGACTTCACATGCGCGTCTCAGGACGTGTACGCGGTGATAGTATCTAGTCACGTACGCCATTTGGAAGTAGCGGTCTAATTCAGCGAAGTTTCAAAACGTGAAAAGGAGTAAATCCAAACACATCCGGATTTAATATATCTTCTGAGCTCGATTCAAGCATACAATTGTTAAAGTATAAAACCTTTTATATTTTTTTTTTTAAATACCAAGGTGTGTACATTCGGTCACGCACGAAAGTTTAAAAAGACATTCGGCTCCATTTAATGAAAATTTTCATAATAATAAAAAGAAGCCTAGGTTTAGTTTCTTTGACGTAGTATAAGTTCTTTGATGGGTCTATGAAGAAATTTAATAAGTTGCAATTGCAAAGTTTTCACGAAATATATAGGCGGGTGCGCGCACACGGTCGCGCACGAACGAAAGCCAAAAAAGCGGAGAAAACCCCCTTTATAATATGCTCCTGGAGCTCTTTTTGGTAGAATGAGTTAGTTCTGAAAAGAACTTTTTTTTTTTTTTTAAACAAGTGTTATGTTGTTTTTGATTTTTTTAACTTGCAACAACATTTTCATGTGTGACACAGGATCAAAATGAAATGAAGAAATTTATCTTTTCTCGGTGCATTTATGACTCTCAATTTTTAGTTTAGTAAGAATGAGGCTCTGCTCTCCGTACAGAAGAATTTCTCCACACTCGTTGCATTTCACGTGCACCTTTGCAAGATATGGTCTCAAGTCCATCACAGCACTCGATGGAGATACAGGTCGTCCACCAGAAGATGTGCTGGCCACCTCTGATGGTAATAGCGTGGCCAGGGCTCTTGTTGATGCCTTTGCAAATTCCACAGGGTGCACTTGTTTGACATGCCGCACCATGGTATGTATGGAAAAGGAATATTTTTTTCTTGGATTTCCTCTTGAGAGAACCGAATTGCATATCGTGCAGGTAACTTTTGGCGCATTTACTTTCTTTTGTTCTTCAGGATAAGTGAAAAATTGCCAAATAAAAGATTCCTTTTTTCTTTTTAAAGGTAGTCGCTCATTTCCTTCAGATTCGGAAGATGAATGCGGGGCGGCAGCCATTTCAGCAAAGTCTTCCGAAGGGTGTTGAACGTTGTTCTCTTTTGAGAGTAGAAAAGATAGTGAGAGAAGTGGGTGGAGTGCTCCGTGTAAATTGCAGAATAGAAACTACTAAGAACCAATTGGAAGTGTTGTTTTCAAGTCACATGACTTCACATGCGCGTCTTAGGACGTGTACGCGGTGATAGTATCTGGTCACGTACGCCATTTGGAAGTAGCGGTCTAATTCAGAGAAGTTTCAAAACGTGAAAAGGAGTAAATCCAAACATATCCGGATTTAATATATCTCCTGAGCTCGATTCTAGCATACAATTGTTAAAGTATAAAACCTTTTATATATTTTTTTAAAATACCAAGGTGTGTACATTCGGTCACACACGAAAGTTTAAAAAGACATTCGGCTCCATTTAATGAAAATGTTCATAATATTAAAAAAGAAGCCTAGGTTTAGTCTCTTTGACGTATTATAAGTTCTTTGATGGGTCTATGAAGAAATTCAATAAGTTCAGATTGCAAAGTTTTCACGAAATATATAGGCGGGTGCGCGCAGTCGGTCGCGCACGAAAGCCTGGAAATGCGCTATCCATTTTATTGAGAACTGTTGCCGAGAGTGCGCACACCGGGTCGTGCACGAAAGTTTAGAAAGGCTATTTTTATTTACAGACACATTTTAATGCGTTGAAAAAAAGGCAAGGTACAGACTTTCTAAATCTGTATCGCTTTACAAGGAGTCTCTACGCAACTTGAACAGTGAAGAAAACGGCTTGTTTCCGAAAAAAATATTGCCAGAACTTTATTGACAAAAGTATAGGTTGTATACACGAGATATTTCTGAATTAGCATTTTAAAAACCAATGAAATTCACTGAAAAAACCATAGGTTTTACACATGTTATAGTTAGGAAGTAGCATTTACAAAACCTATGAAATTCACTAAAAAAAACATAGGTTTTACACACGTTATAGTTAGGAAGTAGCATTTACAAAACCTATGAAATTCACTGAAAAAACCATAGGTTTTACATACGTTATAGTTAGGAAGTAGCATTTAAAAAACCTATGAAATTCATCGAAAAAAACCATAGGTTTTACACCAGTTATAGTTACCAGGAAATTTTACTTGCATAAAACCATTGAAATTCCCACGTTATAGTTAGTTGGACTCACTATAACTTGCGCGTGCAATGCACTGCTGATGACGTCACATATTACATCACTCATGATGTGGTCAGTGACATCACTCATGACATCACTGATGACACCATCTTTGCGACAGAGTGACAGACCTCTTTTCACTGTAATGTAACCCTTGAAACACATATTCAAAAATAGAAACTAAAATTTTCAAAAAAATGGAGATACCCATACCAGTTACAACAACCAATTCACTAAATCCACCATCTATATACACATCCACTCTTTCACCAACAGTTCTATGTAGTCACTCATACATATACTCACTCATCATATATAGTGATACACCTATATATCCTGTTACACAACGACAGTCATCCAAAAGATACTCTCACACATACTCACACATGCAAATAAACTATTAAACATCCATTTATTTGCATATACAGCTATACACACACTACCACTTTACTTCTAAGGAAAATTACACATACTTATTCTCTTAAACAATCACTTATAGAAACACATACTTATTTAAACAGGAACTCTTACAATCCCTCACTCTCACATATACTCACTTATATACATCAATATTCACATATACTAGATTAAAACATATGTAGTTACAGAAAAAGACACTAGTGAGACAGTGATTCACTCACTAACATACATATATACACACTTATCCACCCATATAGTCCTGCACATATGCTGTATTCAAAACACATACAAACAGAGAGTCAGTCATTCATGCATCTATGTGCTAAGTAACACCCCCACCAAACATATAGACACTTATATTGATATAAAAAAAAACATCTAATAACCCATATACCTACACATGTAGCTACTCACCAACCCATGCAGCCACTTATACACAAAGTGAAACATTAATACATATGTTTAAAAATTTAAACATTACTCACTAATATTTATTTTTCAGAAAGACACACATTCACTGGATGGTGTCATCAGTGATGTCATGAGTGATGTCACTGACCACGTCATGAGTGATGTAATATGTGACGTCATCAGCAGTGCATTGCACGCGCAAGTTATAGTGAGTCCAACTAACTATAACGTGGGAATTTCAATGGTTTTATGCGAGTAAAATTTCCTGGTAACTATAACTGGTGTAAAACCTATGGTTTTTTCGATGAATTTCATAGGTTTTTTAAATGCTACTTCCTAACTATAACGTATGTAAAACCTATGGTTTTTTCAGTGAATATATATATATATTCACTGAAAAAACCATAGGTTATAGACCATATATAGTTAGGAATTAGCATTTAAAAAACCTTATTTTACTCACACAAAACCATTGAAATTCCATATATAGTTAGTTGTACTAACTATATATCGCGCACCCGCAATCCACTGCTGATGATGTCACATATTACATCATTCATGACATGGTCAGTGACATCACTGATGACATCACTGATGACATCTCAAATGACATCACTGATGACATCACTGATGACATCTCAAATGACATCACTGATGACATCACTGATGACATCTCAAATGACATCACTGATGACATCACTGATGACATCTCATTTGACATTACTGATCACATCACTGATGACATCATTCATGTGATAATACGATGAACCTCTTCAGACTCTAATATAACCTTAGATACACTCAGTGTAAACAGACACTCATAGACTGTCACTCATCTATGGAGTTACTCAGACACTTAGTCAGTCATGCAAAGAATGAATCACACCTCCATTTCCTCAACTATACAGTTATACACACCTTACTTATTCAAACATATACTAAAACATATTTACTGACTTATAAAATCCTGGATACAAGTTCACAATGATCCATACAGCCACTCACACATTCACTGGTTCTTATGCACAGTTATTTATATATGTCAACTCTCACATGTACTGTATTTTACATATGTACTTACTTTAACATGTAGCACTGAGATATCCATTCACTCACCAATACACTCATGCACACAGTCAACCGCCCATACAGCTGTTTCCACATGCACTTTTGAACCCATACATCTAGTCAATCAACTGCTCACACATCTATGCAAAGAGTCATACACCTCCCAGCCACCCACACACACACTCAGTCTCCCATACAAATGCTTGGGCAACCAATCAATAACCCATACAGTTAATCATATAGCTACTGATCAACACATGCAGCAGTTTACAGAACAACAGACATAATGATGCACAAATTAAGACAGTTTAGTCACTAACCCATGCACTCAGTGAGACACATTTAATCAGTCACTCATACAGTCAGTCATGCCCCTACTAAATCCTTCATCAAGACACTTATACATCCACTCATTCTTCAATATGTAAGACATATTTTAACTTTACAGAATTATACAGTCACTGAATGTAGTCATCAGTGATGTCATCAGTGATGTCATTTGAGATGTCATCAGTGATGTCATCAGTGATGTCATTTGAGATGTCATCAGTGATGTCATCAGTGATGTCACTGACCATGTCATGAATGATGTAATATGTGACATCATCAGCAGTGGATTGCGGGTGCGCGATATATAGTTAGTACAACTAACTATATATGGAATTTCAATGGTTTTGTGTGAGTAAAATAAGGTTTTTTAAATGCTAATTCCTAACTATATATGGTCTATAACCTATGGTTTTTTCAGTGAATTTTCAAGGTTTTGTAAATGCTAATTCCTAACTATATATGGTCTATAACCTATGGTTTTTTCAGTGAATTTCATTGGTTTTTTAAAAGCTAATATCTGTAGCTGTAAAATGTATTCTTCTTTAAATCCAAAAATATATTTTATATGTTTATTAATAATTTTTTTTTTAATACTTTTTTTTTGTTCGCTCCCGGTTCGCGAACCGGGAAGCTTCCCGTTAGCTCATCTTGATGCCGCGACCCAGTCCGCGAACCGGTAAACGTTCCGTTAGCGCAACTGCTGCGTTAGAAATCAACATCGTGACGCGTCGCGGAAGCGCGACGTATCACGTTGTCGCGTAATGCGTCTTATGACGCGCTGCGTTAGCGCACCCGGAAGTGCTCCGGTACGCGAACTGAGACGCGAAGCGCAGCGCAGCTCCCCGGAAGCGATCCGCGGCGCGTCGCGAAAGCGCGACGTATCGCGTTGCCGCGTAATGCGTCTTATGACGCGCCGCGTTAGCGCACCCGGAAGCGCTCCGGAGCGCGAACCGAGGCGCGAAGCACAGCGAACCGGAAGCGATCCGGGGCGCGTTCCGCAGCGCGTAACTTAAGCGTAAGAGGTCATGTGACTTGTTGATAAAACTTTTCATTGGTTCATTTCACTTTTGGTTTCATAATGATGTAAGGCTAGGTCAGGTGACCTAAAAATAACACTTTTCATTGGTTTAGAAATATTGTTTTTCCCAAATGATCAAAACCCCTCCTTCTTTCCTCACTCTGACTTTCATCTTTGTGAGAGGAAGACCATTTTTGAGAGTTGAGCAATGGCTTCAATAGTTGCTTCAGCTGGTGCACCCCCACCACCACCTCCACCTCCTCATGGGAAGAGAGGACCACCTCCCCAGTTTATCAGCCAGACAGAGGAGGAAGAGGATGAACTAGAGGAAGAGGAGACCGAAGGACCACAGTTCTTACAGGAGGTGCCCCGGGTTTCACGTCGGAAAGCCAGCTTTATTTGGCAGTTTTTTTCACTCCCTCGAGGGCAAAAAAAAGTAAATGCTAGGTATGTCACCTGCCTGATTTGTAAAGACCGGTTATCTAGAGGCACTGATAAAAAATATAGCTACGGAAACCATACAATGCATCGTCACATGACCAGGTGGCATCCACTGAACTACAGCCAGGCGGAGATACGTGACATGCAAGATAACCCAACAACAACTCCTGTGGCCAGGTCAACATCACTAATATCATTGACAGCAGCAGAGGCACGGGAAACCGTGCCAAACATTCAGGAGAACTTTGCTCATATCAAACATACCTGTATGTATTGCGGTGCATTGCTGTCATGTGGTAACATGAGCATTAATTTAATCAACCTAGCTATTAACAATCACAATTGCCCTAACCGCCCCAGACAGTAATTTTTTTTTTGCTCCTGTTGAGCCCTTTTCAATGCCTGTTTTTTGTTGTTTCCCCTCCATCAAAAACAAAAAAAAAACATAAAAATGTTCAAAAAATACAAAAAAAAGAAAAAATGTTCAGAAAAATAAAAAACAAATATAAAACAACAAAAACATTAAAAAAAAGTTCTTTTCAGAACTACCTCCCCTTTCAAAAAAAAATTGCTAGAATGTTTAGCACTCTGGCAAGCTCTTTTTTTTTTAGTTCGCTTCCCCGTTCGCTTCCCGGTTCGCGAACCGGGAGCGAACCAAAAAAAAAAAAAAAAAAAGAAGAGTAAGTATAAGGGAAGTAAACAGAGAGTAATGTTAAAAGAAAGACAGCTATAGGGAGTAATCCAGAGATACTGTTTAATAGATCTATTTACCGAAGAAAAGATGGAAGAGGATATAATTGTGAAAAACAAAATAGATAAGGAAGTGAAAGAAAAAAAAGAGAGTAGAACAATAACAAAGAAGAGTTTCTTGGAGAATGTGAGTGAATGTTCAAAATAAGATTAAAACATGTGGAATAACAGAGAGAAAAAACAGAAAACAGAAAAGAAAAAATAACAGAAAAGATTAATTGAAACAGCAAAGAAATGTAAATAACATAGAACCATATCATCAACATAGGCAATAAAAGTTTTGCAGCTTTTATCAGCAGAAATGTGTCGCTAAAGCCGCTTTTGCGGCGGAAAACTGCCGCTAAAACCACTTTTGCAACAGTTTTCTTCCAATAAAAACAGCAATAATTTTATTGGCTGTGTTGATAATATGCCCCTTAGTGTGCTTGAACTACAGAGAGAAAGCATAATGAACAAGTAGTGAAAGAGTGATCAGTCAAAGACACTAAGAGTAATAGAGACGGAGTGAGTGAACAAGAGTGAGGAACTATGAGAAGAGAGGGACTGAGAAAAGGAGTGGAAGGAGTAGAGTAAGTAGGTAATAGAGAAAGGAATGAGGGCAGTAGCAAAGGCAGGAAACTGAGGGTTAAAGAAATGAAGCTGTCGAACTACTAGTAGGTGAATGTGATAGAAATGTAACGAAAAGAGTACAAAACATTTACCTTATAATTGTCGTTAACTTACTCACTTTTTGTTTTTATACTTTCAATCTGTGAAAGAGAGAACAAACATTTGAAAAATATTAAAACATGTATTTAAAAATTAGAAAAGACAAGGGAAAAGATTGAAGGAGAAACAGAGTTTCTTTTCCTCATTTCACAATCACATCACCTGTGTTGCCTTTGGTTAGGTATCTCATAGTGCAGATGGAGTCTAGCATATCAAAGAGTACATAGAAGTTGAGCAAAATATACAACAATTTTGACATTTACAGAAGACTTAGCTTCTTATCTTGTTGGAGATGAAGTCAGGCCTGTCTTGCAACATGGTGCATCTTTTGCATCACTGCTGCATCGGTTTCATGTGGCACGGGTTTTTTACAGCATGACACATCTGCCTAGATGCATCAATTTGTAATTTTGTCGCCTCATAGCAAATCTTTTGCACCGCCGCTGCATCACAAAAGTGACGCACAGTGGCGCAAAAGAGGCATACACCTATCATAAATCTGTCCCTAACATTTGAAATGATTGATTCAGGATGACGATAAGGTGTGGCCTATCCAGAGGTTTGTTTAAGGTGAGGCCTACTCAGGGTTTTAGATGAAATTTACGCTTGTTGAAGAGTACAGAGGAGATAATACATGTGAAGACCTACCAATGAAGTAAGTCATGTCCACTTCACTCTTGAACAAAGGCCAGACCTCTTCTGTGTCCATGGACAGACCTAAACTTCATCTGCACAATGTCATTCGTAAACTTAGGAAACACAGGTGATGTAATTGAAAAATGTGGAGTTTCTTTTCCTCATTTCACAATCACATCACCTGTGTTGCCTTTGCTTAGGTATCTCATAGTGCACATGTAGTGCAGCATATTAAACAGTACCCAGAAGTGCAGCACTGCATGGAACAACTTTGACACTTACAAAAGCTTCAGCTTCTGCATGCCCCCTACACAGTGCTAATTATATACATTTTAAACTAATGGTATCTTGCTGGAGATGAACTGAAACCTATCTTGCAACATGGTGCATCTTTGACACAAAAGTGACCCACAATGGAGCAAAAGAGGCGCACGGCCACCATAAATCTGACCCTAACATTTTAAATGATTGTTTTAAGATGCCAATAAGGTGTAACCTATCCACAGATTTGTTTCAGGTAAGTCCTACTCAGAGTTGCAGATGAAATTTAGGTTTGTTGAAGAATACAGAGGAGAAAATACATGTGCAGGCCTACCAACCAAGTGTGTCATGTCCACTGCACTCTTGAACAAATGTCAGACCTCCTCTGTCTCCAGGAACATGCCTAAACCTCATCTACACAATGTGATGTGTAATGTTAGGAAACACAGGTAATATAATTGAAAAACGTGCAATTTTTTTTGCTCATTCCACAATCATATCACCTGTGTTTCCTTTGCTTAGGTATCTCATTGTGGAAATGTAGTCTATCATATGAAAGACTACGTAGAATATGAGCACTGTATGCAACAACTTTGACACTTACAGAAGCCTCTCCTTCTCCATGCCTCCTACACAGTTCTAAATGTACATCATAAATGCAAACAGTACAGAATTAATTATACATGTTAAATGGTTTATTTTTGCTGTTCTCAGAATGTATCAAATTTCACTAAAAACAGTGACTTGAAGGTATTCATCATATAACAGCGGGGAAAAAAAAACACAATCAAAATGATTGTGTTTAAAAAACCCATACAACATAACAAATCAGAATTCAGAACTCCTTAAAGTTAACTTACTTTCCATGACGTCGAAGGATGTCCTATGAACAGCTTACACTCTGTTGTGCTGTTATTACTTTCAGACCGCCACTTTCTGAAAGAAAACCTCCATCGTTTTGAAAAACATGTTACATACAATAAATGACTTCTTGCTCTCTACCACACGTTTCCACAAGGCCAAATCATGTCAGAGCCATTTATAACTCTTAGAATTCTTGTAAGCCAATCCCGTCATGTTGTATTTCCGCAACTTTCACAATAAAAATGTTGAAGATCATTTTCACAATCCTGGACTAGTAATATCTTCCCCTTCTTGCTCAGTCATGTTCTACATTTCCTATGACACTGATACTGCTTACTATGAAGCAGACTTACACTATCTCTATGACTACTACAATTATTTAATTTTCTACATCACTTTTAATCACAAAGCAATATAAAACAGTAGACAGCATTGCAGACTTACATTCCCTCTACTCCATGTTTTGATTGGCTGCTTCAATTAGCTTATAAAAAGAAACAGTTTTTTTGAACTCATTCAAAGTGCACTTATTTCTCCATGACGTCCAGTGTTATGGTAAGAAGTTATGTCTCTGTACTACACTTATCCTCAAGGCCAAATCGTGTAGGAGCCATTAGAACTTCTTGAAATTCCTCAGAGCACATCCCGAGATTCTTTCCCTAAAATTTTGGTTTTAAAAACACCAGGTAAGAGTTTTTAAGGTCATACGGCAATTTTTAAAAAAAAATTAAAACAGAATCATTGCAGAATGACCAGCCATTTCTAGACTTTAAATAAGCTGTGTAATGTCCTGATGATATTGAAGGACCGTCATGATATATAATTGCTGCAGTTACAAAAGTCCTTCCTGATATTGACAACTGTGAAGCCACAAAATTTTTAATTAAAGTTGTCAATTTTGTTCCATCAGGCCTACATCGTTGGAACATTAAAATAACATACTGGCCATATGTTCGTATAAATAATGTGGACATCATTTCAGATTTACATTGGCTACACTCCATGTTGTGATCCGCTGCTTTTACTAGTTTATTAAAAGAGACTGATTTACTGTCTGGCAAAGTTAAATATATAAATCTTTCTGAGTCTACACTAGTAGTACTTGATACCCTACAGTTCTCGCAGTCATGCTGCCATTGATAAGAAAGCCCAAACAGGTGATCTACATCTACACCTTCAGCATGCAATACATCAAGCATATACATTAAAAACTCCTGACAATCTTGCTGAATATTTTGAGAGAATTGTGTTTGGCCTGAACATCTGTCTAACAGATTTCGAATTTCAGACACACTTTCTATTTTTGTTCTATCAGTGCTACATTTCTCTAACACAGAATTTAACAAACTGCAAAATCTTTGATCAGAATTGACCACAATCTCTTCTTTTACATTTTCTAGAGAAAACAAAACATTAACCACTACATTAGCATAGCAGTTGACACCAGAACTGTTTTCAAATTGAAAACCAACAACATCTTCAACAGAATCCTTTTTGTTTCTGCTTATAATTTCAGGTTCATCGACTTTTCGTCTTTTTGCTACAACCTCCCCAGTATTGGTCACATTTCTTCGTTTCCGGCCTACCACACGTTTCTCAAACAAAGGATATTGAGGCAAATGTGGCGCATACTCTCTTCTTAACCTATTGTATTCCTTAACACAATCTAGATCCGCACAAGTGTTTGTGACATCACACTCAATCAAGTACAATCCCGATAAAGTTCTAACTCGTGACAATGCCACATATGCCATACCCTCCTTGAACACAGAACTGCCAATATTCACCAATGCACTGTCTACACTTAAACCTTGCGATTTATGGATTGTCACCGCATATGCCAAGCAAACAGTAAACTGCTTACGGCGAACATATAAGTCTTTCACAAGCAAAAATCTAGCAGAACAACGACCAATTAGCTGTACTTCCTCAATGCCATCAAATTTAATTTTTAAAAATTCAATTCCATCTCTATTTCTGTATTTTACAAAATCAACAACATTACCCATTGATCCATTTACCAGACCTCTTTCAACATGTAAATTCCTTCTTAAAATTATACGGCAGTTCAAGCACACATTCAGAGTCTTTTCAAAACCTGCAGTTTTAGATATAGTCTTCTCTAATAAATCCAATTTTGTTTTCAAATTCTCAGACAAAATAATTGTTGATCCCATATGCTCTACTCTGTCAATAGCTTCCAGTTTCACAATCTGTTGCTTTTCTAAATGCAACATTTTGTTGTTGAATTTGGCACATTCTGCAAGAGTTGGCATCAAACATATTCCAGATTTCTTCTCAGTAATTTTCTGAAAAATATTCTCAGGCACAACATCTTGTTCTGGATATAAATTTGAAAGTAATCGTGCATGTAAAGCTTCTTTCCCATGCTCGGTCACTTTTCCAATTCTAACATCTTGTAGAATAGTCTTGTAAACTTCATCCTTTGCCTGACGCATATTTTCATGCAGTTCAGCATAATTGAAGTTTAACCATATATTGACGTTGCCAATGCTCCCTAGGCACTTCCTGGTATCTTCATGCGTGAGCATTTTGAACACAGGTTGCCCTTTCACTGGTGTCAGCTGCAGAAGATCTCCGAAAACAATGATGTGTTTGCCACCAAATAACACATCATACTCTGTTTTGAGAACTTCTTGCATTCTCAAATGCACAAAGGCAAGCATGACATTGGAAACCATGCTTACTTCGTCAATGATAAGAAGTTTCATTTTCCTCAAGATTCTTGAAACTTCACAACAAGCATCTCCAGATAGCTTGTGATATTGTAATTTGTTGTCATGCTCCACTGGCAGCATCAGTAAACGATGTAAAGTAATCCCTTTAATGTTATGTGCTGCCAGTCCAGTTGGAGCGGTGACAACACAAGACAGCGATGACTCTGTCCTTTCCTGCAAATAACATGAAATTGCTTTAATAAGGAAACTTTTTCCAGTTCCCGCTTCTCCACTCACGTACAGTCGGACAGGCTTCAACGACGTACATGAGCACTCTTTCTTGTCATGACTTAATCCATGATCAATTTGCATGGTAACTTCGTCATATATTTTCCTCTGCTCAACGTTGAGTTGTCTTTCCAACTCTTCTAAGTTAACCGCATCCTCCTGAGCATGTGCCATGGCTCTTTCCACTTCATTCATAGCAGTGGCAGCTTCATTTTCAATAACAGGTCCTCCTAGTGGATCCTGACTCAATGAAGCAGAACTCTGACTGTCCTGAGAACTGTCTCTGGCAATCTCGGCTGCAATCGTTGCTTCCTGCTCAATTTCCGCATTCAACATTTCCACATATTTGGGAAAAGCAGGACATTCTATGGTCTCCTTGGCAGCATTGAAAGAGTCTTCGTAACAGAGGAAATCTCCAAGCAGTTCCTCTTCTGCACGGCAAGGCTTGAAAAGTTGCAAAAGTGCTAAATAGAAAAACTCCTTTTTTTCAGGAGATTCGCCACTCAATTTTCGATGGTTTACCAAGTGGCATTTTCTTTGCTTGACCAGACATCCCTCACTTCCTATTACAGCATACACTCCTTTCTCAGTATCTTCTTTGATGTTCCTCTTGAATATGTAATTTTGAAGAACCTCATACAGACAAACATTCTCGAGGTGACTGCTTCGATTTGGATAATATGTATCCAACATGTTGGTCTTCAAAATGTCGGTACTGTTTGGCACCTTTTCCGCCAAATACTCAATTTCCCGCACAGGTTTCAGAACTCGATTACGCGTTGCAGCAAGACCAAGACTCGCCCAAACGATACTCCTGGACTTGGCATAGAGACTTGCTGAAGACAACCGGTCAGAACATTCGTAAGCTCCGATTTCTCGATGCGACAACATCTTCAGACTGAAACTGTACAACTTCTTGCTGAGGCTCTTTTCATGGGAAATGTCCTCCCACATATCCTTCAATTCTGTCTTCTCTTTTTTGGTTATGTAAGATGTCACATACCGAGCCACAGCCATACAGTTATCAGCCACAAACTGTATATCCATGTTAGCATTCCACATGGACAAAATCACCGGGTTGTAGTCGTTGATGTACTTAGACTCTTCGTTCCTCTTCAAATTGTATGTGTTTTTAGGTGATTTCTTCATCACATTATGTCGCAGCGAAGACATCAAACTGTTTACTCTTCCTTTAGAAATCACCGGTCGTGGAAAGCCGCAACGACATTTGGTGTAGAACTTGTCCTTGTTTCGGAATTTACGACGACAGTACTTTCCACATCGATGGCTTTGGAAACGTAGAACTTTTTCTCTTAGGCTTTTCTTCTCCTTTGCGTTTGGAACAACACACGTAGAATACTGTTGTATGAAACTCATCACTGAGTCTTCTGGATCCGTTCCAAATTTAGGTGCATCCTTGATCCACAGCAACATATGTATATGAGGAGCACCTCTTGCTTGGTACTCCTTTCTCCAGAAGAAATCCAACACCTCTCCAAGAGGTGGATTCTTCTTATTCATGATGAAAGCCATCATAGCTTCAAATCTATGATTGAAGTACCTGCATACATTGACTGGATCCAAAGAGCACAGTTCTCCGGGTGTCTTGAATTCGATGTTTTCGATGTTTCCATTTGCCTCTCGTAGAAATTCAAGTAAGTCTTCCCAGCCATACTCCGCACAGCTCAGAGTGAGGAACCATGTGGGAGTTCCTAAGTTCCTCAGCATACATTTTAAATCACCATGACGACGGTACCAGTACTCATTAGTACCACGCTGACACGCCATGAGATTAATCAGGTGAGAATCCAAAATACTGTCCTGGACATTGACTTTATCCATAAAGTCACTTGCCGAGATGTTTTGCATGTGTATACCACTTTTCAAGATGTGGTTCACTGCATATGACAGTCCAGACAGATCGCTTTCAAACAGGAGATGAAACAAATAGGGAATGCATTGTCGAAACCTAGCATCTCCTGCATACAATCGCAAAGTCCGGTATTCAGAAGCAGGAATTTGATGAGGTCGCTCATCATATCTTCCTCCCTGACCTGTTGGAAAAAGCTGTGGGAAACACCGAGCTTCCAAACTTTCCTCCCAAACACTAATGGGACTCCCTTTGGCTTGTTTCATTTGAAACAACTCAATAGCATTCCCCATGACTTCCTTGGAATGCAAAGGATGAACACTATAATGTTCATATATTTCTTCACTAGTAGAGGGTTCTACTTTCTCAATTTGACCAGCACACAAATCGCTATCCTCTTCCTCACTTACTTCCTCTTCTGCAACATATACATTCTTATAGTATTTATTATTTTTTTTCAAATACAATGTTGCCTTTTTAACTTTCCTAACATCCAGTAAATCTTGCCATATTTTCTTATTCTTTGTCGGAACCCCATTAACTAAGATAACCAGAGGTTCCTCTTCCACTTTTTCTACTCCAATTGTGTTAATGTTTTTCTTCAAATCTAGAGGCAAATAAACAACTCTTCCCTTTAATCCTCTCTGTAAATCTGATGGAGGCAATTTCCCTGTCTTTGGCTCCATTCTTACAATAGCCTGAAAGGGATGGATACTTTGAATCAAAATAGATTCATAAGTATTTAAATCCTTCAATTCAGAAGGAATCTCAACCAATTCCAGATTATTATGAACTGCTCTAGCAGGCATCTGGTTTTGATTTAATTTGTTACAACAATAAGTACACACACGTTGATCCAATCCCAAATCAAAACAATTTTCTACCATCAAGTATGTTGTGAAATCCTTCCATTCATTATTATTTTCCCTTTCACTTTTTGCATATAAATCCACTAACTTAGTCTGATTCTTATAATAAGTGCGTCGACAACACACACAAGTGAAATTTGGCCTCTCACTTGATTTCACCTGAAACGTCGCAATTTCCCTCTGGAAATTATCTGTACTGGAAACCTGTACACTATCTTCCACATTACCCGCTTCTTCTTGGTCAATTTCAACATTCTCCTCTTTACTTCCAAAAAACCAAAACTCAATTTCTTCACATATATTCTTCACATCTATTTCAGAACCATGCAAAAGAGCAGCGCATAATTGTTTAAGCATAATTGCTGGACTCTTAGCATAATACAACATTCTAACTAATTTCCTCACTTTATTATGATGCACTGCTAGCATCCTGAAATGATGAAAAACACTCTGGCATACTCTCCTGGAAAGACAAGCCAGTGAATGACCATGCAAACCTGTCACTTCTCTCAATCTGCAAAGATCTAATTCTTGCAACAACTTCATTTTCTGATTCAAACTTTTCTTATTAAATGACCGTACAAAATCACAAAGCAAATTGATGGAATCCTGTCGCACACTGCAAATACTACTACACTTCCAGGTATACACAGGACCCTTAGGACGTCTTCCTAAAACCTCATTACCTAACACCTCTTCTGCCTCTGTTGTCACAAGTTTTTCTTTTTCAACTGGACAACCATCTTTCACTTCATAAGCTCGACCACTGGTGTCAACTGCATGCACCAAATCATTATCCTGGAAATAACTCTCCTCATTAAAAAATGCCTCACAGCTTGAACAATGCATCCATTCTCCAGAAAAAACTTCACAAAAATTACTACGATTAACTATTCTCTTCCATCTACTATTTCTTTTGAAATCATAAATCGCCTTGTTTAGCTTCCTAATTCTATTGATTATCAAAATAAATAACTTACGTTTAATTTCAAATGCCTGATCAATAACTTTCTCAACTATTTTTTTTCTCTTATAAAAAACCACTTTCTGTTGAACTTTCTTAATATTTTTTAACAAATTGCCAATTATCCTGTTGCGGAACATTCGTTTACGAATGTCCCTAAACTAATGTTTCCTTCTGCTATCATGCACAGAGTTATCTCTTGCTCTAGCAGTAACATTTTTCATTGGCCTTTCCTTTCCGTTTGAATTGCTTCTCTTTTTCTGGACTGAAACATTTTCTGTAGTAATATTTTTTTTACTACAGATATTTCTTATGAATGTTTTTGTACTCTTACCCGGTGCTTTCTTGGTGACTTGACAAATCTTTTTGTTAGAGGACTGCTGCTTTTTTTCATTGACCTGCTGTCTTTGACGTTTTGCAGCCTTTCTCAGTCTTTCTTTGGTTGGCATGCTGAAATCTTGAAATGATCTGCAGTTGAATCTGTGGTAAAATATAATAAAAAATGTTATTAACCACTATTACCAAACAGTAAATCAATAACAGTCATCAAAAACTTAACACACTACTTGACATTTTTACATAGAAGATTTTTTAGTGCTTGGCAAATATATAATACACAAATAGCAGAAAATAAATGGAATTTATATTCATTTTACCTCTACTATTTTATATGTGATTCTGACCTAATTTTATGAGCATGTTTTAATATTTTATTGAAGACACTAGACATAACCTGTTTTTAAAGGTGTTTTTAATTTTAAATCAAACGGTTTACATTTTTACTTTTTATTTATTATAAATTTTTAAAATAAATGTTTATAGTTCCATAGGCTCAAGCACGTCAGCTTCCCATCCTATGTCATACAATTCTGACAAATCTGCATCCTCATCACGTTCTTCTTCATCCTCAGGATTTAAATCATCCAAGGGATCAACATCCACTGATGTTTCAATTACGAGTTCAATGATGAGGTCGAAATCAACTGATTGCTGATTGTTGCTCATGTTGATGTTGTCTTTATCTTTAAAGAAAGATAACAACAATGAGATGTTGCAGAGTAAGAGACTTTGTTTAACAAGAGTAACATTTTGCAGCTATTATTTAGCCATGTCCAGCGATGCTGAGGAGGTGAAGCCTGTGTCCAATTTTTCAGTGAACAGGACTCATCTCTTCTTAACCTTGGATAAGCCTCACCGACTCTGTGTCCCCTGCACATACTTAAATGTAAAGGGGCAGATTTATGTTAACTGGCACATCCCCAGGGATGCACCAGTTAACGTGCACCGCTGCTCTGCCACCCATGGTGTGCCGCATTTACAATCAGATAGGACAAAGCTGCGTCAAAACCCTGCGCCTGCTTGAAGCAGGCATAGTTCTTGACGCAGCATTGTGGAGATGGGGCACCCATGAGCCTTGCTGGAGCTGCATCGCACTTGCGATACAACTCCAGTAATGCGCCACCTTTACGGCACAGATGCGTCACGCATCTGTGCCGTTTTTGCCCCATGGTGCGCCGCATTGTAAATGCAGCACACCATGGGTGGCGGAACAGCGGCGCAGGATGACTGGCACATCCCTGGTGATGCGCCAGTTATCATAAATCTATCCCTAAGCTTCTTATCTTGTTAGAGATGAACCGCCTTATGTATCATCAAACTATTTTGCATTTCCTAAATAGCGAATTTTAAGGAATAAATAGCGATTCTTTACCATTCCTAATTTGCGATGAGCAAATTGCTAATTGCAAATTACCCATTCATTTCCATGGGCCTGGAGGCCCATAGGAATGAAGGTGCAATTTGCGATTAGCAATTAGCTCATCGCAAATTAGGAATTTTTCCAAGGGTGCAGGGGTGTCTCAAGAACACCCTGCTGCACCCTGAAAAAGAAATTTGGGGGCATACGGCGCACATACATGCCCTAAGGGCATGTATGGGCGTCATATGGCACCTTTTGTTTTTTGGAAAAAAAGCTTTTTGAAAAGAATTTGCAAATTACCACCAACTAGAAGTTGGTGGTAATTTGCAAATCCTTAATGGTATTTATTGCATATTTTTTGTTTGATACATTTCATTTAAGGAATCGCAAAATTTGCAAATGCTTCAGTGCAATCGCAAAATAAGGAATAACAAATTTTGCTATTCCTTATTTTGCATCAAACTTCTTTGATACATACCATTTGTCTAATTAGCATTCGCAAAGGCCGAAATTCGCAGAATTTCGGCCTTTGCGAATGCTAATTAGCTTGATACATATGGCCCCAAGTGAGGCCTGTCTTGCAACATGGTGCATCTTTTGCATCACTGCTGCATCGGTTTCATGTGGCACGTTTTTTTTACAGCATGACACATCTGCCTAAATGCATCAATTTGTAATTTTGTCGCCTCATAGCAAATCTTTTGCACCGCCGCTGCATCAGAAAAGTGACGCACAGTGGCGCAAAAGAGGCATACACCTATCATAAATCTGTCCCTAGCATTTTAAATGATTAATTCAGGATGACGATAAGGTGTGGCCTATCCAGAGGTTTGTTTAAGGTGAGGCCTACTCAGGGTTGCAGATCAAAGTTATGTTTGTTGAAGAATACAGAGGAGATAATACATGTAAAGGCCTACCAATGAAGTAAGTGATGTCCACCTCATTGCGCCAGTCATCATAAATCTATCCCTAAGCTTCTTATCTTGTTAGAGATGAACCGCCATATCTATCATCAAACTATTTTGCATTTCCTAAATAGCGAATTTTAAGGAATAAATAGCGATTCTTTACCATTCCTAATTTGCGATGAGCAAATTGCTAATTGCAAATTACCCATTCATTTCCATGGGCCAGGAGGCCCATAGCAATGAAGATGCAATTTGCGATTAGCAATTAGCTCATCGCAAATTAGGAATTTTTCCAAGGTTGCAGGGGTGTCTCAAGAACACCCTGCTGCACCCCTGAAAAAGAAATTTGGGGGCATATGGCGCACATAAATTTTAAAAACATTCCTTTACCTCAAAAACGATTTTCAAGTCATAATTTGAAAACACTGCCCACGGGGAAATGACTTAAAATGTCCTTAAGACACATGAAAGTGTTTTTTTTAAAGCCTTTGCAACTTTTTTGGGTCACTTTTAACATGGCTATGTAACTCAAACAGTCGAAATCTAAATTTACCATGCACAGGTGGGAGCATATTTACAAGGAATTTGCTCCACGGGGAAAGGTCTTTTAATTTAATATGGGAAAAATAACATCAAAGACACTGAAATGCCTTATAAAGAAGCATACACCATTATGTCCTTGTCATATATTTTAAAACCATTCCTTTTCCCCAAAAACGATTTTCAAGTCATATTTTGAAAACACTCCACATGGGGAAATGACTTGAAATGTCCTTAAGACACATGAAAGTGTTTTTTTAAAGCCTTTGCAACTTTTTTGGGTCACTTTTAACATGGCTATGTAACTCAAACAGTCATAATCTAAATTTACCATGCACAGGTGGGAGCATATTTACAAGGAATTTGCTCCACGGGGAAAGGTCTTTTAATTTAATATGGGAAAAATAACATCAGAGACACTGAAATGCCTTATAAAGAAGCATACACCATTATGTCCTTGTCATATATTTTAAAACCATTCCTTTTCCCCAAAAACGATTTTCAAGTCATATTTTGAAAACACTCCACATGGGGAAATGACTTAAAATGTCCTTAAGACACATGAAAGCGTTTTTTGATTGCCTTTGCAGCATGTTTGGGTCACTTTTAACATGGCTATGTAACGCAAACATTCAAAATCTAAATTTGCCATGCACAGGTGGGAGCATATTTACAAGCAATTTGCTCCACAGGTAAAGGTCTTACATTAAAATGGGAAAAATAACATCAGAGACACTCAATTGCCTTATAAAGAAGCATACACCATTATGTCCTTGTCATATATTTTAAAACCATTCCTTTTCCCCAAAAACGATTTTCAAGTCATATTTTGAAAACACTCCACATGGGGAAATGACTTAAAATGTCCTTAAGACACATGAAAGCGTTTTTTGATTGCCTTTGCAGCATGTTTGGGTCACTTTTAACATGGCTATGTAACGCAAACATTCAAAATCTAAATTTGCCATGCACAGGTGGGAGCATATTTACAAGCAATTTGCTCCACAGGTAAAGGTCTTACATTAAAATGGGAAAAATAACATCAGAGACACTCAATTGCCTTATAAAGAAGCATACACCATTATGTCCTTGTCATAAATTTTAAAACCATTCCTTTTCCCCAAAAACGATTTTCAAATCATAATTTGAAAACACTCCACATGGGGAAATGACTTAAAATGTCCTTAAGACACATGAAAGTGTTTTTTTAAAGCCTTTGCAACTTTTTTGGGTCACTTTTAACATGGCTATGTAACTCAAACAGTCAAAATCTAAATTTACCATGCACAGGTGGGAGCATATTTACAAGGAATTTGCTCCACGGGGAAAGGTCTTTTAATTTAATATGGGAAAAATAACATCAGAGACACTCAATTGCCTTATAAAGAAGCATACACCATTATGTCCTTGTCATAAATTTTAAAACCATTCCTTTTCCCCAAAAACGATTTTCAAATCATAATTTGAAAACACTCCACATGGGGAAATGACTTAAAATGTCCTTAAGACACATGAAAGCGTTTTTTGATTGCCTTTGCAGCATGTTTGGGTAACTTTTAACATGGCTATGTAACGCAAACATTCAAAATCTAAATTTGCCATGCACAGGTGGGAGCATATTTACAAGCAATTTGCTCCACAGGGAAAGGTCTTACATTAAAATCCCCACCGAGACCAGGAAGACGGTCACCCAGGCCCTCGTCACCAGCCGACTGGACTACGGCAACGCCCTCTACGCCGGAACCACCGCCAAGCTTCAGAAGAGACTCCAGCGGATCCAGAACGCCTCGGCCAGACTCATCCTCGACATCCCCCGACGCAGCCACATCTCCGGACATCTGAGAGAGCTGCACTGGCTCCCCGTCAACAAGAGAATCACCTTCCGTCTCCTCACCCACGCACACAAAGCCCTACACGACCAAGGCCCGAGCTACCTCAACAACCGCATCAACTTCTACGCTCCCAAACGCCACCTCCGATCAGCCAGTCACGCCCTCGCCGCCGTCCCCCGCATCCGAAGAACGACAACAGGAGGAAGGTCCTTCTCCCACCTACCGCCAAGACCTGGAACTCCCTCCAGACCGACCTGCGCCTGACCCAAGACTACCTTTCCTTCAGGAAGAAGCTCAAGACCTGGCTGTTCGAGCAGTAGCAGCACCCCCCCCCCAAGCGCCTTGAGACCCTCCGGGTAAGTAGTGCGCTCTATAAATGTCCATGATTGATTAAAATGGGAAAAATAACATCAGAGACACCCAATTGCCTTATAAAGAAGCATACACCATTATGTCCTTGTCATAAATTTTAAAACCATTCCTTTTCCTCAAAAACGATTTTCAAGTCATAATTTGAAAACACTCCACAGCTCCTATGCACAAAAAAACCCTGTCAGTACTAATACTTCACATTTTCTCCAATTACAATTTCTCAAAGAAACAAAATCTATTTGTAAAACACTTGAGACAAAGCAACATTTGAAAAACACAACTTTCTTCATAATTTTCTCCTTAAAGCACACTATTCTCTATCTAAAGTAAAGACATCTTTTCTCACCTTAGCAAATACTTTATGAGTTTCAAAACAGTCTCAGAAACACACCAATTTGTCTTCAGCAGAGCAAAAGGTATGCACTCTAGAGTCTGCAGCTATCAAAAGCACAGAAATGCTGTAATTCTTCACACATATCTCTCATGTCACCCAATCAAAACTCTTCCCTCACTTTTTTCAAATCAAAACCCTTCCCCCCTCTGCCCTCTCTGCTTTTTTTGCATAGCAACCACCTCTTGGAAGACCTCTGGTGTTTCCAAGTTCACACAACAATGTTTCAATTGAACTCTGAACTCTCAGTGCACCTGCATATCCAGTGCATTCTTTCATTTAATGATTTTTTCTTGACCACTCAAAATACATCTTTCAAAGAACTCATCCATGCACCCTAACTTTCTGTTTTCAGCAATCAAAATCCACCAATCACTGTTACTGCTTCATTAACACAGAAACTCCACAGTTTTTTTCATTTTAAACTCTTATTTTTTCAACTGCCATTTCATTGCCACACTTCATCTGACTGCAGGAGAACCTTCTCTCACCATGTTTTCTGTCTGGATTGTTGGACATAGTTACATCTATTGGGCTCAGAGGTATGCTGAGAACAGAAATTTACCTAACCTCAATTTACAAGATGTGGAAATTAAGTGGTTTGGCCACAGAGGATTAAAATGTCACCAATTGATACCATTGGTGAAAACCTTTATGCATTTGCCAAAACCTGACCTGTTAATTGTGCACTGTGGAGGTAATGATTTGGGCACTTTGACTGGGGTAGGTCTGGAAATGCTTTTAAAGGACACCTTTGAGCAATTAATGGCACTTTTTCCTCAGACTGCCTTGGTATATTCAAATATATGCCAAAGACAGAAATGGAGGTGGTCAAACCAATTTTGTCCACAAATTGAGAAGTCAAGGAAGCATGTAAACAAATCTGTTTCAGCTTACATGAGAGACCATGGAATGGGCTCCATGTACAACAATAACTTGCGTTACTACATGCAAGATATCTACAGAGGAGATGGAGTTCACTTCTCAGATGAGGGCAACAGAGTTTTCATTTTGAATTCAAGACTGTGCATTGGTACCTACTTATAAGTACCTAAATGTACCATAAACCCAAAAGCTCTTCTCAGAGCTACCCTACATCTGATCACTCACAATTATTATTTTACCCTAACTTTTTTCACAAATTTTCAACAAAGTACGCTCCCCGGGGCGCTACCCGGTACGCGAACCGGAAGCTAACCGCGCGAAATTTTCAAAAAAAATGTTTTTTTTCGCACATATAAGCCTCCTTAGCCACCCTCAGAAAACCTAGGGGGTCAAGATAAGTCTACCGTGCCCCCTTCTACCCATTCTGAACATTATTTGCCCTCCATCTTGTATCTTAAGTCGACCGAAGCACAAAATGGTGGACTCCCGTAACGCTTAAGGTTCGCGTACCGGGGCGCTCGCCAGTTCGCGTACCGGGGCGCTCCCCGGGAAGCGCACCATCAAAAAAGGTGGGAAAGTAATTTACAGAAAAACGACTGGAGACACTCTCACCAAATATAGATTAGCTCATACTACATACCAATCCCTACCATTTTCACAAATTTGGTTGGAATTCCATTTAGCCATTTAGCCTGTAGACCTCTCTAAATACCCTGAGGTAAATTACTTCACAAAACACATCTGAAGTGTTGGAATTGACAACCAATTAAAATGTTACTTTCATTTTCTACTTTTTTTACCTGACATTTGATTGGGTATGTACCTGAATATATATAAAAAAAGAGAGAGAAACACAGCCATTTTGACTACTACTTCCGGAAGTACATTGCAAGTGCATTTTCACTGACTACTTAAACTTGTTTTTAATAGGTAAGATGTTATTTTATAAATTTGAAAGGAGAACTATGTTATGCACTTTAAATTAATTTGGGAAAACATTTTCAGATAGTTATATACTGTCCCTCTGTAAGAGTTAGACATTGAGAAAGGCTTGTTTATTATAATTATGGATTGATTTAGGTTTCTGTGCTATAATTATGAATTTACTTAGACTTCTTCACAGGCACTTTTTAATAGTACTACTTCACGCCTGAAACCATACAGTGCCCATAGATTACTTCTCTGTTATAAACTCACAAGTACCTGTCTGAACTTAAAGCCAACAGTGCCCTATCTCTACATATATATTTATTTTTATGCAAATTACAGCAAGAAAATGGAAGGAGAGCAGATTATTTCCTTCAAAATTGTTCTGGAGAACAACACAGAAAAAGTTATTGAGGACAATGATGACTCAGATTTCATGGATGAATCACGGGACCATGAATTAGTTCAATGTGTAGATGCAGTAGATTTGCTGATTGAAAATGAGGACCTTTCCGACAATTTGTTGTTAAATGTTCTGTTAAATTTGGAAAAAGAATCACAAAAATAAAATTATTTAATAATCAAAAATTGTTCGAGACTTTAATCATTTTTATATGTAATTCATAAACTAGTACCTAATTGATTATAATGTAAAGTCAGACTTATAGTATACTGTGCAACTTTTTTATGTTACATAGTAATTTTGCTCATAGTTACTTCCTTTCTCCAACTATATTATCTCCAATGTGTATTTAACAACTCTTTTTCATCTCCTGCCTCCATGTTCTTTCTGCTTTCCTGACAGACTATGATATGGATTCCATATTCCACAATAACTTCTGAAACAACATGCAAGATATCTACAAAGGAGACGGTGTATATTAATTTTTTGACTCTGCATTGGTACCTACATATTGCTACTTAAATAAAAAAAACAAAAGAAAACAACAAAACGAACAATCAATAAACATACAATATTTTAAAAGTCTATCATTCTTTTTTCCTCATAGTACGGTCCCCAGTACGCTTCCCGGTTCGCAAACCGGGCGCTCCCCACGCAAAAAACAAAAACATTTTTTTTTTTTTTTTGCCCTGCGGGGCCCTTTTAAAGCCTCCACATCCAACCTAGGGGGTCAGGGAGGATCTACTATGCCCCCTTATGGTCATTTCCCCCTTTGTTTTGGCCTCCTCTTGTCTCTCGATCCTACCGAGAGACAAGATGGCGGCCGCTCCGGACTGTTTAGAATGTTGACAGACACCGGAGAGCCAATCTGCTTCGCGAAGTTCCGTTACGCGTAAAGTACGCGCACCGGAGCGCTGCCCAGAGCGCGCTTACAGATATATATCTTTTTTTAAACGTTAATTTCTTAAAATCCACTGGAGCACATATATTGAGACCTAGCAAAGGCACATTGGGCTAACAGTCCCTACAATTTTGCCAAGTTTCGTGCAAATCCATTCAGCCGTTCGGGCTAAAAGTGAGGCCAACCGCCCTATGGAAATTAACATTGGAAAAACACGTTTTGGGACCCCCCTTTTTTCTCGGCCCCCCCTTGACGAACCCCCCCCAAATTTTCAGGGGCTGCTCAAAAAAAAAACGTTCCATTTTCCTGAAATTTTCAGCCAATTCCGTCCACAAACGCCAAAGTTATTAGACATAGAATTTTCAAAAATCCCATAGGGAAAAAATCCTAACTATATATACCTACTGGCGACCGCCAGTAGGTAATATGTATATATATATATATCTATATATATAGATATATATATATATATATATTACCTACTGGCGGTCGCCAGTAGGTATATATATTGTGGTAGGTAATAATGGGGTAAACCCTTACCTCATCGACCTGGGTCAGTACAATGTTATAAAAAGGGTGGTCGATTACAAAACAATTAAACATTCCATTACTTAAACATAAAGATACACCCGCAAAGTAAGTATCATTTAGATTGCATTTACTTCAACTATTCGCAATGGTTTCCTACAGTTTCACATATATTATATTTCATATTCATACAATACATGGTAAATTACGTACAATTCTTCAATTAGTGCTCGGTGATTGTCAGAGAAGAAAGGAAATTTAAAGGAGGGTAGGGTGTGTTTGGAAAAGAATAAGGGACAAAGAAAAGGAATTGTGTCCTATAAACAATTCTGTCTTATTCACAGAGCATTTCCAGTCATGTTACAGATCACAGTTGTTCCCTAGAAATACACTATACACGGGAGCTGAGTTTAGCAAGTTTTCGGTAGGGTGTGTATGTGTTGATGATGTTGTCGACGTTTCGACCCCCAAGTTAAGGGCGGTTGGGTCCTCAGTTTGGGGTCTTCCTCAGGACAATTAAAAACAGTGACATTGAGCACCTAGGAAAACAGAAATGTGTATCACTAGATGGAATCATTTGAAATTAAAAAACAGGGCAAAAGTCACGGTGTACCTACATGAGCAGGCGTTCGAGTGGTGTCCCTTCTGAGTTAGGACTCGCGCCTGTAGAGTTGTTCTATAGAGGAAATAGATTAAGATTAGGAAGGATATTAAAGGCAGGTCGTGGTGAATCAGCCCGAGTTAGAAAACATGACTTACTGAGTTCGCCAGTCTTTGAAGAGCATTAGTCTCTTACAGGCGTCATAGATGACGAAACTGGGACAGTATATCCGTGGGTGTGGCGTGCGTCCTACATCCACCGGGCGATAGAATTCAAAGTGTAGATAAGTTACACCATCTGAAAGAACACAGAGATACTGTACTCCTTCATATTTCACCTCATCGTTGAAGAGAGAATTAAATAGAGGTTGTTAGTCCGTCAAAAGAAGAGACCAGAAACCCTACTGGTCGACATCATGCCCGCATCAGACTATGGAGGACAAAAGAGGAGCCAAATCTCTTAGAAGTGGTATCCCATGCGCATTATTATAAAACGATTAGGAGACCAGCCGACATCCGTAGTGGATACACTGTGTGGTTATTATGACAATCATTAGTCCATAACTAGAAAAGTGGGGCTGCCTGAGTTTACCAAGACCGTGAGCGCTACTCCCCGATACTTGGTTGTTCTGACATTGTGATTCGCAAAACAGCGCGGAGCGGACATACCTGTGTTACTGCTGACGGATCGTTCACAGTGACAGCTCGCAGGCGCTCGTAATCCCATACAAATAGCGGGCGTGTCTAGGGGGCGTGTCCCGGCACCTCGCGGTGCTGCCGCTGGCTGCTGCGCGGCTGGAGGACTACGTGGGGCGCATGCGCCGGACTGGTGACACTGTTTACACTACGGACCCGGGATTCCCTGGTTAGATGTCTAAAGGTCTGGTTGAGTTACTATATTACACATCGGTGTCTCTACAACCCGAAAAAGTCACGAACATTATGACAACGCACTGATAATTCATCAGGTGAACATACTCTTTACACATCGGTGTATATACAATCAGACAACACCACGGACATTCTGACAACGCACTCATTTGGCGGGAGACAGAGTTAAGGAATCGGGTGGAATAACTCTTTACACATCGGTGTATATACAATCAGACAAACCCACGGACATTGGGATAGCGCACTCATTTGACCGGTGGCAGAGTTCAATATGACGGTATAATCGCATAAAGGGAGGCTCATTAGGCATGGGTACTGTGGAAAACAATGGCACTTACAGAGTGATACGACAATATATGCACATACAAGTATGTATTTAGGGACCCATGATGGTATTATAACATATAATAATACTAGTGTTCATGTCCATATCACTCCTCAACCTACTGAGGGATGTTAAGTGGAAGATCTAACACGTTATTCTCTAAGTATAGATAGCTCATGTACTTACACTTCCTGCATCGCTATATCATCAACCCATTGATACATTTGTGCAGTTCAAAACAGAGTTCCTGTCCTGGGTCATCCACACATTATGGTTTCACATCTTACTGGTCGGGTACAAGTCCAGCTAATTGCGAGTAAGTCGCATCAAGTTCATTAAGGCCATTGTCAACAGTGTCCAAAGTGTACATCCATTTACACTCCCTAACGTTTAGTAGTGAGTTCAAATTGCCACCTCTGGGTCCCACCGTGATTTTTTCAATCACCAGCCATTTGAAGGATTCAGGGGTATGTGATTTAGACATGAAGTGTTCCACCAAGGGGGAGCCTGGTGTTTGGCACCTTATCCTGCTGCAATGTTGCAGGATCCGCTTTTTGACATGTTGTTTAGTTTGTCCGATGTATACCAGATCACAAGGACATATGATGGCATAGATAACGTCACTTGTGTTGCAGTTCGTCATTGATTTCAAAGTGACCGTGTGGTTACGATAGTTCCACACCTTAGTTTCCATTGTCTGTGGGCATGCTTTGCACTTCGTACATTTGAAATGTCCGACCACTTGGGGAAGGTTCCATATGCTTTGCAGAGTGGGGGGGGCCGAAGTTCCTAGGTAGGAGGATACCACTTTATCCCTGATATTTTTAGCTTTCTTGAACGCATGCATCGGCAGTTGTTCATGGTTGATCACATCAGATACCATATTCCAATGTTTGTTTACCGTCTTCTTAATCAGATTACTCTTCGTGCAGAAAGTCGTAACGCAGATAATCCTTTCGGGATCCACGGGACGCTCTCTGGGTTTCAGCAGGTCTTCCCTCGGGCTGAACCATGCCCTCTTTCTTGCTCTTGTCACCAGTCGTCTTGGGTATCCTCTTTCCATTAGTCTCCTGATCAAAAGATCCGACTCTAGGAAGTAGTCTTCTTTGAGTGAACAGTTCCTCCTTATCCGGAGAAACTGGCCAAACGGTAGATTGTCCCGTAGGCTTCTCGTATGGTGGCTCGTGTATCGTAGGAGGCTGTTACGTTCGGTGGGTTTTCGAAAGAGGGTGGTGTGGAGGTGACCATTCTGGACTTTGATGCTGATGTCTAAAAAGTCAATGGAGGTCTTACTCATGCTCATGGTGAACTGAATGTCTTGAGACTGGTTATTCAGCCATGTGAAGAATGTGTTGAGTTCCACTTCACTCCCAGTCCATAGCATCAGCACATCATCAATATACCTGCGCCACATCCAAATGTTGGTTTCATATGGATTTCTCATGGTAAGGATATGGTCCCGTTCGAATTCTGCCATATACAGTATAGCTAGGTCAGGAGCAAAGGCTGCCCCCATCGCTACTCCCTTGCTCTGGAAGAAGAATTCATCCTGAAAGATGAAAAACATTTTCTTCATTGCCACCTCCAGGAGCTGAATGATGAAATCCGTTGGTACCTGAGTTGGTTGAGTTCTTCTGTCCAATGCCTTTCTCATGGTTTCCAAAGCAGGGTCCTGGGGAATGCTCGTGTATAATGAGACTATGTCTAGTGTCACCAATACTTGTTTGTCCTGATCAAAGGCAATATCATCTACTTGGTTAATGATCTGCATGGTGTCTCTGACATAGGTAGGGGTCTCAGTTGCTAAGGGTTTCAAAAAAGTGTCTATGTATTTACATAGCGGTTCCAAAAGGGAGCCACAGCCCGATACAATGGGGCGTCCAGGTGGTTTTGTCATGTCCTTATGTATCTTGGGTAGCGTGTAAATCGTAGGTGTTCTTGGCTGTGCTACATTCAAGTACTCGTATTCTTTCTGGCTCAGGAAGCCCTCGTCCCGGCCCTTCCCTGTAATCTCTTGTATCAATCTCCTAATATCCCTTGTGGGGTCGGCGTTAGTTACGGTATAACTCACCCCATCTCGAAGTTGTGTATAAATCTCATCTTTGTAGTTCTGGACATCTTGTAGGACTATCGCCCCTCCTTTATCCGCAGGTTTGATCACCAGTAGTTTGTTCTTACTCAAATTATCCAGGGCTCGTCTTTCGCCTTGTGTGATGTTATGTTTAACATAGGTGCGTGTGGTACAGATATTCATCACATCTCGCATCACCATGTTTTCATAAGCAAGGATCCGATGTGGTGTCTGGTGAGTTCTGGGGGTGAAGTTTGAGGGAGGTCGTAGTCCAGTTACTGAGGTTGTAGTTGGAATAGGAGAGTGCAGGAAGAAGTGCTTCAGCCTGATTTTCCGAAAGAAACGGGTCAGTTCAGATCTTATATTGAAATGGTTCGGGTAGGATGTAGGCACAAAAGATAATCCTTTATTCAACACACTGGATTCCTCCGGAGTTAGAACATGTTGAGAGAGATTAACAATTGGGCTTGATTGGCTTACCACCTGTAAGTCTTGCGTCTCGTGCTGATTTCTCCGTGGGGCTCTGCTTGGAAACGGACTTGTTTCTGTGGGTTCTCTTGTCACTGGGTAGTTCCCCCTCTGGCTCGGGTTGGCCAAGATTGGCCTCTGCCTCTGTTCTGATAGTTTCCTCGCCCTCGGGGCGGTCGCCATTGATTCCCCCCTAAAAAAGGGTGCCAATCTGGTTGTGGTTGATACCATTGGTCCTGATAACTGTCGTAGGACGAGGGGCCGGGGGCTCCTGAGTCACTGCCTGAGCTATAGGACGAGTCTGAGAAGTTGGTGAACTTCCTTCTGCCCCTGTAACCACCTCTGCCCCTGTTGGTGAACCTTCCTTGGGTGTCTTGATTATAATAATCCTCTGCTAGATAAGGGTAGGTCTTCTTCTTATCGTAGTTAGCGATGTCTTTGCTAAGTTTGTCCAACTTCTTGGATTGAGCTTCGATGTCAAATTGGTCCAGAGTTTTCTCAAGTTTCTCTAGAGTGTCTCTCGCGTTGGCAAACGCACTATGACTCTTGATCTCGGCCTTGAGTGTGTCAATTTCCTTCATGAGAGTTTCAACCTGTGTCTTGGCTGTATCAATGCCCAGCACCATCCAGTGGCGCGAGCATGTGTTTGCAACGAAGCTAAATCCCTCCTTGAACTTGGGATCGTCCACAAATATTGCCGGTTCGTTTTTAACTTGGAGTCCAGTGGGTATTATATTGGCTTGTAGATATTGAGTCAGTGCATATCCATGCAGTCTGGTGCGGACCAATTTCTTCTCCAGTCTTTCCAGTTTGACAATCTTCTCATTAAGCGATTGGTCCAGAAGTGTGGTCTTGTTTGATAGGAATACCTGCCCCGTATCCCCTTCCAGAAGGTTTTGAATATACTCTTCAGTATAAGATAGGGTTTCACGGTCACTCATGATATACCCTAGTTCATTAATTTTCAGATTAGAACCCTCGCAGATAGATACCTGCTCTTAAGAGTGGTAGGTAATAATGGGGTAAACCCTTACCTCATCGACCTGGGTCAGTACAATGTTATAAAAAGGGTGGTCGATTACAAAACAATTAAACATTCCATTACTTAAACATAAAGATACACCCGCAAAGTAAGTATCATTTAGATTGCATTTACTTCAACTATTCGCAATGGTTTCCTACAGTTTCACATATATTATATTTCATATTCATACAATACATGGTAAATTACGTACAATTCTTCAATTAGTGCTCGGTGATTGTCAGAGAAGAAAGGAAATTTAAAGGAGGGTAGGGTGTGTTTGGAAAAGAATAAGGGACAAAGAAAAGGAATTGTGTCCTATAAACAATTCTGTCTTATTCACAGAGCATTTCCAGTCATGTTACAGATCACAGTTGTTCCCTAGAAATACACTATACACGGGAGCTGAGTTTAGCAAGTTTTCGGTAGGGTGTGTATGTGTTGATGATGTTGTCGACGTTTCGACCCCCAAGTTAAGGGCGGTTGGGTCCTCAGTTTGGGGTCTTCCTCAGGACAATTAAAAACAGTGACATTGAGCACCTAGGAAAACAGAAATGTGTATCACTAGATGGAATCATTTGAAATTAAAAAACAGGGCAAAAGTCACGGTGTACCTACATGAGCAGGCGTTCGAGTGGTGTCCCTTCTGAGTTAGGACTCGCGCCTGTAGAGTTGTTCTATAGAGGAAATAGATTAAGATTAGGAAGGATATTAAAGGCAGGTCGTGGTGAATCAGCCCGAGTTAGAAAACATGACTTACTGAGTTCGCCAGTCTTTGAAGAGCATTAGTCTCTTACAGGCGTCATAGATGACGAAACTGGGACAGTATATCCGTGGGTGTGGCGTGCGTCCTACATCCACCGGGCGATAGAATTCAAAGTGTAGATAAGTTACACCATCTGAAAGAACACAGAGATACTGTACTCCTTCATATTTCACCTCATCGTTGAAGAGAGAATTAAATAGAGGTTGTTAGTCCGTCAAAAGAAGAGACCAGAAACCCTACTGGTCGACATCATGCCCGCATCAGACTATGGAGGACAAAAGAGGAGCCAAATCTCTTAGAAGTGGTATCCCATGCGCATTATTATAAAACGATTAGGAGACCAGCCGACATCCGTAGTGGATACACTGTGTGGTTATTATGACAATCATTAGTCCATAACTAGAAAAGTGGGGCTGCCTGAGTTTACCAAGACCGTGAGCGCTACTCCCCGATACTTGGTTGTTCTGACATTGTGATTCACAAAACAGCGCGGAGCGGACATACCTGTGTTACTGCTGACGGATCGTTCACAGTGACAGCTCGCAGGCGCTCGTAATCCCATACAAATAGCGGGCGTGTCTAGGGGGCGTGTCCCGGCACCTCGCGGTGCTGCCGCTGGCTGCTGCGCGGCTGGAGGACTAAGTGGGGAGCCTCCCTTTATGCGATTATACCGTCATATTGAACTCTGCCACCGGTCAAATGAGTGCGCTATCCCAATGTCCGTGGGTTTGTCTGATTGTATATACACCGATGTGTAAAGAGTTATTCCACCCGATTCCTTAACTCTGTCTCCCGCCAAATGAGTGCGTTGTCAGAATGTCCGTGGTGTTGTCTGATTGTATATACACCGATGTGTAAAGAGTATGTTCACCTGATGAATTATCAGTGCGTTGTCATAATGTTCGTGACTTTTTCGGGTTGTAGAGACACCGATGTGTAATATAGTAACTCAACCAGACCTTTAGACATCTAACCAGGGAATCCCGGGTCCGTAGTGTAAACAGTGTCACCAGTCCGGCGCATGCGCCCCACGTAGTCCTCCAGCCGCGCAGCAGCCAGCGGCAGCACCGCGAGGTGCCGGGACACGCCCCCTAGACACGCCCGCTATTTGTATGGGATTACGAGCGCCTGCGAGCTGTCACTGTGAACGATCCGTCAGCAGTAACACAGGTATGTCCGCTCCGCGCTGTTTTGCGAATCACAATGTCAGAACAACCAAGTATCGGGGAGTAGCGCTCACGGTCTTGGTAAACTCAGGCAGCCCCACTTTTCTAGTTATGGACTAATGATTGTCATAATAACCACACAGTGTATCCACTACGGATGTCGGCTGGTCTCCTAATCGTTTTATAATAATGCGCATGGGATACCACTTCTAAGAGATTTGGCTCCTCTTTTGTCCTCCATAGTCTGATGCGGGCATGATGTCGACCAGTAGGGTTTCTGGTCTCTTCTTTTGACGGACTAACAACCTCTATTTAATTCTCTCTTCAACGATGAGGTGAAATATGAAGGAGTACAGTATCTCTGTGTTCTTTCAGATGGTGTAACTTATCTACACTTTGAATTCTATCGCCCGGTGGATGTAGGACGCACGCCACACCCACGGATATACTGTCCCAGTTTCGTCATCTATGACGCCTGTAAGAGACTAATGCTCTTCAAAGACTGGCGAACTCAGTAAGTCATGTTTTCTAACTCGGGCTGATTCACCACGACCTGCCTTTAATATCCTTCCTAATCTTAATCTATTTCCTCTATAGAACAACTCTACAGGCGCGAGTCCTAACTCAGAAGGGACACCACTCGAACGCCTGCTCATGTAGGTACACCGTGACTTTTGCCCTGTTTTTTAATTTCAAATGATTCCATCTAGTGATACACATTTCTGTTTTCCTAGGTGCTCAATGTCACTGTTTTTAATTGTCCTGAGGAAGACCCCAAACTGAGGACCCAACCGCCCTTAACTTGGGGGTCGAAACGTCGACAACATCATCAACACATACACACCCTACCGAAAACTTGCTAAACTCAGCTCCCGTGTATAGTGTATTTCTAGGGAACAACTGTGATCTGTAACATGACTGGAAATGCTCTGTGAATAAGACAGAATTGTTTATAGGACACAATTCCTTTTCTTTGTCCCTTATTCTTTTCCAAACACACCCTACCCTCCTTTAAATTTCCTTTCTTCTCTGACAATCACCGAGCACTAATTGAAGAATTGTACGTAATTTACCATGTATTGTATGAATATGAAATATAATATATGTGAAACTGTAGGAAACCATTGCGAATAGTTGAAGTAAATGCAATCTAAATGATACTTACTTTGCGGGTGTATCTTTATGTTTAAGTAATGGAATGTTTAATTGTTTTGTAATCGACCACCCTTTTTATAACATTGTACTGACCCAGGTCGATGAGGTAAGGGTTTACCCCATTATTACCTACCACTCTTAAGAGCAGGTATCTATCTGCGAGGGTTCTAATCTGAAAATTAATGAACTAGGGTATATCATGAGTGACCGTGAAACCCTATCTTATACTGAAGAGTATATTCAAAACCTTCTGGAAGGGGATACGGGGCAGGTATTCCTATCAAACAAGACCACACTTCTGGACCAATCGCTTAATGAGAAGATTGTCAAACTGGAAAGACTGGAGAAGAAATTGGTCCGCACCAGACTGCATGGATATGCACTGACTCAATATCTACAAGCCAATATAATACCCACTGGACTCCAAGTTAAAAACGAACCGGCAATATTTGTGGACGATCCCAAGTTCAAGGAGGGATTTAGCTTCGTTGCAAACACATGCTCGCGCCACTGGATGGTGCTGGGCATTGATACAGCCAAGACACAGGTTGAAACTCTCATGAAGGAAATTGACACACTCAAGGCCGAGATCAAGAGTCATAGTGCGTTTGCCAACGCGAGAGACACTCTAGAGAAACTTGAGAAAACTCTGGACCAATTTGACATCGAAGCTCAATCCAAGAAGTTGGACAAACTTAGCAAAGACATCGCTAACTACGATAAGAAGAAGACCTACCCTTATCTAGCAGAGGATTATTATAATCAAGACACCCAAGGAAGGTTCACCAACAGGGGCAGAGGTGGTTACAGGGGCAGAAGGAAGTTCACCAACTTCTCAGACTCGTCCTATAGCTCAGGCAGTGACTCAGGAGCCCCCGGCCCCTCGTCCTACGACAGTTATCAGGACCAATGGTATCAACCACAACCAGATTGGCACCCTTTTTTAGGGGGGAATCAATGGCGACCACCCCGAGGGCGAGGAAACTATCAGAACAGAGGCAGAGGCCAATCTTGGCCAACCCGAGCCAGAGGGGGAACTACCCAGCGACAAGAGAACCCACAGAAACAAGTCCGTTTCCAACCAGAGCCCCACGGAGAAATCAGCACGAGACGCAAGACTTACAGGTGGTAAGCCAATCAAGCCCAATTGTTAATCTCTCTCAACATGTTCTAACTCCGGAGGAATCCAGTGTGTTGAATAAAGGATTATCTTTTGTGCCTACATCCTACCCGAACCATTTCAATATAAGATCTGAACTGACCCGTTTCTTTCGGAAAATCAGGCTGAAGCACTTCTTCCTGCACTCTCCTATTCCAACTACAACCTCAGTAACTGGACTACGACCTCCCTCAACCTTCACCCCCAGAACTCACCAGACACCACATCGGATCCTTGCTTATGAAAACATGGTGATGCGAGATGTGATGAATATCTGTACCACACGCACCTATGTTAAACATAACATCACACAAGGCGAAAGACGAGCCCTGGATAATTTGAGTAAGAACAAACTACTGGTGATCAAACCTGCGGATAAAGGAGGGGCGATAGTCCTACAAGATGTCCAGAACTACAAAGATGAGATTTATACACAACTTCGAGATGGGGTGAGTTATACCGTAACTAACGCCGACCCCACAAGGGATATTAGGAGATTGATACAAGAGATTACAGGGAAGGGCCGGGACGAGGGCTTCCTGAGCCAGAAAGAATACGAGTACTTGAATGTAGCACAGCCAAGAACACCTACGATTTACACGCTACCCAAGATACATAAGGACATGACAAAACCACCTGGACGCCCCATTGTATCGGGCTGTGGCTCCCTTTTGGAACCGCTATGTAAATACATAGACACTTTTTTGAAACCCTTAGCAACTGGGACCCCTACCTATGTCAGAGACACCATGCAGATCATTAACCAAGTAGATGATATTGCCTTTGATCAGGACAAACAAGTATTGGTGACACTAGACATAGTCTCATTATACACGAGCATTCCCCAGGACCCTGCTTTGGAAACCATGAGAAAGGCATTGGACAGAAGAACTCAACCAACTCAGGTACCAACGGATTTCATCATTCAGCTCCTGGAGGTGGCAATGAAGAAATTTTTTTTCATCTTTCAGGATGAATTCTTCTTCCAGAGCAAGGGAGTAGCGATGGGGGCAGCCTTTGCTCCTGACCTAGCTATACTGTATATGGCAGAATTCGAACGGGACCATATCCTTACCATGAGAAATCCATATGAAACCAACATTTGGATGTGGCGCAGGTATATTGATGATGTGCTGATGCTATGGACTGGGAGTGAAGTGGAACTCAACACATTCTTCACATGGCTGAATAACCAGTCTCAAGACATTCAGTTCACCATGAGCATGAGTAAGACCTCCATTGACTTTTTAGACATCAGCATCAAAGTCCAGAATGGTCACCTCCACACCACCCTCTTCCGAAAACCCACCGAACGTAACAGCCTCCTACGATACACGAGCCACCATACGAGAAGCCTACGGGACAATCTACCGTTTGGCCAGTTTCTCCGGATAAGGAGGAACTGTTCACTCAAAGAAGACTACTTCCTAGAGTCGGATCTTTTGATCAGGAGACTAATGGAAAGAGGATACCCAAGACGACTGGTGACAAGAGCAAGAAAGAGGGCATGGTTCAGCCCGAGGGAAGACCTGCTGAAACCCAGAGAGCGTCCCGTGGATCCCGAAAGGATTATCTGCGTTACGACTTTCTGCACGAAGAGTAATCTGATTAAGAAGACGGTAAACAAACATTGGAATATGGTATCTGATGTGATCAACCATGAACAACTGCCGATGCATGCGTTCAAGAAAGCTAAAAATATCAGGGATAAAGTGGTATCCTCCTACCTAGGAACTTCGGCCCCCCCCACTCTGCAAAGCATATGGAACCTTCCCCAAGTGGTCGGACATTTCAAATGTACGAAGTGCAAAGCATGCCCACAGACAATGGAAACTAAGGTGTGGAACTATCGTAACCACACGGTCACTTTGAAATCAATGACGAACTGCAACACAAGTGACGTTATCTATGCCATCATATGTCCTTGTGATCTGGTATACATCGGACAAACTAAACAACATGTCAAAAAGCGGATCCTGCAACATTGCAGCAGGATAAGGTGCCAAACACCAGGCTCCCCCTTGGTGGAACACTTCATGTCTAAATCACATACCCCTGAATCCTTCAAATGGCTGGTGATTGAAAAAATCACGGTGGGACCCAGAGGTGGCAATTTGAACTCACTACTAAACGTTAGGGAGTGTAAATGGATGTACACTTTGGACACTGTTGACAATGGCCTTAATGAACTTGATGCGACTTACTCGCAATTAGCTGGACTTGTACCCGACCAGTAAGATGTGAAACCATAATGTGTGGATGACCCAGGACAGGAACTCTGTTTTGAACTGCACAAATGTATCAATGGGTTGATGATATAGCGATGCAGGAAGTGTAAGTACATGAGCTATCTATACTTAGAGAATAACGTGTTAGATCTTCCACTTAACATCCCTCAGTAGGTTGAGGAGTGATATGGACATGAACACTAGTATTATTATATGTTATAATACCATCATGGGTCCCTAAATACATACTTGTATGTGCATATATTGTCGTATCACTCTGTAAGTGCCATTGTTTTCCACAGTACCCATGCCTAATGAGCCTCCCTTTATGCGATTATACCGTCATATTGAACTCTGCCACCGGTCAAATGAGTGCGCTATCCCAATGTCCGTGGGTTTGTCTGATTGTATATACACCGATGTGTAAAGAGTTATTCCACCCGATTCCTTAACTCTGTCTCCCGCCAAATGAGTGCGTTGTCAGAATGTCCGTGGTGTTGTCTGATTGTATATACACCGATGTGTAAAGAGTATGTTCACCTGATGAATTATCAGTGCGTTGTCATAATGTTCGTGACTTTTTCGGGTTGTAGAGACACCGATGTGTAATATAGTAACTCAACCAGACCTTTAGACATCTAACCAGGGAATCCCGGGTCCGTAGTGTAAACAGTGTCACCAGTCCGGCGCATGCGCCCCACGTAGTCCTCCAGCCGCGCAGCAGCCAGCGGCAGCACCGCGAGGTGCCGGGACACGCCCCCTAGACACGCCCGCTATTTGTATGGGATTACGAGCGCCTGCGAGCTGTCACTGTGAACGATCCGTCAGCAGTAACACAGGTATGTCCGCTCCGCGCTGTTTTGCGAATCACAATGTCAGAACAACCAAGTATCGGGGAGTAGCGCTCACGGTCTTGGTAAACTCAGGCAGCCCCACTTTTCTAGTTATGGACTAATGATTGTCATAATAACCACACAGTGTATCCACTACGGATGTCGGCTGGTCTCCTAATCATTTTATAATAATGCGCATGGGATACCACTTCTAAGAGATTTGGCTCCTCTTTTGTCCTCCATAGTCTGATGCGGGCATGATGTCGACCAGTAGGGTTTCTGGTCTCTTCTTTTGACGGACTAACAACCTCTATTTAATTCTCTCTTCAACGATGAGGTGAAATATGAAGGAGTACAGTATCTCTGTGTTCTTTCAGATGGTGTAACTTATCTACACTTTGAATTCTATCGCCCGGTGGATGTAGGACGCACGCGACACCCACGGATATACTGTCCCAGTTTCGTCATCTATGACGCCTGTAAGAGACTAATGCTCTTCAAAGACTGGCGAACTCAGTAAGTCATGTTTTCTAACTCGGGCTGATTCACCACGACCTGCCTTTAATATCCTTCCTAATCTTAATCTATTTCCTCTATAGAACAACTCTACAGGCGCGAGTCCTAACTCAGAAGGGACACCACTCGAACGCCTGCTCATGTAGGTACACCGTGACTTTTGCCCTGTTTTTTAATTTCAAATGATTCCATCTAGTGATACACATTTCTGTTTTCCTAGGTGCTCAATGTCACTGTTTTTAATTGTCCTGAGGAAGACCCCAAACTGAGGACCCAACCGCCCTTAACTTGGGGGTCGAAACGTCGACAACATCATCAACACATACACACCCTACCGAAAACTTGCTAAACTCAGCTCCCGTGTATAGTGTATTTCTAGGGAACAACTGTGATCTGTAACATGACTGGAAATGCTCTGTGAATAAGACAGAATTGTTTATAGGACACAATTCCTTTTCTTTGTCCCTTATTCTTTTCCAAACACACCCTACCCTCCTTTAAATTTCCTTTCTTCTCTGACAATCACCGAGCACTAATTGAAGAATTGTACGTAATTTACCAATTTACCCGACTAGACAGCTTGTGGTCCAGGCAACCGTCATCTCTCGTCTGGACTACGCCAGCTCTCTGCTGGCGGGGGCTAACCAGGCTGAGTTAACACGCCTGCAGCGGGTGCAGAACGCCGCGGCGAGAGCCATTGTTGGACTTCCTAAGTTCTCCCCGGTGTCTCATGTCATCCGCTCCCTGCACTGGCTCCCGGTTAGGAAGCGTATCCTCTTTAAGGTCCTGTGTCTGACCTTTAAAATCCTTAGAGGCATAGGTCCCGAGATCTTGGCCAACTCGATCTCCTTCTATGTCCCTACCCGCAACCTTCGATCACAAGGTCAGGCCCTTGCTGTTGTTCCCAGATTTAGGCTCAGCCGGATGGGAGGCCGTTCCTTTAGGGTGAGAGCTGCGTCACTTTGGAACACCCTCCCGGTTGAAATTCGGCTGATAGAGGACTTGCTGTCGTTTCGTAGAGCCATAAAAACCTTCCTATTTTAGCCCTTCTGTTTTAGCACTTTTTTGTAGCATTCTGCCTTGTTGTGTTATGACTGCTCCGTGTCTCTGCGCCGGGATGCTCCTTTGCTGGAGTCGCTGTGCGCATAACAAATTGTTATAACATAACATAACATAACATATTGTATGAATATGAAATATAATATATGTGAAACTGTAGGAAACCATTGCGAATAGTTGAAGTAAATGCAATCTAAATGATACTTACTTTGCGGGTGTATCTTTATGTTTAAGTAATGGAATGTTTAATTGTTTTGTAATCGACCAGTAGGTATATATAGTTAGGATTTTTTCTCTATGGGATTTTTGAAAATTCTATGTCTAATAACTTTGGCGTTTGTGGACGGAATTGGCTGAAATTTTCAGGAAAATGGAACATTTTGTTTGTGAGCAGCCCCTGAAAATTTGGGGGGGGTCGTCAAGGGGGGGCTGAGAAAAAAGGGGGGTCCCAAAACGTGTTTTTGCCATGCAATTTTCCATAGGGCGGTTGGCCTCACTTTTAGCTCGAACGGCTGAATGGATTTCCACGAAACTTGGCAAAATTGTAGATATTGTTTGCCCGATGTGCCTTTGCTAGGTCTCAAGATATGTGGTCCTGTGAATTTTGAGTAAATTAGGTTTAAAAAAAGATATATATCTAGAGCCGCGCCCGGTACGCGTACCGGGGAGCGCTTCGGGTGCGCCACGCGACTTGCGCACGGCAAGCTGATTGGTTCTCGGGTGTCTGTAAACATTCGAAACAGTCCGCAGCGGCCGCCATCTTGTGTCTCGGTAGGATTGAGACACAAGAGGTGGCAAAAATCAAAGGGGGGAAATGAGCAAAAGGGGGCAGGGTACACCCCCCTGACCCCCTAGTTTTGATGTGGGGGCCATAAAAGGCTCCCGCGGGTAAAAAAAAAATTTTTTTTTTAATTCAATTTTCGCGGGGGGGAGCGCCCGGTACGCGCACCGGGGAGCTTACTGGGGAGCGTACCAAGAGATAAAAAATGACAGACTTTTTTTTTTTTAAAAAAAAGCATTTTTTTATAAATTGGAGGTAGTTCTGAAAAGAACTTTTTTTTGATTTTGTTGTTTTATATTTTTTTGTTTTTGTTGTTTTATATTTTTTTAGACTTTTTTAAACAATTTTATATTTTTGGGGGATTTTTGTCAAGGGAAAAACAAAAACTGGGATTCCAAAACTGCTCAACAGGAGCAAAAAAATGTGAACATTTAGGGACTGGCAGAGCAGCGGTGTTGCTGTTTCTTTAGGGCAATGAGTTCAACACTCTGCTCCCCATAGCAGAGCAGTTCGTCACAATCCGTGCAGAGAAATTTGATGCCTGCAAACACCGGCTGAATGTTAGGGACCATTCTTCCACGGGGTGGTCCCGAAGGTGTTGCTCCACCAGTGGAGGTGCTGCCGCCATCTGTGGGTACATTCCGTGCCAGCTCTCTGACACTCTCCCTGGCAAAGTTGTTAGGGTGTCTTCTTTTCACATACCTGATTAAATTAGCATTTCCAAAACTATATTTTTTCAGAGGATTGCCTCTGGATAAACTACTCCCACATATTTTGCAGGTTACTTTGGGAGCGTTGACTTTTTTTTGTCCTTCAGGGATGTCATAAAATTTCCAGATGAAATGGGTTTTTTTCTTCTGCTGAGGAGGGTCCTCATCTAAAAATCCCTCTGAATCACTGCTGGATGACTCTCTTGCAGCCATTGCTGTAGATCAGAAAAGTAGGAGATAAACACAGTACACAGAACAGCTCTTGCTCTCTCCAAGTACAAAGCAATAGTGAGAGAAATGGGTGGGTTTCACACAATTTGGAAAAAAAAAAGTTCTGAACCAATGAAAAGTGTTATTTTAAAGTCACATGGTTTGACGCGCTTACGCTACGCGCCCCGGGGCGCGTCCCGGGACGTGTATCGTAAGCGCATCGGGGCGCTTACGTTGCGCGATCGTATGCGCTTCCGAGTGCGCTTACGCGGTGCGTCATAAGACGCATCTCGCGGCTACGCGATACGTGTCTTATGACGCAAGGCGTGGTGGCTACGCGATACGTCACGATGTTGTTTTCGTTCGTGGCAATAGCGCTCTCGGTACGCTCATCAGTACGCGCCCCGGGGCGCGCCGCAAGATTGCGCTTACCCGTGCGTTCACCTGTCCGCGCCCCGGGAGCGCACCAAAAAGAATGTAAAAAAAAAATGACAGAACTATAAAATATAAAATTCGATTTAAAATGTATTATTTTTATAAAGATTTGCTATTAAAAAACCTATGAAATTCACTGAAAAAAAAATAGGTTATAGACCATATATAGTTAGGAATTAGCATTTACAAAACAATGAAAATTCACTGAAAAAACCATAGGTTATAGACCATATATAGTTAGGAATTAGCATTTAAAAAACCTTATTTTACTCACACAAAACTATTGAAATTCCATATATAGTTAGTTGCACTAACTATATATCGCGCACCCGCAATCCACTGCTGATGATGTCACATATTACATCATTCATGACATGGTCAGTGACATCACTGATGACATCACTGATGACATCTCAAATCATCAGTGATGTCACTGACCATGTCATGAATGATGTAATATGTGACATCATCAGCAGTGGATTGCGGGTGCGCGATATATAGTTAGTGCAACTAACTATATATGGAATTTCAATAGTTTTGTGTGAGTAAAATAAGGTTTTTTTAAATGCTAATTCCTAACTATATATGGTCTATAACCTATGGTTTTTTCAGTGAATATATATATATGTAAATATATATATATATATATATTCAATCTCTGTTTGACCCCAGGGCCTCCCGGGTCCAAAACAAAAGAAGCCGCAACTCCAGTCAAAGTATTTTTAAGAAACTGATAGATTTATTACTCAAATCTGTACAGCATATTTCACAGCGAGAAACCAACGCGTTTCGTGAGCTCCCTACTCACTTGATCACGGTTGTTACAAACACTGTTTGCTGAGAATAATTTAAAATGGGAGACCCTCCTACCATCGGTCACATGTTTCCAACCATAAGTTTTTTTTGACACTATGGCCTTCTGGGACTTGTAGTATTCACATTGCCAAATGTTATTTCATATTATTGTCATAGAAAAACAGATTGTGCACCACTTTACCCCCTATTGGTTGACAATTTCTAAATCATAAGTTTCATTTCATGATATTTACAACAAGAATTTGCTATGTACCGGAAAAACTCAATCATGATTTTAGGCAATTGAAATTGGAAACGACTTTTCAAAAATATGTGAAGGCCCTCTAGTGGGCTAACTTTGTCATGTGGTACCTACTTGAGGCCCTCTAGTGGGCCTCAAGTAGGTCGAATGTACTAAGACCAGCAAAAAATAAGCTATTGTTTGATTACCATGATAAATTAAATGTTGAAAAAGTTTTCGAATGTAAAGTACTGGAATCACTAACCATCTTTCCAATTATAAGGCATAATTGACCTTAAGTGAGTCTCAAGACCCATAAAAACTTTCTTATAGGTACCACATGACAAAGTTAGCCCACTAGAGGGCCTTCACATATTTTTGAAAAGTCGTTTCCAATTTCAATTGCCTAAAATCATGATTGAGTTTTTCCGGTACATAGCAAATTCTTGTTGTAAATATCATGAAATGAAACTTATGATTTAGAAATTGTCAACCAATAGGGGGTAAAGTGGTGCACAATCTGTTTTTCTATGACAATAATATGAAATAACATTTGGCAATGTGAATACTACAAGTCCCAGAAGGCCATAGTGTCAAAAAAAACTTATGGTTGGAAACATGTGACCGATGGTAGGAGGGTCTCCCATTTTAAATTATTCTCAGCAAACAGTGTTTGTAACAACCGTGATCAAGTGAGTAGGGAGCTCACGAAACGCGTTGGTTTCTCGCTGTGAAATATGCTGTACAGATTTGAGTAATAAATCTATCAGTTTCTTAAAAATACTTTGACTGGAGTTGCGGCTTCTTTTGTTTTGGACCCGGGAGGCCCTGGGGTCAAACAGAGATTGAATATTTTGCGGTTTGGTTCTACCGCGTGAAGCAACGCACTTGCCAGCAGCGCCTAAACGAGAGGAGAGCGGAACCATCTGTGGATTATATATATATATATATATATATATCCAAGACCAACTTCGGTACACCAGCTTGTTGCCAAAGAATGACACCACAGTCCAGGCATCAGGTATAATCTTAGTTTATTTTGACTGAATCCGTGCTATGACGCATTTTGGCACAATATATATATATATATATATATATATATATATATATCGCTCAAACTCCTCTCAGTTGACAAGAAAAGAAATATATATATATATATATATATTACCTACTGGCGGTCGCCAGTAGGTATATATAGTTAGGATTTTTTCTCTATGGGTTTTTTGAAAATTCTATGTCTAATAACTTTGGCGTTTGTGGACGGAATCGGCTGAAATTTTCAGGAAAATGGCACATTTTGTTTCTGAGCAGCCCTTGAAAATTTGGGGGGGGTTCGTCCAGTGGGGGCCGAGAAAAAAGGGGGGTCCCAAAACGTGTTTTTAACATTGAGTTTTCCATAGGGCGGTTGGCCTCACTTTTAGCCCGAACGGCTGAATGGATTTGCACGAAACTTGGCCAAATTGTAGGGACTGGTAGCCCGATGTGCCTTTTGTAGGTCTCAATATATGTGCTCCAGTGGATTTTGAGAAATTAACGTTTAAAAAAAGATATATATCTGTAACAGCGGACCGGTTAGCGCTCTGGTTCGCGGACTTTTCGCGCAACGGAGCTTTGTGAAGCGAAGCTGATTGGTTCTCCGGCGTCTGTCAACATTCCAAACAGTCCGTAGCGGCCGCCATCTTGTCTCTCGGTAGGATCGAGAGACAAGAGGAGGTCAAAACAAAGGGGGAAATAACTATAAGGGGGCATAGTAGATCCTCGCTGACCCCCTAGGTTTGATGTGGAGGTTTTAAAAGGGCCCCGCGGGGCAAAAAAAAATAATAATAATAATAATCGAACGGCTGAATGGATTTGCACGAAACTTGGCAAAATTGTAGGGACTGGTAGCCCGATGTGCCTTTGCTAGGTCTCAATATATGTGCTTCAGTGGATTTTGAGAAATTAACGTTCAAAAAAAGATATATCTGTAACAGCGCACCGCTTCGCGTACTTTTCGCGTTACGGAGCTTTGCGAAGCGAAGCTGATTGGCTCTCCGGTGTCTGTAAACATTCCAAACAGTACGTAGCGGCCGCCATCTTGTCTCTCGGTAGGATCGAGAGACAAGAGGAGGCCAAAGCGAAGGGGCAAATGACCATAAGGGGGCATAGTAGATCCTCGCTGACCCCCTAGGTTTGATGTGGAGGTTTTAAAAGGGCCCCGCGGGGCAAAAAAAAAAAATAATAATAATAATCGAACGGCTGAATGGATTTGCACGAAACTTGGTAAAATATTAGGGACTGGTAGCCCGATGTGCCTTTGCTATGTCTCAATATATGTGCTTCAGTGCATTTTGAGAAATTAACGTTCAAAAACAAGATATATATCTGTAACAGCGCTCCGCTTCGCGGAGATAAAATTATATGTGTATTACCTAGCTGTTGCTAACACCAGTTAGCGACGGCTAGTAGGAGATAGCGACCATCTTGGGTCCCACTTTGCATGTGAGTGATATTTATCACTAATGACATGCAAAGTGGGCATGCCAAGATGTTAGCGACTGGAAACAGTCGCTAACATCGCTATCTCCTATTATCAACTTTTGGAAATATTCGAGATAAACGCGAATATCTCCAAAAAGTAACAGCTGCCCTGAGCAGTTCTTAGCCATGTTATCCAATGGGAGGTGGATAACATGGCTAAGAGCATTAGCTCGGTAATGCATGAATATCGCGGAGTTTTCAGCGATATTAATGCATTGCGCTCGTTTTTTATCGTATTTGCGATAAAAACTTGATAATAGCAAGGTTTATCTGCGATAATTTCTGACGGTAAAAAAATCTTTGCAATGCATCGTTAGGGATAAATATCGCTTAACTTTGGTAATATGCCCCAACGTCTGTTAACGTTCGATTCGAAGGAAATCAGGAATTGTTGAAAAACATTGTGTGCGCCATCTTGTCTTTTTTCAAATGCCACACTTTTGTCGTGCACGGCAGCCATTTTAGATGCCTTGACCAGATCCACTCTGTGCACGCTGTCGATCCTTAGCATGGCTCCCCACCCTCGCAAGCATCTCCCCCAGGCAGTGGTCACCCCCGCTCTCTGTTTTATGCATGGGTAATAAACCTCCCCCCATCTGCGCTGTTCTTCCCTGAGAATCACACCCTGTGCCCGCCCGACACCTCCCTTTCGCCCTATTCACTACCGCACCCTCTGACACTCCTTTTCCTCTGTGTCCGATTGTCCAGGCCGGTCCTAGGCTATCAGCTAGCCCTGCAGATGTAGTTTATGGCCACAGCTGTAAAGAATCACCCGTCTTCAAAGGAGTTATAGTAGATCAAGGCCCACACTCGATGAGATCCGTCACAGCAGAAGCGTTGCTATTATCTGAAAACCATCCTGTATTGTGATTGGGGAGGGGACCGAGCGTGAAGCGGAAGATTCCAGGGATGACTCTTTGTACAATTATGTGTCACATTAAAAATATATAGCACTCCGACAAAGTAGTAAGATTATAAAACTTTAATAATTTATAAATATATACAAGAAAACAAAAATAGTAATAACATATAAACATTTTTAGAGAAAAACAACGAAGTAGCGGTCGGCTGTGCGAATAGTCCCAACGCAGCACAACGTCCAGATTTCCGGCGTGGGGCGTCGCGGGGGGTGGGTGATCAGTAGCAAACTGTTGTGCGAATAGTTCCAAGGCAGCAGAACGCGCTGAAATCTAGATGACACGAAAGTGATGTCTAGTAAGTCTAGTAAGTTGCCACCCAGCAAATAACGGCGTGGGGCGTCGCGGGGGGTGGGTCATCAGTAGCAAACTGTTGTGCGAATAGTTCCAAGGCAGCAGAACGATCATCAGTGATGTCATTTGAGATGTCATCAGTGATGTCATCAGTGATGTCACTGACCATGTCATGAATGATGTAATATGTGACATCATCAGCAGTGGATTGCAGGTGCGCGATATATAGTTAGTGCAACTAACTATATATGGAATTTCAATGGTTTTGTGTGAGTAAAATAAGGTTTTTTAAATGCTAATTCCTAACTATATATGGTCTATAACCTATGGTTTTTTCAGTGAATTTTCAAGGTTTTGTAAATGCTAATTCCTAACTATATATGGTCTATAACCTATGGTTTTTTCAGTGAATATATATATATATATATATATATATATATATATATATATATATATATATATATATATATATATATATATATATATATATATATTACCTACTGGCGGTCGCCAGTAGGTATATATAGTTAAGATTTTTTCTCTATGGGATTTTTGAAAATTCTATGTCTAATAACTTTGGCGTTTGTGGACGGAATTGGCTGAAATTTTCAGGAAAATGGAACAGTTTGTTTCTGAGCAGCCCCTGAACATTTGGGGGGGGTTTGTCAAGGGGGGCCGAGAAAAAAGGGGGGTCCCAAAACGTGTTTTTAACATTGAGTTTTTAATAGGGCGGTTGGCCTCACTTTTAGCCCGAACGGCTGAATGGATTTGCACGAAAATTGGCAAAATTGTAGGGACTGGTAGCCCGATGTGCCTTTGCTAGGTCTCAATATATGTGCTCCAGTGGATTTTGAGAAATTAACGTTCAAAACTAGATATATATCTGTAACAGCGGACCAGGCAGCGCTCCAGTTCGCGTACTTTTCCCGTTACGGAGCTTTGTGAAGCAAAACTAATTGGTTCTCCGGCGTCTGTCAACATTCCAAACAGTCCGTAGCGGCCGCCATCTTGTCTCTCGGTAGGATCGAGAGACAAGAGGAGGCCAAAGCGAAGGGGCAAATGACCGTAAGGGGGCATAGTAGATCCTCCCTGACCCCCTAGGTTTGATGTGGAGGTTTTAAAAGGGCCCCGCGGGGCAAAAAATAAATAAATAATAAGAATCGAACGGCTGAATGGATTTGCACGAAACTTGGCAAAATATTAGGGACTGGTAGCCCGATGTGCCTTTGCTAGGTCTCAATATATGTGCTCCAGTGGATTTTGAGAAATTAACGTTCAAAAAAAGATATATATCTGTAACAGTGCTCCGCTTCGCGTACTTTTCGCGTTACGGAGCTTTGCGAAGCTGATTGGTTCTACGGCGTCTGTAAACATTCCAAACAGTCCGTAGCGGCCGCAATCTTGTCTCTCGGTAGGATCGAGAGACAAGAGGAGGCCAAAGCGAAGGGGCAAATGACCATAAGGGGGCATAGTAGATCCTCCCTGACCTCTTAGGTTTGATGTACCATTTTGCCAAGTTTGGTGTAATTCCGTTCAGCCATTCAGGCTGTAGACGTATCTAAATGTCCTATGGAAAATTGCATGGGGAAAACACATTTGAAAGTGTTGAAATTTAGAACCAATTAAAATGTTACTTTGGTTTTGTATTTGTGTGTGATGAAAGTTAATTGGTTATGTATATATCTAAAATGAGAGGAAACCACAGCCATTTTGTGATACTACTGTCTGAGGTACATTTGTGAGGAATTTTTGGTGCTCAATTTCTGGTGTTTGGTTTACACAGTACTAACACTTCTCCTACTTTTAAAAAGGTGAGTTGTTAATTTGTAAGGGGAACTATGTTGTACACTTTAAGATAATTTGAAAAATGTTTTCTGTTATTTATTTACAGTCCTTCTGTTATACTAAATACTTGATAAAGTTAGTTTTATATTATGTATTACTAAAAACGATAAATGAAAGTGATTATTTTTTTCTGCAATTTACAGCAAGCAATTTCAAAATAAAATGGCTCACAATGAAGAGACCGTGGCAATTTCTTTTGAATTATCCACTACATTTATTGAAATTGACAGCACCAATAATGAAGTATTCTCACAAGGAGGAGATGACTTGAATGATTTTTTGGATCAATCTCTTGATGGCGAATTTATCGAATGTTTGGAGACCATAGAGTTACAAGAATCATCATTGCAGACTTTTCATGAGGAGATTCCTGATGAGATGATTGAAGAGGAAATTCCTGATGAGGACATGTTACTAGTTCTTTCAAATTTTGAAAATTCAGAAGAATAAATTTATATTTAGAAATCAAAAATTGGTTGAGACATTATTCATTTTTATTTTTAATTTATGAGGTTGTAGCGAAGTGATTGTAGTATAAAATGAGACTTATAGTATAGAGTGCAACATTTTTATGTTACATGGTAAGTTTACTCATATTTACTTCCCTTCTCCCACTATATTATCTCCAATGTGTATTTGACATCTCTTCTTCATCTCCGGCCTCCTTTCTCTCACTGTCTGTCTCTGATGCATCTTATCGCTGCCATTTTGTGTAATTATAGAAGAGAGTAAAATAAAATAGTTCGGAACGTGAAAAGGGGGCAAAGTAGAGTACCCCTCACCCCCTAGGCCTTCTCAGGCGGTCCCAAAAGGATCAGTTTCTGTTTTCCTGAGAGATTATGGTATGAGTTCCATATACCACAATAACTTGCATTACAACATGCAAGATATCTATCTCCTATTACCAACTTTTGGAGATATTCGCGCCAAGCGCGAATATCTCCAAAAACTAACACCTGCCCTGAGCAGTTCTTAGCCATGTTATCCAATGGGAGGTGGATAACATGGCTAAGAGCATTAGCTCGGTAATGCATGAATATCGCTGACTTTTTAGCGATATTCATGCATTGCGGCCGTTTTTTATCGCATTTGCGATAAACCTTGATAATAGCAAGGTTTATCTGCGATAATTTCTGACGATGCTTAGCGGTAAAAAATTCGTTGCTAAGCATCGTTAGCGATAAATATCGCTTAACTTTGGTAATATGCACCAACGTCTGTTAACGTTCGATTCGAAGGAAATGAGGAAGTGTTGAAAAACATTGTCTGCGCCATCTTGCCTTTTTTGAAATGCCACACTTTTGTCGTGCACGGCAGCCATTTTAGATGCCTTGACCAGACCCACTCTCTGCACGCTGTTGATCTGTAGTATGGCTCCCCACCCTCGCAAGCATCTTCCCCAGGCACTGGTCACCGGCAATAAACCTCCCCCCATCTACGCTGCTCTTCCCTGAGAATCACACTCTGTGCCCGCCCGACACCTCCCTTTCACCCTATTCACTACCGCACCCTCTGACACTCCTCTTCCTCTGTGTCCGATTGTCCAGGCTATCAGCTAGCCCTGCAGATGTAGTTTATGGCCCCAGCTGTAAAGAATCACCCCTCTTCAAAGGAGTTATAGTAGATCAAGGCCCACACCCGATGAGATCCGTCAAACCACACGCGTTCCTACTATCTGAAAACCATCCTGTATTGTGATTGGGGAGGGGACCGAGCCTGAAGCGGAAGATTCCAGGGATGACTCTTTGTACATCAAAGTTTTTACAATTATGTGTCACATTAAAAATATATAGCACTCCAACAAAGTAGTAGGAATATAAAACTTTAATAACTTATAAATATATACAACAAAACAAAAACAGTAAAAACATTTAAACAATGAAGAGACCGTGGCAATTTCTTTTGAATTATCCACTACATTTAATGAAATTATCTCTTGATGGCGAATTTATCGAATGTTTGGAGACCATAGAGTTACAAGAATCATCATTGCAGAGTTTTCATGAGGAGATTCCTGATGAGATGATTGAAGAGGAAATTCCTGATGAGGACATGTTACTAGTTCTTTCAAATTATGAAAATTCAGAAGATGTTGCCTGGGGGTGGGTCGTCAGTAGCGGTCTGTTGTGCGAATAGTTCCAAGGCAGCAGAACGCGCTGAAATCTAGATGGCACGAAGGTGATGTCTAGTAAGTTGCCGCCCAGCAAATAACGGCGTGGGGCGCCGCGGGGGGGGGGGAGGCAGTCCAAAGTTCCGTTAAAAGGGCAAAGGAAAGGATCGGTGGTTTGAACCATCAGTCAAAAAGGGGAGGGGGTGCAACAATTTTTCCTACCGGGTCACACCGTGCTTTCACCGGAACTGAGGTCTGCAGGATTCTAGTCATTCAAACTGAGGCTGGCGCCAGCATGGGAGCGCCGACGTCCCGCGGCTACAGGTTCGTCACTCCACGGGCGATCATGGCAGTCATTCCCCATCGGGGGTGTCTGCGGGGGTCGGGTACTCCCGCGGCTCCTCTAGAATCTTCAAGGTCGTGGAGGACTACGGTGGTGGAGTCAACCAGTGACCGGGCCATTTCTTTATGCTGGGCCCGCTCTTGCCAGGTCGACCGCCATTTTGAGAGTTCGGTAGCTACTGGCGATCGCGGGGTCAAATGAGCGGACGGGCTCCACCCTGCCGGGCGAGACGTTGCAGCATCGCCACAGTGGAAGAACCCTTTTCCGGGCGCCTGGAGCGCTGAGGGTGCAGCTGGGAAACCTCCACCTGGGGAGGCGGGAGAGGCCTGTTCGCACCGTCTCTCCCACCCAGTGCACCCCACGGCGTCTCGCTTGACATTTGTTATGGCCGGATCAGGCGATGAGGATGAGGGGGGGGGGGGTCGGAGGCATGTGCAAGACATCCCCCCCCAGTGTTGTCACAGCCATTATAAAAGAAAGAAGAAATGTCCCGTCCGTCTTTGGGCCGGACCTCCGGTGGATGGCGGCCGGACGCCCTTTGCTCTGGCCCCATGAACGGGTTCCTTGGCTCATCGGCTGCAGCCGGATCCCGTCGGCCCCAGCCCCCGGCCGTTGGTGGCCGGACCGGGAGAGAGAGTGGGGGGACAACCTGCAACTCTCAAGTGCCACCGCGGCCGGACTGGGAGAGAGAGGGGAGGGTCGAGGACATAGACATTCCCCCCCTGCAACTCTCCAGTGTTGTCAATCCCCTGGCAGGGTCCCGCTGGCCTCGGCCTTTCCTCCGGCTACACCCTACGTGATGATCTTCTGCCGACGGTTGGCAGCAGGACCCGCCTTATATGTGTTGCTTCCGGCTGGGCGTAGCCGGAAACCTGTTGCACTTTGGAAGTTTCCAGAATGGGGCGGATGTCTGCTGACTTGTATCTTTCCCAGTTTGCCGTTATTTGGCCGTGGCAGGCGGTGGGACAGACACGTTTTGGGGCAGTGAGGGGCGATGAAGCCTCGTTGCCTTGTGGCCGTTGCAATGTCACACTTGGTTTCTCTTACTGTTTTCAGGTTTCTTATTACGGGCTTACTTCTAACGTTTCTTGTTTCTAGGACAATAATAGGTTTTATCATTACGTATTGTTATCGTTTCTTTGTTTGTTATGTAATAAAAAGTTCATTAGTGGCCTACTGATTTTCGTTTTCCTATTCCTTTCTTTCCAGGTTGTTTCATGCTGAAGTTTCTGTTAACAGGATACAGTGATCACTTCGTTATTATTGCATATGTCCTTTTCACTAGGGGTGCTCTCTGGTCGGGCCAGATGACCTATCTCTAGTAAATGGTCCTGGTGAAACAGGTGCATCAATCAGTGGGGAGTAGATAGGCATGACAGATTACAACGGGGGAGAAAGGTCCGCATTACCTACCCTTTCACTACTTGCAAAGATTTTCCTACGTTTATTTGCAAACAGGGAATACCTCCAAAAAGAACCAATTCCCAAACAGTCAATGTTCGGGCAAACAATCAATCAATGAGGAACGAAATAGGCACGACGTGTTAAAGGTTTGCGTTACCTACCCTTCACTATCTGCAAAGGGAGAGAGAATATTCCTATTCTTCCTCGTTTGCAGGCAGAGAAGATCCTTAAGAGAACCAACTTCGAACAATTCAATGCTCGATTCAAACAATCAACAAGGGGTACTGTGAACACAAATGAACGCCGCTTATGTACATACACATTGCTATTTTCAACAGGTTGTTCCTAATGTTTCTATTTTAGCGAGGTCAAAAAGAGATCCCATTAGTGGCCTACTGATTTTGCTCGATTTCTTTTGTTTTTTTACACGATTTTTCGCTATCTGCAAAGACTAAACAGAGTATTGCGACTCTGTGCTTGTTTGTAAATAGAGAATGAACCAAAGAGAACAATCAATCAAATGGAGAGAAAAGCAGGCACGACGGATTACAACGGGGGGCAAAGGCCTGCGTTAACTACCCTTCACTATCTGCAAAGAGAGAGTACTCCTAATAGAAATGAGGGGGGGGGGCCAGCATTCAAAGCAGATCAGTGTGCATAAACACGAAAATGTTTTTACTTACCACGTACTTGACATTCGACAGCTTATGATATTTGCTATTAAAAAAACATTGAAATTCACTGAAAAAACCATAGGTTATAGACCATATATAGTTAGGAATTAGCATTTACAAAACCTTGAAAATTCACTGAAAAAACCATAGGTTATAGACCATATATAGTTAGGAATTAGCATTTACAAAACCTTGAAAATTCACTGAAAAAACCATAGGTTATAGACCATATATCGTTAGGAATTAGCATTTAAAAAACCTTATTTTACTCACACAAAACCATTGAAATTCCATATATAGTTAGTTGCACTAACTATATATCGCGCACCCGCAATCCACTGCTGATGATGTCACATATTACATCATTCATGACATGGTCAGTGACATCACTGATGACATCTCAAATGACATCACTGATGACATCACTGATGACATCATCCATTGACTGTGTGTTTCTGTAAAGTTTAAATATGTTTTACATATTGAAGAATGAGTAGATGTATAAGTGTCTGGATGAAGGATTTAGGTGCTTGACTGACTGTATGAGTGAGTGATTAAATGTGTCTCACTGAGTGCATGGGTTAGTGACTAAACTGTCTTAATTTGTGCATCATTATGTCTGTTGTTCTGTAAACTGCTGCATGTGTTGATCAGTAGCTATATGAGTAACTATATGGGTTATTGATTGATTGTCCAAGTATTTGTATGGGAGACTGAGTGTGTGTGTGGCTGGCTGGGAGATGTGTGACTCTGTGCAGATCAATGTGTACTTGTATCAATGATTGTATAAGAGAGTAAGTATGTGTTAGTATATGTTTGAAAATGTAAGGTACTCTATGTTTTAATGGAAAATGGAAAAAATAGAAAATGGAAGTGTGATTGATTCTTTACAGGACTGACTAGGTGTGTGAGTAACTCCATGGATGAGTGGCAGAGTGTGAGTGTCTGTATAGGTGTATGAGTGCATATGATAGTGTTGTAAAGATGAGTGATTGTATGTATGAATGATTGTATGGGTGAATGAGTGAATGTGTGTGTAGACGTAGGAATCAGTGAGTGCGTATGTAGTAACTAGTATTGGTGTGTCAATGGTTTCAAAAATTATACTCTGTATTTAACACTGGGTGTAACAGAGGTTATATTAAAGTGTGAGGAGATGCATTGTATTGTCACATGAATGATATCATCAGTGATGTGGTCATTGATGTCAAATGAGATGTCATCAGTGATGTCATCAGTGATGTCATTTGAGATGTCATCAGTGATGTCATCAGTGATGTCACTGACCATGTCATGAATGATGTAATATGTGACATCATCAGCAGTGGATTGCGGGTGCGCGATATATAGTTAGTGCAACTAACTATATATGGAATTTCAATGGTTTTGTGTGAGTAAAATAAGGTTTTTTAAATGCTAATTCCTAACAATATATGGTCTATAACCTATGGTTTTTTCAGTGAATTTTCAAGGTTTTGTAAATGCTAATTCCTAACTATATATGGTCTATAACCTATGGTTTTTTCAGTGAATTTTCAAGGTTTTGTAAATGCTAATTCCTAACTATATATGGTCTATAACCTATGGTTTTTTCAGTGAATATATATATATATATATTACCTACTGGCAATAGCCAGTAGGTATATATAGTTAGGATTTTTTCTCTATGGGATTTTTGAAAATTCTATGTCGAATAACTTTGGCGTTTGAGGACGGAATTGGCAGAAATTTTCAGGAAAATTGAACATTTTGTTTCTGAGCAGCCCCTAAAAATTTGGGGGGGTTTCGTCAAGGGGGGGCCGAGAAAAAAGGGGGGTCCCAAAACGCGTTTTTCCCATGCAATTTTCCATAGGGCGGTTGGCCTCACTTTTAGCTCGAACGGCTGAATGGATTTCCACGAAACTTGGCAAAATTGTAGGGACTGGTAGCCCGATGTGCCTTTGCTAGGTCTCAATATATGTGCTCCAGTGGATTTTGAGAAATTAACGTTCAAAAAAATATATATATCTGTAAGCGCGCTCCGGGCAGCGCCCCGGTTCGCGTACCTGACGCGTAACGGAACTTCGCGAAGCGAAGCTGATTGGCTCTCCGGTGTCTGTCAACATTCTAAACAGTCCGGAGCGGCCGCCATCTTGTTTCTTGGTAGGATCGAGAGACAAGATGTGGTGAAAAACGAAGGGGGGAATGAAGGAAAGGGGGCAAGGTAGACCCCTCCTTACCCCCTAGGATTGATGAGGGGGATATTAAAGTGCCCCGCGGGGCAAAAAAATAAATAAAAAATGTTTGCGATTTTTCGCCGTAGAGGCGCGTCCCGGTACGTGAACCGGGCAGCTAACCATCAGCGTAAGGGGAGTCCGCCATCTTGTGTTTTTGGAGCGTCCGGTTCGCGTACCGGGTAGCGTCCCGGTAAGCGTAACAAGAGAAACAGTAAAAAAAAAACTTACGGGAATAGATTTCCAGCAAACTTTGAAAAATTGTAGGGACTGTTTGTTTGATGTGCCTTTGCAAGGCCTCAAGATATGTGCACGTGTGGATTTTGTCTAATTAAGGTTAAAAAAACATATATATATCTGTAAGCGTGCTCCGGCGCGCTTACGTTACGGGTTTTGTTTGCGCTGCAGAGCCGATACGTCACGGTTATGCGACGCGTCATGAGGCGTCTCACGTGGCTACGTGATACGTCACGTAATAAAGAATATATTTTACAGATATAGATATTAGCTTTTAAAAAACCAATGAAATTCACTGAAAAAACCATAGGTTATAGACCATATATAGTTAGGAATTTGCATTTACAAAACCTTGAAAATTCACTGAAAAAACCATAGGTTAGAGACCATATATAGTTAGCTGGACATTTTATTGACATAAAACCAATGAAATTCCATATATAGTTAGTTGCACTAACTATATATCGCGCACCCGCAATCCACTGCTGATGATGTCACATATTACATCATTCATGACATGGTCAGTGACATCACTGATGACATCACTGATGACATCTCAAATGACATCACTGATGACATCACTGATGACATCTCAAATGACATCACTGATGACATCACTGATGACATCTCATTTGACATTACTGATCACATCACTGATGACATCATTCATGTGATAATACGATGAACCTCTTCAGACTCTAATATAACCTTAGATACACTCAGTGTAAACAGACACTCACAGACTGTCACTCATCCATGAAGTTACACACACACCTAGTCAGTCATGCAAAGAATCAATCACACCTCCATTTTCTCAACTATACAGTTATACACACCTTACTTATTCAAACACATACTAACACATATTTACTCTCTTATACAATCCCGGATACAAGTTCACAATGATCCATACAGCCACTCACACATTCACTGGCTCTTATGCACAGTTATTTATATATGTCAACTCTCACATGTACTGTGTTTTACATATGTACTTACTTTGACATGTAGCACTGAGATGTCCATTCACTCACCAATACACTCATGCACACAGTCTACCACCCATACAGCTGTTTCCACATGCACTTTTGAACCCATACATCTAGTGAATCAACTGCTCACACATCTATGCACAGAGTCATACACCTCCCAGACACCCACACACACACTCAGTCTCCCATACAAATACATGGGCAACCAATCAATAACCCATATAGTTACTCATATAGCTACTGATCAACACATGCAGCAGTTTAAAGAACAACAGATATAATGATGCACAAATTAAGACAGTTTAGTCACTAACCCATGCACTCAGTGAGACACATTTAATCACTCACTCATACACTCAGTCATGCACCTACTAAATCCTTCATCCAGACACTTATAAATCCACTCATTCTTTAATATGTAAGCCATATTTTAACTTTACAGAAACATACAGTCACTGGATGTTGTCATCAGTGATGTCATCAGTGATGTCATTTGAGATGTCATCAGTGATGTCATCAGTGATGTCATTTGAGATGTCATCAGTGATGTCATCAGTGATGTCACTGACCATGTCATGAATGATGTAATATGTGACATCATCAGCAGTGGATTGCGGGTGCGCGATATATAGTTAGTGCAACTAACTATATATGGAATTTCATTGGTTTTATGTCAATAAAATGTCCAGCTAACTATATATGGTCTCTAACCTATGGTTTTTTCAGTGAATTTTCAAGGTTTTGTAAATGCAAATTCCTAACTATATATGGTCTATAACCTATGGTTTTTTCAGTGAATATATATATATATATACATATAAGGAATCGCAATTTTGCGATTCCTTATTTTGCAAGTATGTTTCAACTCACCTACATTGCTCTCAGCCAAATACCAGTCGGTAACGCAGAAATTCTGTGAATTTCTGCATTGCCGCTCGTATTTGGTCACCTACATCTGGCCCTTAGTAGCTTATCATACAGGTGCACAAATCTTGTCAGTCCTTTTACAACATTCAGTCGCAGAAGCAAGGATCTATTACCTATGTAGGTGTCACTGAAGCCCTCGAATACAGAGTTCAATACCTACCTGCCCTGTATATTGAGGAGAAAGTAATACATACATCTTCTTCTAAACACATTTAGAGAGCATGTTGTGTGAAACAAAGTTATTCTAGTATTTGTAGGCTTCTATTGATATATCATGTCACCACAGAAAGGTAGAGACACACACAGTGACGTCTTAAGGTGCCGAGATGTACAACATTGACAGAGTTTGCCTTTCATATTTGTCTAGGCCTAACAATTTGATCTGTCTGTGAATAATGAAGCTGCAAGAGCAAATTCAATTTACAACATGTTGGCATATGGATTATTGTTTATGGTAGTTCATATGAGTATCTGGAAAGGTACACTTGAAGTAGGCCGTATAAATCTAGGTGTCTGCTTTAATTGGAAAGTGAACTCTGGCAAGTTTGAAGACCTGCATGCTATCATGACTAAGGTATGTGTCTACTTCTACATGTATTCCGACACGTGTTGTGGTGCTGATGACCCTAACTTAAAAACTATGTAGGATAACATACAGCTGGACACATGTTCTCAGTCCTACTACAGTATTCAGATGCTGAGAACTGGATCATTTACCTAGTAAGGCATCACAGAAGTACTGGAATACAGAGTTTATATTCTGACTGCCCTGCATAATGATCAAGAAGTAATGCATACATCTTCTTGTACACAAATGTAGAAAATACAAACTTACAGAAAATTCTAAAAGTTTTCCACCAGAGTTTCAACAATTTACAGCTTTGCTAATGTGAATAGTTAGATATCCTAAATATTTATTCATAATGGGGACAATGCCAAAGTAATTGTAAGTCACTGAATATTGATTATTATGAAGATTAATATATTATAACTTTTAAATATAAATTGATGTAACAAACCATTTAAACTGTTCTTTGTTTTTTAGATGATTACTTTATTTGGAAAAAATTGAAGATGGTAAGAAAAAATGAAAAGAGAAGAGAAGAAAAAAACTGTACTAGTTAAAGAAGTTTAAATAGAGGAAATTGGATGATGCACACAAGGTTATACAGGAAAAAAACTATTCTGGTAAGAGAACTAAACAATTTCTCAAAACACTATTGAACAATGTGAACAATGTTGAAAAGAAAAAGAAACGTTTGCAACAAATCAGAAACAAACCAAAAATTGTCATGCTAAAAGAACTTCAATTTAAGGAAAAACAACCATTTTCACAAGAAGGCAGAAAGAGTATAAGGTTTTAAGAAGAAGAATCTTCAGAAGTAAAGTAATTCAAAATGTATTAAAACATTTAAAAAATATACATCAGCAGCTTATAAAAAAAAGCAACAGATAGAACGTGTAATAGACAGAGCTTTTGATTTGAAACAAATATTATTTATATTAATATGGAAGAGAATGAGAACATTGGATAAAACATTAGTGCTTATGGAGGAGAAGAGAAACAGAAAAAGACTTGTTAGTAGAAGTAACTTGTGTAAACCTTTTACTGGTGAATGGAAGAACACTTACAGTACTGAGCCTTTTTTTAATGAAGAAAGCTATTTTCAAGAGAACACATTAGTAAATGCAGTTGATACTAGTGGTGAAAGATGGTTCTCCCATTCTAAAGGGAAGAAATGGTTCTTAGGAATGTGGGAGAAGTAATAGGAGAACAAGTTCAAGGAAGGCGTGCAAAAGCTCCTGTATATTACTGGAATTGTAGCAGTATTTGCAGTATTCAACAGGAATCTATTGGCATATTACAATTTATTTTAGGAGAATGTGCCAAAAAAGTGTTAAACAGAAGATTAAGATGTTACAAGGACTAGATCCATGTACAATAAGAAAATATATTAAGTTGCAGGGTAATTCTCTGGCTTGTCTTTCAAGAAAAATGTGCCAAAGTACTTTTCATCATTTAAGAAAGTTAGCTGTACAACACTCTGAAATACAGAAGTTAGTAAGGAGACTTTACTATGTAAAAACTCAAGCATTATGTTTAATTGAAATGAATACAGCTCTTTTACATAGTTCTGTATCAGATGTCCAGAAAGTTTGTGATGATATACAGTTTTGGTTTTTTGGTTCTGAAGAAGAGTTTAGAGAAACTGAGAGTTTTATAAGTTATAAGTGTGGGTGTTGAAGAACAGCAGAGATTAGTATTGATGATTTTGCAGAAGAAATTACAAAGTTTAACACAGTTTGTCTGAAAAACCAAACTATGGCGGTGATTATGATCGCGGACGGACTTGAGTTCGTCCGCGACCCCTGAGGAGGAGGGAACGTCCGCAAGGGCTGCGGCGTTCCCTCCGAGCATATTAGGATGTGACCGCCAGAGTGGCGGTCACCTCCTCTATCTTTAACATTGCGGCGGGTGCAGCTTCAAGCTGCACCCGCTGAAAGGTTAAAAATGCATGCATCGCATTTGCATGCACAAAGCGGCAGGCACCGCGTAGTGCCTGCTGCTTTGAGCACCCCCCACCAGCCCCTTCACCCAGGGGGCCCGCAACGGGCCCCTGAAGTGAAAGTCTGTATGCTTTTCCATGGCAGAAAAGCAGCCGCGGAAAAGCATGTCTGACACACCATCCTAATATGGCTCGCGGTGTCTGATAGACACCGCCAGCCATGTTAGAGCTTTTCCGCCACGGTCGGAAGGCGACCACGGCGGAAAAGCTGCAGACGGAATTCCAGACCCACCAGCCATCCTAATATGGCGGTGGGTCTTTCGTGGCTCCACAGCAGTTTTCCCGCATCCTCTGGGCCGGCGGTGGCTTCCGCCGGCCCGGAGGATGCCGGAAAACCGCAATCATAATCGCCCCCTTAATTTGTATTTGTTGTTGATGTACTCACTGTAGAAGTCAAATTAGGAATGTTGATTTATATTTAAAAAGTGAAAAAGAAAACAATGATAAAAGGCAGCAATGTGCTCTTTATTTGCTTGTAGAATGACAGTTTGAGTTGTCCAGTGATCCAGGTATTTGTAAGTACTGTTGCAACAAATCAGAAAAAAACAAAATGCCAGCTAAAGCGGTACATATCAACTTGGAGTTGGTACCTATTCCTCAGGAACTGGCAGATTGAAATGTGTATGAGTCTATTCTTATTCAATCTGTACACCCACTTCAGGCCATAGTTCGTATGGAGCCCAAAACAGGGAAGCTGCCAGCAACAGATTTACAAAAAGATCTCAAAGGAAGAGTTGTGTACCTACCTTTAGATTTTAAGAAAAACATTTAAACTGTTGGTGTAGAGAGGGAGGAAAAGGAGCCAGTAGTTATTCTAGTAGATGGTGTACCAACAAAGAGTAGACAAATCTGGCAAGAGTTTGTAGAGATTAATAAACCTGAAATGTTATATTATAACTGGTACAGAATAATATTTATTATAAAAATGTAAATGTTGATGAACAAGTAATATCCTTAGAAGATGAAACACTAATCTCAATTGGCCACATTGAAAAAGTGGACAAATCCAGGAGTGAGGAGTTCTGCATTCAAAACAAATCATTGGAAGCAGTATTGAATTATTTCAAATGAAGAAGCGAATGGAGCTCTCATGATATGGGAAAAAAGTTTAGAAGCTTGTTGTGTCCTGTCCTTTAGGGCAGTGCTATCATGTGTACCCCTTTTTAAATACATTGTCCCATCCACATGACAATAATGGTTATGAACAGGTGACCTTTTACCTAGTAGCTTGTTCCTGCCTCTTCAACATCAGGCTCCTAGTAGGCCATCATAATCCATATACCCGACATACATAAACATGTCCTCAGGCACGGCATAATTATTCTATATAAGGGGCACAACTTTTTTCCATCCTTGTCCAACAGCCTGCTGTGTATGATTGCATTTGTTTGGAAAAATACTTATGATTGTTTTCAAAACATTTATGATTGTTTTGAAAACATATCAATTCTAGAAGAAACCCTGGAGTGATCACCTTAGTATATAAGATCCTTATTCCCCCTACAAATCAGAGGAGAATTCCTTTCAAGCTGACATGGGGTCCTGCATGCTGAATCTTCGACACGCAGTGGCCTGACATCCCTTGCAGGGTGTCATCCTCGAAGCAGAGACGGGGGTCCTTCATTCTCAACCATCGGGTAAGGGGGCTGTTTCTTCCCTAGGGGTTTCTTGGCTATATGCATATATATATATATATATATATATATATATATATATTCACTGAAAAAAACATAGGTTATACACCATATATAGTTAGGAATTAGCATTTTTAAAACCTTATTTTACTCACACAAAACCATTGAAATTCCATATATAGTTAGTTGCACTAACTATATATCGCGCACCCGCAATCCACTGCTGATGATGTCACATATTACATCATTCATGACATGGTCAGTGACATCACTGATGACATCACTGATGACATCTCAAATGACATCACTGATGACTCCACTGATGACATCTCATTTGACATCAATGACCACATCACTGATGATATCATTCATGTGACAATACAATGCATCTCCTCACATTTTAATATAACCTCTGTTTCACCCAGTGTTAAATACAGAGTATAATTTTTGAAACCATTGACACACCAATACTAGTTACTGCATATGTACTCACTGATTCCTATGTCTACACACACATTCACTCATTCACCCATACAATCATTCATACATACAATCACTCATCTTTACAACACTATCATATGCACTCATACACCTATACAGACACTCACACTCTGCCACTCATCCATGGAGTTACTCACACACCTAGTCAGTCCTGTAAAGAATCAATCACACTTCCATTTTCTTGTCTATACAGTTAAACATAGAGCACCTTACATTTTCAAACATATACTAACACATACTTACCTTGTTATACAATCATTGATATAAGTACACATTGATCTGCACAGAGTCACACACCTCCCAGCCAGCCACACACACACTCAGTCTCCCATACAAATACTTGGACAATCAATCAATAACCCATATAGTTACTCATATAGCTACTGATCAACACATGCAGCAGTTTACAGAACAACAGACATAATGATGCACAAATTAAGACAGTTTAGTCACTAACCCATGCACTCAGTGAGATACATTTAATCACTCACTCATACAGTCAGTCATGCACCTACTAAATCCTTCGTCCAGACACTTATACATCCACTCATTCTTCAATATGTAAGACATATTTAAACTTTACAGAAACATAAAATCACTGGATGTTGTTATCAGTGATGTCATCAGTGATGTCATTTGAGATGTCATCAGTGATGTCATCAGTGATGTCACTGACCATGTCATGAATGATGTAATATGTGACATCATCAGCAGTGGATTGCGGGTGCGCGATATATAGTTAGTGCAACTAACTATATATGGAATTTCAATGGTTTTGTGTGAGTAAAATAAGGCTTTAAAAATGCTAATTCCTAACTATATATGGTGTATAACCTATGGTTTTTTCAGTGAATTTTCAAGGTTTTGTAAATGCTAATTCCTAACTATATATGGTTTATAACCTATGGTTTTTTCAGTGAATTTCAATGGTTTTTTAATAGCAAATATCTAGAGCTGTAAAATGTATTCTTATTTAAATCCAAAAATATATTTTATATGTTTATTAATAATTTTTTTTAAATATTTTTTTTGTTTCGCTCCTGGTCCGCGGACCGGGAAGCTTCCCGTTAGCTCAATTTGATGCCGCGACCCGGTAAAAAATCAACATAGTGACGGTATCGCGTTGCCGCGTAATGCGTCTTATGACATACTGCGTTAGCGCACCCGGAAGTGCCCCGGGGCGCGGACCGAGGCGCGAAACGGAGCTCCCCGGAAGCGATCCACGGCGCGTCGCGAAAACGCGACGTATCGCGTTGCCGCGTAATGCGTCTTGTGACGTACCGCGTTAGCGCACCCGGAAGTGTCCCGGGGCGCGGACCGGGGCGCGAAGCTTAGCGACCCGGAAGCTAACCGGGGCGCGTTCCGCAGCGCGTAACATGAGCGTGAGAGGTCATGTGACTTGTTAATAAAACTTTTCATTGGTTCATTTCACTTTTGGTTTCATAATGATGTAAGGCTAGGTCAGGTGACCTAAAAATAACACTTTTCATTGGTTGAGAAGTATTGTTTTTCCCAAATGATGAAAACCCCTCCTTCTTTCCTCACTCTGACTTTCATCATTGTGAGAGGAAGACCTATTTTGCTTGTTGGAAAATGGCTTCATTGGTAGCTTCAGCTGGTGGACCCCCACCACCTCCTCCACCTCCTCATGGGAAGAGAGGACCACCTCCCCAGGTCATTACCAACACTGAGGAGGAAGATGAAGAAATGGATGAGGAGGGAGAAGAACCACAGTTCTTAGAAGAGGTGCCCCGGGTTTCCAGAAAGAAAGCCAGTTTCATCTGGCAGTTTTATTCGATCCCTCGTGGCCAAAAAAAAAGTCAATGCGAGGTATGTCACCTGCCGCATATGCAAAGAACAATTGTCCAGAGGGACGGACAAAAAATATAGCTATGGAAATCACACAATGCACAGGCACATGACAAGGAAGCATCCACTAAATTACAGCCGGGCGGAAATAAGGGATATGCAGGACAATTCAAGACCAACTCCTGTGGCCAGACCAACAATACCGATTTCTCTAACACCAGAAGAGGCACGGGAAACTGTGCCAAATATTCAAGAAAATTTTGGGCACATGATTCACTTATGTATGCACTGTCGTGCATTATTAGCTTGTGGCAACATGAGCATCAATGCACTCAACCTGGCGTATGAACACCATGATTGCCCTAACCGCCCCCAGTAATTTTTTTTTGCTCCTGTTGAGCCCTTTTCAATGCCTGTTTTTTGTTGTTTCCCCCCCCCAAAAAACCCCCAAAAAAATATAAAATCGTTCAAAAAATACAAAAAAAACAAAAAATAAAAAAAAAATATAAAACAACAAAAATATTTTAAAAAAAGTTCTTTTCAGAACTACCTTCCCTTTCAAAAAAAATTGCTAGAATGTTTAGCACTCTGGCAAGCTCTATTTCTTTTGGTTCGCTCCCGGGTTAGCTTCCCGGTACGCGGACCGGGAGCTAACCAAAAAAAATTTTTTAAAAAAAAAAGTGTAAGTATAAGGAAAGTAAACAGAGAGTGATGTTAAAAGAAAGACAGTTATAGGGAGTAAAGAAGAGATACTGTTTAATAGATCTATTTACCGAAGAAAAGACAGAAGAGGGTATAATTGTGAAAAACAAAATAGATAACGAAGTGAAAGAAAAAAAAAGAGAGTATAACATTAACAAAGAAGAGTTTCTTGGAGAATGTGAGTGAATGTTCAAAATAAGATTAAAACATGAGGAATAACAGAGAGAAAAAATAGAAAACAGAAAACAAAAAATAACAGAAAAAGATTAATTGAAACAGCAAAGAAATGTAAGTAACATAGAGCCATATCATCAACATAGGCAATAAAAGTTTTGCAGCTTTTATTGGCAGAAATGTGTCGCTAAAGCTGCTTTTGTGGCAGAAAACTGCCGCTAAAACCACTTTTGCACCAGTTTTCTGCCAATAAAAAGAGCAATAATTTTATTGGCTGTGTTCATAATATTCCCCTTAGTGTGCTTCAACTACACAGAGAAAGCATTATGAACAAGTAGTGATAGAGTGATCAGTCAAAGACACTAAGAGTAATAGAGACGGAGTGAGTGAACAAGAGTGAGGAACTATGAGAAGAGAGGGACTGAGAAAAAGAGTGGAAGGAGTTGAGTAAGTAGGTAATAGAGAAATGAATGAGGGAAGTAGCAAAGGCAGGAAACTGAGGGTTAAAGAAATGAAGCAGTGGAACTAATAGTAGTTAAATGTGATAGAAATGTAACGAAAAGAGTACAAAATATTTACCTTATAATTGTCGTTAAATTACTCACTTTTTGTTTTTATACTTTCAATCTGTGAAAGAGAGAACAAACATTTGAAAAATATTAAAACATGTATTTAAAAATTAGAAAAGACAAGGGAAAAGATTGAAGGACAAACAGTTTTTCAACAACTTTGACACTTACAGAAGCTTCTGCTTCTCCAGGCCCCCTACACAGTCCTAAAGATATACATTTTAAACTAACAGTATCTTGATGCAGATGAAGTGAGGCCTATCTTAAAACATGGTGCATCTTTTGCATTGCTGTTGTTTCAGAAAAGTGTCGCAAGACACTAAAATTTTAAATAATTGCTTCAGGATGCCAATAAGATGTCTACTATCCAGAGGTTTGTTTGAGGTGAGGCCTACTCAGGGTTGCAGATGAGATTTACACTTGTTGAAGAGTACAGAGGAGATAATACATGTGAAGGTCTACCAATGAAGTGAGTCATGTCCACTGCACTCTTCAACAAAGTCCAAACTTCCTATGTTTCCCTGGACAGACCTAAACTTGATCTGCACAATGTGATTCGTAATGATAGGAAACACAGGTGATGTAATTGAAATACGTGCAATTTATTTTGCTCATTTCACAATCACATCACTTGTGTTTCCTTTGCTTAGGTATCTCATTGTGCAGATGTAGTCTAGCATATGAAAGAATACGCAGAAGTGCAGCACTGCATGCAACAACTTTGACACTTACAGAAGCCTCACCTTCTCCATGCCTCCTACACAGTTCTACATATACATCATAAATGCAAACAGTACAGAATTAATTATACATGTTAAATGGTTTATTTTTGCTGTTCTCAGAATGTATCAAAATTCACTAAAAACAGTGACTTGAAGGTATTCATCATATAACAGCGGGGAAAAAAAAACACAATCAAAATGATTGTGTTTAAAAAACCCATACAACATAAGAAATCAAAATTCAGAACTCCTTAAAGTTAACTTACTTTCCATGACGTCCAAGGATGTCCTATGAACAGCTTACACTCTTTTGTGCTGTTATTACTTTCAGCCCGCCACTTTCTGAAAGAAAATCTCCATCGTTTTTAAAAACACGTTACATGCAATAAATGACTTCTTGCTCTCTACCACAAGTTTCCACAAGGCCAAATCTGGTCAGAGCCATTTATAACTCTTGGATTTCTTGTAAGCCAATCCCGTCATTTGGCATTTCCGCAACTTTCAGAATTAAAATGTTGAAGATCATTTTCACAATCCTGGAATAGTAATATCTTCCCCTTCTTGCTCAGTCATGTTCTACATTTCCTATGACACTGATACTGCTTACTATGAAGCAGACTTACACTACCTCTATGACTACTACAATTATTTAATTCTCTACATCACTTTTAATCACAAAGCAATGTAAAACAGTAGACAGCATTGCAGACTTACATTCCCTCTACTCCATGTTTTGATTGGCTGCTTCAATTAGCTTATAAAAAGAAACAGTTTTTCTGAACTCATTCAAAGTGCACGTATTTCTCCATGACGTCCAGTCCTATGGTTAGAAGTTATGTCTCTGAACTACACTTATCCTCAAGGCCAAATTGTGTAGGAGCCATTAGAACTTCTTGAAATTCCACAGAGCACATCCCGAGATTATTTCCCTAAAATTTTGGTTTTAAAAACACCAGGTAAGAGTTTTTAAGGTCATACGGCAATTTTTTTTTGAAAATTAAAACAGAATCATTGCAGAATGACCAGCCATTTCTAGACTTTAAATAAGCTGTGTAATGTCCTGATGTTATTGAAGGGCCGTCATGATATATAATTGCTGCAGTTACAAAAGTCCTTCCTGATATTGACAACTGCGAAGCTACAAAATTTTTAATTAAAGTTGTCAATTTTGTTCCATCAGGCCTACATCGTTGGAACATTAAAATGACATACTGGCCATATGTTCGTATAAATAATGTGGACATCATTTCAGATTTACATTGGCTACACTCCATGTTGTGATCAGCTGCTTTTACTAGCTTATTAAAGGAGACTGATTTACTGTCTGGCAAAGTTAAATATATAAATCTTTCTGAGTCTACACTAGTAGTACTTGATACCATACAGTTCTCGCAGTCATGCTGCCATTGATAAGAAAGCCCAAACAGCTGATCTACATCTACACCTTCAGCATGTAATACATCAAGCATATACATTAAAAACTCCTGACAATCTTGCTGAATATTTTGAGAGAATTGTGTTTGGCCTGAACATCTGTCTAACAGATTTCGAATTTCAGACACACTTTCTATGTTTCTTCTATCAGTGCTACATTTCTCTAACACAGAATTTAACAAACTGCAAAATCTTTGATCAGAATTGACCACAATCTCTTCTTTTACATTTTCTAGAGAAAACAAAACATTAACCACTACATTAGCATAGCAGTTGACACCAGAACTGTTTTCAAATTGAAAACCAACAACATCTTCAACAGAATCCTTTTTGTTTCTGCTTGTAATTTTAGGTTCATCGACTTTTCGTCTTTTTGCTACAACCTCCCCAGTATTGGTCACATTTCTTCGTTTCCGGCCTACCACACGTTTCTCAAACAAAGGATACTGAGGCAAATGTGGCGCATACTCTCTTCTTAACCTATTGTATTCCTTAACACAATCTAGATCAGCACAAATGTTTGTGACATCACACTCAATCAAGTACAATCCCGATAAAGTTCTAACTCGTGACAATGCCACATATGCCATACCCTCCTTGAACACAGAACTGCCAATATTCACCAATGCACTGTCTACACTTAAACCTTGCGATTTATGGATTGTCACCGCATATGCCAAGCAAACAGGAAACTGCTTACGGCGAACATATAAGTCTTTTACAAGCAAAAATCTAGCAGAGCAACGACCAATTAGCTGTACTTCCTCAATGCCATCAAATTTAATTTTTAAAAATTCAATTCCATCTCTATTTCTGTATTTTACAAAATCAACAACATTACCCATTGATCCATTTACCAGACCTCTTTCAACATGTAAATTCCTTCTTAAAATTATACGGCAGTTCAAGCACACATTCAGAGTCTTTTCAAAACCTGCAGTTTTAGATATACTCTTCTCTAATGAATCCAATTTTGTTTTCAGATTCTCAGACAAAATAATTGTTGATCCCATATGCTCTACTCTGTCAATAGCTTCCAGTTTCACAATCTCTTGCTTTTCTAAATGCAACATTTTGTTGTTGAATTTGGCACATTCTGCAAGAGTTGGCATCAAACATATTCCAGATTTCTTATCAGTAATTTTCTGAAAAATATTGTCAGGCACAACATCTTGTTCTGGATATAAATTTGACAGTAATCGTGCATGTAAAGCTTCTTTCCCATGCTCGGTCACTTTTCCAATTCAAACATCTTGTAGAATAGTCTTGTAAACTTCATCCTTCGCCTGACGCATATTTTCATGCAGTTCAGCATAATTGAAGTTTAACCATATATTGACGTTGCCAATGCTGCCTAGGCACTTCCTGGTATCTTCATGCGTGAGCATTTTGAACACAGGTTGCCCTTTCACTGGTGTCAGCTGCAGAAGATCTCCGAAAACAATGATGTGTTTGCCACCAAATAACACATCATACTCTGTTTTGAGAACTTCTTGCATTCTCAAATGCACAAAGGGAAGCATGACATTGGAAACCATGCTTACTTCGTCAATGATAAGAAGTTTCATTTTCCTCAAGATTCTTGAAACTTCAAAACAAGCATCTCCAGATAGCTTGTGATATTGTAATTTGTTGTCATGCTCCACTGGCAGCATCAGTAAACGATGTAAAGTAATCCCTTTAATGTTATGTGCTGCCAGTCCAGTTGGAGCGGTGACAACACAAGACAGCGATGACTCTGTCCTTTCCTGCAAATAGCATGAAATTGCTTTAATGAGGAAACTTTTTCCAGTTCCCGCTTCTCCACTCACGTACAGTCGGACAGGCTTCAACGACGTACATGAGCACTCTTTCTTGTCATGACTTAATCCATGATAAATTTGCATGGTAACTTCGTCATATATTTTCCTCTGCTCAACGTTGAGTTGTCTTTCCAACTCTTCTAAGTTAACCGCATCCTCCTGAGCATGTGCCATGGCTCTTTCCACTTCATTCATGGCAGTGGCAGCTTCATTTTCGATAACAGGTCCTCCTAGTGGATCCTGACTCAATGAAGCAGAACTCTGACTGTCCTGAGAACTGTCTCTGGCAATCTCGGCTGCAATCGTTGCTTCCTGCTCAATTTCCGCATTCAACATTTCTACATATTTGGGAAAAGCAGGACATTCTATGGTCTCCTTGGCGGCATTGAAAGAGTCTTCGTAACAGAGGAAATCTCCAAGCAGTTCCTCTTCTGCACGCCAAGGCTTGAAAAGTTGCAAAAGTGCTAAATAGAAAAACTCCTTTTTTTCAGGAGATTCGCCACTCAATTTTCGATGGTTTACCAAGTGGCATTTTCTTTGCTTGACCAGACATCCCTCACTTCCTATTACAGCATACACTCCTTTCTCAGTATCTTCTTTGATGTTCCTCTTGAATATGTAATTTTGAAGAACCTCATACAGACAAACATTGTCGAGGTGACTGCTTCTATTTGGATAATATGTATCCAACATGTTGGTCTTCAAAATGTCGGTACTGTTTGGCTCCTTTTCCGCCAAATACTCAATTTCCCGCACAGGTGTCAGAACTCGATTACGCGTTGCAGCAAGACCAAGACTCGCCCAAACGATACTCCTGGACTTGGCATAGAGACTTGCTGAAGACAACCGGTCAGAGCATTCGTAAGCTCCAATTTCTCGATGCGACAACATCTTCAGACTGAAACTGTACAACTTCTTGCTGAGGCTCTTTTCATGGGAAATGTCCTCCCACATATCCTTCAATTCTGTCTTCTCTTTTTTGGTGATGTAAGACGTCACATACCGAGCCACAGCCATACAGTTATCAGCCACAAACTGTATATCCATGTTAGCATTCCACATGGACAAAATCACCGGGTTGTAGTCGTTGATGTACTTGGACTCTTCGTTCCTCTTCAAATTGTATGTGTTTTTAGGTGATTTCTTCATGACATTATGTCGCAGCGAAGACATCAAACTGTTTACTCTTCCTTTAGAAATCACCGGTCGTGGAAAACTGAAACGACATTTGGTGTAGAACTTGTCCTTGTTTCGGAATTTACGACTGCAGTACTTTCCACATCGATGGCTTTGGAAACGCAGAACTTTTTCTCTTAGGCTTTTCTTCTCCTTTGCGTTTGGAACAGCACACGTAGAATACTGTTGGATGAAACTCATCACTGAGTCTTCTGGATCCGTTCCAAATTTAGGTGCATCCTTGATCCACAGCAACATATGTATATGAGGAGCACCTCTTGCTTGGTACTCCTTTCTCCAGAAGAAATCCAACACCTCTCCAAGAGGTGGATTCTTCTTATTCATGATGAAAGACATCATAGCTTCAAATCTATGATTGAAGTACCTACATACATTGACTGGATCCAAAGAGCACAGTTCTCCGGGTGTCTTGAATTCGATGTTATCTACGTTAGCATTTGCCTCTCGTAGAAATTCAAGTAAGTCTTCCCAGCCATACTCGGCACAGCTCAGAGTGAGGAACCATGTGGGAGTACCTAAGTTCCTCAGCATACATTTTAAATCACCATGACGACGGTACCAGTACTCATTAGTACCACGCTGACACGCCATGAGATTAATCAGGTGAGAATCCAAAATACTGTCTTGGACATTGACTTTATCCATAAAGTCACTTGCCGAGATGTTTTGCATGTGTATACCACTTTTCAAGATGTGGTTCACTGCATATGACAGTCCAGACAGATCGCTTTCAAACAGGAGATGAAACAAATAGGGAATGCATTGTCGAAACCTAGCATCTCCTGCATACAATCGCAAAGTCCGGTATTCAGAAGCAGGAATTTGATGAGGTCGCTCATCATATCTTCCTCCCTGACCTGTTGGAAAAAGCTGTGGGAAACACCGAGCTTCCAAACTTTCCTCCCAAACACTAATGGGACTCCCTTTGGCTTGTTTCATTTGAAACAACTCAATAGCATTCCCCATGACTTCCTTGGAATGCAAAGGATGAACACTATAATGTTCATATATTTCTTCACTAGTAGAGGGTTCTACTTTCTCAATTTGACCAGCACACAAATCGCTATCCTCTTCCTCACTTACTTCCTCTTCTGCAACATATACATTCTTATAGTATTTATTATTTTTTTTCAAATACAATGTTGCCTTTTTAACTTTCCTAACATCTACTAAATCTTGCCATATTTTCTTATTCTTTGTCGGAACCCCATTAACTAAGATAACCAGAGGTTCCTCTTCCACTTTTTCTACTCCAATTGTGTTAATGTTTTTCTTCAAATCTAGAGGCAAATAAACAACTCTTCCCTTTAATCCTCTCTGTAAATCTGATGGAGGCAATTTCCCTGTCTTTGGCTCCATTCTTACAATAGCCTGAAAGGGATGGATACTTTGAATCAAAATAGATTCATAAGTATTTAAATCCTTCAATTCAGAAGGAATCTCAACCAATTCCAGATTATTATGAACTGCTCTAGCAGGCATCTGGTTTTGATTTAATTTGCAACAACAATAAGTACACACACGTTGATCAAACCCCAAATCAAAACAATTTTCTACCATCAAGTATGTTGCAAAATCCTTCCATTCACTATTATTTTCCCTTTCACTTTTTGAATATAAATCCACTAACTTAGTCTGATTCTTATAATAAGTGCGTCGACAACACACACAAGTGAAATTAGGCCTCTCACTTGATTTCACCTGAAACGTCGCAATTTCCCTCTGGAAATTATCTGTACTGGAAACCTGTACACTATATTCCACATTACCCTCTTCTTCTGGGTCAATTTCAACATTCTCCTCTTTACTTCCAAAGTAACAAAACTCAATTTCTTCACATATGTTCTTCACATCTATTTCAGAACCATGCAAAAGAGCAGCGCATAATTGTTTAAGCATAATTGCTGGACTCTTAGCATAATACAACATTCTAACTAATTTCCTCACTTTATTATGATGCACTGCTAGCATCCTGAAATGATGAAAAACACTCTGGCATACTCTCCTGGAAAGACAAGCCAGTGAATGACCATGCAAACCTGTCACTTCTCTCACTCTGCAAGGATCTAATTCTTGCAACAACTTCATTTTCTGCTTCAAACTTTTCTTATTAAATGACCGTACAAAATCACAAAGCAAATTGATGGAATCCTGTCGCACACTGCAAATACTACTACACTTCCAGGTGTACACAGGACCCTTAGCACGTCTTCCTAAAACCTCATTACCTAACACCTCTTCTGCCTCTGTTGTCACAAGTTTTTCTTTTTCAACTGGACAACCATCTTTCACTTCATAAGCACGACCACTGGTGTCAACTGCATGCACCAAATCATTATCCTGGAAATAACTCTCCTCATTAAAAAATGCCTCACAGCTTGAACTATGCATCCATTCTCCAGAAAAAACTTCACAAAAATTACTACGATTAACTATTCTCTTCCATCTACTATTTCTTTTGAAATCATAAATTGCCTTGTTTAGCTTCCTAATTCTATTGATTATCAAAATAAATAACTTACGTTTAATTTCAAATGCCTGATCAATAACTTTCTCAACTTTTTTTTTTCTCTTATAAAAAACCAGTTTCTGTTGACCTTTCTTAATATTTTTTAACAAATTGCCAATTATCCTGTTGCGGAACATTCGTTTACGAATGTCCCTAAACTGTTGTTTCCTTCTACTATCATGCACAGAGTTATCTCTTGCTCTAGCAGTAACATTTTTGATTGGCCTTTCCTTTCCATTTGATTTGCTTATCTTTTTATGGACTGAAACATTTTCTGTAGTAATATTTTTTTTACTACACATATTTCTTATGAAATATTTTGTGCTCTTACCCGGTGCTTTCTTCGTGACTTGACAAATCTTTTTGTTAGAGGACTGCTGCTTATTTTGTTTCACCTGCTGTCTTTGACGTTTTGCAGCCTTTCTCTGTCTTTCTATTGTTGGCATGGTGAAATCTTGAAATGATCTGCAGTTGAATCTGTGGTAAAATATAATAAAAAGTGTTATTAACCACTATTACCAAACAGTAAATCAATAACAATGATCAAAAACTTAACACACTACTTGACATTTTAAATAGAAGATTTTTTAGTCCTTGGCAAATTTACAATACAGAAATAGCAGAAAAGAAATGACATTTATATTTATGTTACCTGTGCTATTTTATATGTGAATCTGATCTAATTTTATGAGCATATTTTAATATTTTATTGAAGACACTACACATAACCTGTTTTTGAAGGTGTCTTTATTTTTAAATTAAACGGTTTACATTTTTACTTTTTATTAATTATACATTTTAAAAATAAATGTTTATATTTCCATAGGCTCAAGCAGGTCAGCTTCCCACCCTATGTCATATAATTCGGACAAATCTGCATCCTCATCACGCTCTTCTTCATCCTCAGGATTTAAATCATCCAATGGATCAACATCCGCTGATGTTTCAATTACAAGTTCAATGATGAGGTCAAAATCAACTGATTGCAGATTGTCACTCATGTTGATGTTGTCTTTATCTTTAAAGAAAGATAACAACAATGAGATGTTGCAGAGTAAGAGACAAATCTCAGAGATTATAATAGTAAAATTGTTTAACAAGAGTAATATTTTGCAGCTATTATTTAGCCATGTCCAGCAATGCTGATCAGGTGAAGACTATGTCTAATTTTTCAGTGAACAGGACTCATCTCTTCTTAACCTTGGATAAGCCTCACCGACTCTGTGTGTCCTGCACATACTTAAATGTAAAGGGGCAGATTTATGTTAAATGGCACATCCCCAGGCATGCACCAGTTAACGTGCACCGCTGCTCTGCCACCCATGGTGTGCCGTATTTACAATCAGATAGGAGAAAACTGCGTCAAAACCCTGCGCCTGCTTTAAGCAGGCATAGGTCTTGACGCAACATTGTGGAGAGTGGTCACCCCTGAGCCTTGCTTGAGCTGCATCGCACTTGCGATACAACTCCAGCAATCACTACCTTTACATCACAGATACATCACGCATCTGTGCCATTTTTGCCCCATGATGCCCCGCATTGTAAATGCAGCACACCATGGGTGGTGGAACAGCGGCACAGGATGACTGACACATCCCTGGTGATGCACCAGTCATCATAAATCTATCCCTAATCTTCTTATCTTGTTACAGATGAACCGCCATATGTACCATCAAACTATTTTGCATTTCCTAAATAGCGAATTTTAAGGAATAAATAGCAATTCTTTACCATTCCTAATTTGCAATGAGCAAATTGCTAATTGCAAGTTACCCATTCATTTCCATGGGCTAGGAGCCTCATAGGAATGAAGGTTTAATTTGCGATTAGCAATTTGCTCATCACAAATTAGGAATTTTTCCAAGGGTGCAGGGGTGTCTCAAGAACACCCTGCTGCACCCCCTGAAAAAGAAATTTGGGGGCATATGGCGCACATACATGCCCTAAGGGCATGTATGGGCGTCATATGGCACCTTTTGTTTTTTGGAAAAAAAGCTTTTTGAAAAGAATTCACAAATTACCACCAACTAGAAGTTGGTGGTAGTTTCCAAATCCTTAATGTCATTTTTTTACATATTTTTTGTTTGATACATTGCATTTAAGTAATCGCAAAATTTGCAAATCCTTCAGTGCAATCGCAAAATAAGGAATAGCAAATTTTGCTATTCCTTATTTTGCATCAAACTTGTTTGATATATACCATTTGTCTAATTAGCATTCGCAAAGGCCGAAATTCGCAGAATTTTGATCTTTGTGAATGCTAATTAGCTTGATACATATGGCCCGAAGTGAGGCCTGTCTTGCAACATGGTGCATCTTTTGCATCACTGCTGCATCGGTTTCATGTGGTACGTTTTTTTTACACCATGACATATCTGCCTAAAAGCATCAATTTGTAATTTTGTCGCCTCATAGCAAATCTTTTGCACCGCCGCTGCATCATAAAAGTGACGCACAGTGGCGCAAAAGAGGCATACACCTATCATAAATCTGTCCCTAGCATTTTAAATGATTAATTCATGATGACGATAAGGTGTGGCCTATCCAGAGGTTTGTTTAAGGTGAGGCCTACTCAGGATTGCAGATTAAAGTTACGCTTGATGAAGAATACAGAAGAGATAATACATGTAAAGGCCTACCAATGAAGTAAGTGATTTGCACTTTATTTCGCCAGTCATCATAAATGTATCCCTAAGCTTCTTATCTTGTTACAGATGAACCACCATATGTACCATCAAACTATTTTGCATTTCCTAAATAGCGAATTTTAAGGAATAAATAGCAATTCTTTACCATTCCTAATTTGCAATGAGCAATTTGCTAATTGCAAATTACCCATTCATTTCCATGGGCTAGGAGGCTCATAGGAATGAAGGTGCAATTTGCGATTAGCAATTAGCTCATCACAAAATAGGAATTTTTCCAAGGGTGCAGGGGTGTCTCAAGAACACCCTGCTGCACCCCCTGAAAAAGAAATTTGGGGGCATATGGCGCACATACATGCCCTAAGGGCATGTATGGGCGTCATATGGCACCTTTTGTTTTTTGGAAAAAAAGCTTTTTGAAAAGAATTCACAAATTATCACCAACTAGAAGTTGGTGGTAGTTTCCAAATCCTTAATGTCATTTTTTTACATATTTTTTGTTTGATACATTGCATTTAAGAAATCGCAAAATTTGCAAATCCTTCAGTGCAATCGCAAAATAAGGAATAGCAAATTTTGAATTAAGGACATTTTAAGTCATTTCCACATGTGCAGTGTTTTCAAATTATGATTTGAAAATCGTTTTTGGGGAAAAGTAATGGTTTGCAAATTTATGACAAGGACATAATGGTGTATGCTTCTCTATAAGGCATTTCAGTGTCTCTGATGTCATTTTTCCCATATTACATTATAAGACCTTTCCCCATGGAGCACATTCCTTGTAAATATGCTCCCACCTGTGCATGGTGAATTTAGATTTTGACTGTTTGAGTCACATAGCCATGTTAAAAGTGACCCAAAAAAATTGCAAACGCTTTAAAAAAACACATTCATGTGTCTTAAGGACATTTTAAGTCATTTCCCCATGGACAGTGTTTTGTAAGTGGCGCAAAAGAGGCATACACCTATCATAAATATGTCCCTAGCATTTTAAATGATTAATTCAGGATGACGATAAGATGTGGCCTATCCAGGGGTTTGTTTAAGGTGAGGCCTACTCAGGATTGCAGATTAAAGTTACGCTTGATGAAGAATACAGAGGACATAATACATGTAAAGCTCTACCAATGAAGTAAGTGATGTCCACTTCATTGCGCCAGTCATCATAAATCTATCCCTAAGCTTCTTATCTTGTTGGACATCAACCGCCATATGTATCATATAACTATTTTGCATTTCCAAAATAGCGAATTTTAAGGAATAAATAGCGATTCTTTACCATTCCAAATTTGCGATGAGCAAATTGCTAATTGCAAATTACCCATTCATTTCCATGCGCCAGGATGCCCATATGAAAGAAGGTGCAATTTGCAATTAGCAATTAGCTCATCGCAAATAAGGAATTTTTCCAAAGGTGTAGGGGTGTCTCAATAACACCCTGCCGCACCCCTGAAAAAGAAATTTGGGGGCATATGGCGCACATAAATTTTAACAACATTCCTTTACCTCAAAAACGATTTTCAATTCATAATTTGAAAACACTGCCCACAGGGAAATTACTTAAAATGTCCTTAAGACACATGAAAGTGTTTTTTTATTGCCTTTCCAGCATGGTTGGGTCACTTTTAACATGGCTATGTAACACAAACATTTAAAATCTAAATTTGCCATGCACAGGTGGGAGCATATTTACAAGCAATTTGCGCCACAGAGAAAGGTCTTACATTAAAATGGGAAAAATAACATCAGGGACAGTCAATTGCCTTATAAAGAAGCATACACCATTATGTCCTTGTCATAAATTTAAAAACAATTCCTTTTCCCCAAAAACGATTTTCAAATCATAATTTCAAAACACTGCACATGGGAAAATTACTTAAAATGTCCTTAAGACACATAAAAGCGTTTTTTAATTGCCTTTGCAGCATGTTTGTATCACTTTTAACATGGCTATGTAACACAAACATTAAAAATCTAAATTTTCCTTGCACAGGTGGGAGCATATTTACAAGCAATTTGCGCCACATAATTAATAATTTTCTCCTTAAAGCACACTATTCTCTATCTAAATTAAAGAAATATTTTCTCACCTTAGCAAATACTTTGAGTTTGAAAACAGTCTCAGAAACACACCAATTTGTCTTCAGCAGAGCAAAAGGTATGCACTCCAGAGTCTGCAGCTATCAAAAGCACAGAAATGCTGTAATTCTTCACACATATCTCTCATGTCACCCAATCAAAACTCTTCCCTCACTTTTTTTCAAATGAAAACCCTTCCCCCCTCTGCCATTTCATGCCTTTTCTGCATAGCAACCACCTCTTGGAAGACTTCTGGTGTTTGCAAGTTCACACAACAATGTTGCAATTGAACTGTGAACTCTCAGTGCACCTGCATATCCAGTGCATTCTTTCATTTAATGATTTTTTATTGACCATTCAAAATACATCTTTCAAATAACTCATCCGTGCACCCTAACTTTCTGTTTTCAGCAATCAAAATCCACCAATCACTGTTACTGCTTCATGAACACAGAAACTCCACAGTTTTTTTCATTTTAAACTCTCATTTTTTCAACTGCCATTTCATTGCCACACTTCATCTGACTGCAGGAGAACCTTCTCTCACCATGTTTTCTGTCTGGATTGTTGGACATAGTTATATTCACTGGGCTCAAAGGTACACTGAAAACAGGAATTTACCTAACCTCAATTTACAAGATGTGGAAATTAAGTGGTTTGGCCACAGAGGATTAAAATGTCACCAATTGATACCATTGGTGAAAACCTTTATGCATTTGCCCAAACCTGACCTGTTAATTGTGCACTGTGGAGGTAATGACTTGGGCACTTTGACTGGTGTAGGTCTGGAAATGCTTTTAAAGGACACCTTTGAGCAATTAATGGCACTTTTTCCTCAGACTGCCTTGGTATATTCAAATATATGCCAAAGACAGAAATGGAGGTGGTCAAACCAATTTTGTCCACAAATTGAGAAGTCGAGGAAGCATGTAAACAAATCTGTTTCAGCTTACATGAGAGACCATGGAATGGGCTCCCTGTACAACAATAACTTGCGTTACTACATGCAAGATATCTACAGAGGAGATGGAGTTCACTTCTCAGATGAGGGCAACAGAATTTTCACTCTGAATTTAAGAATGTGCATTGGTACCTACTTATAAGTACCTAAATGTACCATAAACCCAAAAGCTCTTCTCAGAGCTACCCTACATCTGATCACTCACAATTATTATTTTACTCTAACATTTTTCACTAATTTTCAACAAAGTACGCTCCCTGGGGCGCTACCCGGTACGCGAACCGGGAGCTAACCTCGCGAAATTTTTTTAAAAAATGGTTTTTTTTCGCACATATGGGCCTCCTCAGCCACCCTCACAAAACCTAGGGGGTCAAGATAAGTCTACCGTGCCCCCTTCTACCCATTCTGAACATTATTTGCCCTCCATCTTGTATCTTAATTCGACCGAAACACAAAATGGTGGACTCCCGTTACGCTTAAGGTTCGCGAACCGGGGCGCTCAACGGTTCGCGTACCGGGTCGCTCCCTGGGAAGCGCACCATCAAAAAAGGTGGGAAAGTAGTTCACAGAAAAGCCACTGGAGACAATTTCACCAAATATAGACTAGCTCATACTACATACCAATCCCTACCATTTTCACAAATTTGATTGGAATTCCATTTAGCCATTTAGCCTGTAGACCTCTCTAAATACCGTGAGGTAAATTACTTCACAAAACACATCTGAAGTGTTGGAATTGACAACCAATTAAAATGTTACTTTCATTTTCTACTTTTTTTACCTGACATTTGATTGGTTATATACCTGAATATATATAAAGGAAGAGAAGAAAACACAGCCATTTTGACTACTACTTCTTGGTGTACATTTCAATAGGATTTTCACTAATTCCTTCAACTTCTATCTAAAGGTAAGTTTTTATTTTTAAAACTGAAGTATATTGTGCACTATAAGTTAATATGGTAAACTTTTTCTGATAGTTATATACTATCCCTCTGTAGTAGTTATAGATTTAGATAGACTTCTCTGTTATAGTTATGGATGGAGTTAGGCTTCTCTTGTATAATTATGAATTTACTTACGTTAAATCACATACACTTTTTTATATTCCTACTTCCACTCTGATACTATACACTGCCCAAAATTAATCCCAACAGTGCCCTATCTCTACTAATATATATTTTTTTAATCTAAATTTCAGGCAAAATGGAAGGCGAACAGAAAGTTGAATTTCAAATTGTCCTGCAAGAGAGCAGCCAAGAAATCAATGATGAAAATGATATTGAATTTTTCGATGAAACTTTAGACAAAGAACTACTGCAATGTGTACAAGCAGTAGATAACCTCCTTGAAAATGAGGACATTTTACACCCTCAGAGACTACAATGTATATTCAATGATAATTATGAAATTTCTGACAATGAAATGTTAGAAAGTTTAATAAATTATGAAACACAATCACAATAAAAAAAATGCTTAAAAAATAAAGAAAATAAAAAATAATCAACAAAAACAACAATCAATTAACATACAGCATTTGAAAAGTCTATCATTCATTTTTCATTGCAGTACGCTGCCCAGAACGCTTCCCGGTTCGCGGACCGGGCGCTCCCCACGCAAAAAAAAACAAAAAAATGTTTTTGTTTTTTTTGCCCCGCGGGGCCCTTTTAAAACCTCCACATTAAACCTAGGGGGTCAGGGAGGATCTAGTATGCCCCCTTATGGTCATTTTCGCCTTTGTTTTGGCCTCCTCTTGTCTCTCAATCCTACCGAGAGACAAGATGGCGGCCGCTCCGGACTGTTTATAATGTTCCGGTACGCTTAAGGTCCGCGGACCGGAGCGCTGCCCAGAGCGCGCTTACAGATATATATCTTTTTTTAAACGTTAATTTCTCAAAATCCACTGGAGCACATATATTGAGACCTAGAAAAGGCACATCGGGCTACCAGTCCCTACAATTTTGCCAAGTTTCATGCAAATCCATTCAGCCGTTCGGGCTAAAAGTGAGGCCAACCGCCCTATGGAAAACTCAATGTTAAAAACACGTTTTGGGACCCCCCTTTTTTCTCGGCCCCCCCTTGACGAAACCCCCCCAAATTTCCAAGGGCTGCTCAGAAACAAAATGTTCAATTTTCCTGAAAATTTCAGCCAATTCCGTCCACAAACGCCAAAGTTATTAGACATAGAATTTTCAAAAATCCCATAGGGAAAAAATCCTAACTATATATACCTACTGGCGACCGCCAGTAGGTAATATATATATATATATATATTCACTGAAAAAAACATAGGTTATAGACCATATATAGTTAGGAATTAGCATTTACAAAACCTTGAAAATTCACTGAAAAAACCATAGGTTATAGACCATATATAGTTAGGAATTAGCATTTAAAAAACCTTTATTTTACTCACACAAAACCATTGAAATTCCATATATAGTTAGTTGTACTAACTATATATGGCGCACCCGCAATCCACTGCTGATCATGTCACATATTACATCATTCATGACATGGTCAGTGACATCACTGATGACATCACTGATGACATCTCAAATGACATCACTGATGACATCACTGATAACAACATCCAGTGACTGTGTGTTTCTGTAAAGTTTAAATATGTTTTACATATTGAAGAATGAGTAGATGTAGAAGTGTCTGGATGAAGGATTTAGTAGGTGTGTGACTGACTGTATGAGTGAGTGATTAAATGTGTCTCACTGAATGCATGGGTTAGTGACTAAACTGTCTTAATTTGTGCATCATTATGTCTGTTGTTCTGTAAACTGCTGCATGTGTTGATCAGTAGCTATATGAGTAACTATATGGGTTATTGATTGGTTGCCCAAGCATTTGTATGGGAGACTGAGTGTGTGTGTGGGTGGCTGGGAGGTGTATGACTCTGTGCATATATGTGTGAGCAGTTGATTCACTAGATGTATGGGTTCAAAAGTGCATGTGGAAACAGCTGTATGGGCAGTTGACTGTGTGCATGAGTGTATTGGTGAGTGAATGGATATCTCAGTGCTACATGTCAAATTAAGTACATATGTAAAATACAGTACATGTGAGAGTTGACATATATAAATAACTCTGCATAGGAGCCAGTGAATGTGTGAGTGGCTGTATGCATCATTGTGAACTTGTATCCAGGATTGTATAAGAGAGTAAATATGTTTTAGTATATGTTTGAATAAGTAAGGTGTGTATAACTGTATAGTTGAGAAAATGGAGGTGTGATTGATTCTTTGCATGACTGACTAGGTGTCTGAGTAACTCCATGGATGAGTGACAGTCTGTGAGTGTATGTTTACACTGAGTGTATCTAAGGTTATATTAGAGTCTGAAGAGGTTCATCGTATTATCACATGAATGATGTCATCAGTGATGTGATCAGTAATGTCAAATGAGATGTCATCAGTGATGTCATCAGTGATGTCATTTGAGATGTCATCAGTGATGTCATCAGTGATGTCATTTGAGATGTCATCAGTGATGTCATCAGTGATGTCATTTGAGATGTCATCAGTGATGTCATCAGTGATGTCACTGACCATGTCATGAATGATGTAATATGTGACATGATCAGCAGTGGATTGCGGGTGCGCGATATATAGTTAGTACAACTAACTATATATGGAATTTCAATGGTTTTGTGTGAGTAAAATAAAGGTTTTTTAAATGCTAATTCCTAACTATATATGGTCTATAACCTATGGTTTTTTCAGTGAATTTTCAAGGTTTTGTAAATGCTAATTCCTAACTATATATGGTCTATAACCTATGGTTTTTTCAGTGAATTTCATTGGTTTTTTAAAAGCTAATATCTATAGCTGTAAAGTGTATTCTTCTTTAAATCCAAAAATATATTTTATATGTTTATTAATAATTTTTTTTAAATATTTTTTTTGTTTCGCTCCCGGTCCGCGAACCGGGAAGCTTCCCGTTAGCTCAATTTAATTCCGCGACCCGGTCCGCGAACCGGTAAGAAATCAACATAGTGACGGTATCGCGTTGCCGCGTAATGCGTCTTATGACGTACTGCGTTAGCGCACCCGGAAGTGCCCCGGGGCGCGGACCGAGGCGCGAAACGCAGCTCCCCGGAAGCGATCTGCGGCGCGAAAGCGCGACGTATCGCGTTGCCGCGAAATGCGTCTTGTGATGTATCGCGTTAGCGCACCCGGAAGTGTCCCGGGGCGCGGACCGGGGCGCGAAGCTTAGCGACCCGGAAGCTAACCAGGGAGCGTTCCGCAGCGCGTAACATGAGCGTGAGAGGTCATGTGACTTGTTAATAAAACTTTTCATTGGTTCATTTCACTTTTGGTTTCATAATGATGGAAGGCTAGGTCAGGTGACTTAAAAATAACACTTTTCATTGGTTGAGAAGTATTGTTTTTCCCAAATGATGAAAACCCCTCCTTCTTTTCTCACTCTGACTTTCATCATTGTGAGAGGAAGACCTATTTTGCTTGTTGGAAGACCTATTTTGCTTGTGTGAAAATGGCTTCATTGGTTGCTTCAGCTGGTGCACCCCCACCACCACCACCACCTCCTCATGGGAAGAGAGGACCACCTCCCCAGGTCCTTACCAACACTGAGGAGGAAGAGGAAGAAATGGATGAGGAGGGAGAAGAACCACAATTTTTAGAAGAGTTGCCCCGGGTTTCCAGAAAGAAAGCCAGTTTCATCTGGCAGTTTTTTTCAATGCCTCGTGGCCAAAAAAAGGTCAACGCAAGGTATGTCACCTGCCTGATATGCAAGGAACAATAGTCCAGAGGGACGGACAAAAAATATAGCTTTGGAAATCACACAATGCACAGGCACATGACGAGGAAACATCCCCTAAATTACAGCCGGGCAGAATTAAGGGATATGCACGACAATCCAAGACCAACTCCTGTGGCCAGACCAACAATACCGGTTTCTCTAACACCAGAAGAGGCACGGGAAACTGTGCCAAATATTCAAGAAAATTTGGGGCACATGATTCACTTATGTATGCACTGTCGTGCATTACTAGCTTGTGGCAACATGAGCATCAATGCACTCAACCTGGCATATGAACACCATGATTGCCCTAACCGCCCCCAGTAATTTTTTTTTGCTCCTGTTGAGCCATTTTCAACGCCTGTTTTTTGTTGTTTCCCCCCCCCCAAAAAAAAACAAAAAAAATATAAAATCGTTCAAAAAATACAAAAAAACCCAAAAAATGTTCAAAAAAAAAAATATATATATAAAACAACAAAAATATAAAAAAAAAGTTCTTTTCAGAACTACCTTCCCTTTCCAAAAAAATTGCTAGAATGTTTAGCACTCTGGCAAGCTCTATTTCTTTTGGTTCGCTTCCGGGTTAGCTTCCCGGTACGCGGACCGGGAGCTAACCCAAAAAATTTTTACAAAAAAAAAAGTGTAAGTATAAGGAAAGGAAACAGAGAGTGATGTTAAAAGAAAGACAGCTATAGGGAGTAAAGAAGAGATACTGTTTAATAGATCTATTTACCGAAGAAAAGACAGAAGAGGGTATAATTGTGAAAAACAAAATAGATAAGGAAGTGAAAGAAAAAAAAAGAGAGTATAACATTAACAAAGAAGAGTTTCTTGGAGAATGTGAGTGAATGTTCAAAATAAGATTAAAACATGAGGAATAACAGAGAGAAAAAATAGAAAACAGAAAACAAAAAATAACAGAAAAAGATTAATTGAAACAGCAAAGAAATGTAATTAACATAGAGCCATATCATCAACATAGGCAATAAAAGTTTTGCAGCTTTTATTGGCAGAAATGTGTCGCTAAAGCTGCTTTTGTGGCAGAAAACTGCCACTAAAACCACTTTTGCACCAGTTTTCTGCCAATAAAAAGAGCAATAATTTTATTGGCTGTGTTCATAATATTCCCCTTAGTGTGCTTCAACTACACAGAGAAAGCATTATGAACAAGTAGTGATAGACTGATCAGTCAAAGACAGTAAGAGTAATAGAGACGCAGTGAGTGAACAAGAGTGAGGAACTATGAGAAGAGAGGGACTGAGAAAAAGAGTGGAAGGAGTTGAGTAAGTAGGTAATAGAGAAAGGAATGAGGGAAGTAGCAAAGGCAGGAAACTGAGGGTTAAAGAAATGAAGCAGTGGAACTAATAGTAGTTAAATGTGATATAAATGTAACTAAAACAGTACAAAATATTTACCTTATAATTGTCGTTAAATTACTCACTTTTTGTTTTTATACCTTCAATCTGTGAAAGAGAGAACAAACATTTGAAAAATATTAAAACATGTATTTAAAAATTTGAAAAGACAAGGGAAAAGATTGAAGGACAAACAGTTTTTCAAAAACTTTGACACTTACAGAAGCTTCTGCTTCTCCAGGCCCCCTACACAGTCCTAAAGATATACATTTTAAACTAACAGTATCTTGATGCAGATGAAGTGAGGCCTATCTTAAAACATGGTGCATCTTTTGCATTGCTGTTGTTTCAGAAAAGTGTCGCAACACACTAAAATTTTAAATAATTGCTTCAGGATGCCAATAAGATGTCTACTATCCAGAGGTTTGTTTCAGGTGAGGCCTACTCAGGGTTGCAGATGAAATTTCGAGTTGTTGAAGAGAATAGAGGACATAATACATGTGAAGGTCTACCAATGAAGTGAGTCATGTCCACTGCACTCTTCAACAAAGTCCAAACCTCCTATGTTTCCCTGGACAGACCTAAACTTGATCTGCACAATGTGATTCGTAATGATAGGAAACACAGGTGATGTAATTGAAATACATGCAATTTATTTTGCTCATTTCACAATCACATCACTTGTGTTTCCTTTGCTTAGGTATCTCATTGTGCAGATGTAGTCTAGCATATGAAAGAATACGCAGAAGTGCAGCACTGCATGCAACAACTTTGACACTTACAGAAGCCTCACCTTCTCCATGCCTCCTACACAGTTCTACATATACATCATAAATGCAAACAGTACAGAATTAATTATACATGTTAAATGGTTTATTTTTGCTGTTCTCAGAATGTATCAAAATTCACTAAAAACAGTGACTTGAAGGTATTCATCATGTAACAGCGGGGAAAAAAAACCACAATCAAAATGATTGTGTTTAAAAAACCCATACAACATCAGAAATCAAAATTCAGAACTCCTTAAAGTTAACTTACTTTCCATGATGTCCAAGGATGTCCTATGAACAGCTTACACTCTTTTGTGCTGTTATTACTTTCAGCCCGCCAGTTTCTGAAAGAAAATCTCCATCGTTTTTAAAAACACGTTACATGCAATAAATGACTTCTTGCTCTCTACCACAATTTTCCACAAGGCCAAATCTGGTCAGAGCCATTTATAACTCTTGGATTTCTTGTAAGCCAATCCCGTCATTTGGCATTTCCGCAACTTTCAGAATTAAAATGTTGAAGATCATTTTCACAATCCTGGAATAGTAATATCTTCCCCTTCTTGCTCAGTCATGTTCTACTTTTCCTATGACACTGATACAAGCAGACTTACACTACCTCTATGACTACTACAATTATTTAATTCTCTACATCACTTTTAATCACAAAGCAATGTAAAACAGTAGACAGCATTGCAGACTTACATTCCCTCTACTCCATGTTTTGATTGGCTGCTTCAATTAGCTTATAAAAAGAAACAGTTTTTCTGAACTCATTCAAAGTGCACGTATTTCTCCATAATGTCCAGTCCTATGGTTAGAAGTTATGTCTCTGAACTACACTTATCCTCAAGGCCAAATTGTGTAGGAGCCATTAGAACTTCTTGAAATTCCACAGAGCACATCCCGAGATTATTTCCCTAAAATTTTGGTTTTAAAAACACCAGGTAAGAGTTTTTAAGGTCATACGGCAATTTTTTTTTGAAAATTAAAACAGAATCATTGCAGAATGACCAGCCATTTCTAGACTTTAAATAAGCTGTGTAATGTCCTGATGTTATTGAAGGGCCGTCATGATATATAATTGCTGCAGTTACAAAAGTCCTTCCTGATATTGACAACTGCGAAGCTACAAAATTTTTTATTAAAGTTGTCAATTTTGTTCCATCAGGCCTACATCGTTGGAACATTAAAATGACATACTGGCCATATGTTCGTATAAATAATGTGGACATCATTTCAGATTTACATTGGCTACACTCCATGTTGTGATCAGCTGCTTTTACTAGCTTATTAAAGGAGACTGATTTACTGTCTGGCAAAGTTAAATATATAAATCTTTCTGAGTCTACACTAGTAGTACTTGATACCATACAGTTCTCGCAGTCATGCTGCCATTGATAAGAAAGCCCAAACAGCTGATCTACATCTACACCTTCAGCATGTAATACATCAAGCATATACATTAAAAACTCCTGACAATCTTGCTGAATATTTTGAGAGAATTGTGTTTGGCCTGAACATCTGTCTAACAGATTTCGAATTTCAGACACACTTTCTATGTTTCTTCTATCAGTGGTACATTTCTCTAACACAGAATTTAACAAACTGAAAATCTTTGATCAGAATTGACCACAATCTCTTCTTTTACATTTTTTAGAGAAAACAAAACATTAACCACTACATTAGCATAGCAGTTGACACCAGAACTGTTTTCAAACTGAAAACCAACAACATCTTCAACAGAATCCTTTTTGTTTCTGCTTGTAATTTTAGGTTCATTGACTTTTTGTCTTTTTGCTACAACCTCCCCAGTATTGTTCTCATTTCTTCGTTTCCGGCCTACCACACGTTTCTCAAACAAAGGATACTGAGGCAAATGTGGCGCATACTCTCTTCTTAACCTATTGTATTCCTTAACACAATCTAGATCCGCACAAATGTTTGTGACATCACACTCAATCAAGTACAATCCAGATAAAGTTCTAACTCGTGACAATGCCACATATGCCATACCCTCCTTGAACACAGAACTGCCAATATTCACCAATGCACTGTCTACACTTAAACCTTGCGATTTATGAATTGTCACCGCATATGCCAAGCAAACAGGAAACTGCTTACGGCGAACATATAAGTCTTTTACAAGCAAAAATCTAGCAGAACAACGAGCAATTAGCTGTACTTCCTCAATGCCATCAAATTTAATTTTTAAAAATTCAATTCCATCTCTATTTCTGTATTTCACAAAATCAACAACATTACCCATTGATCCATTTACCAGACCTCTTTCAACATGTAAATTCCTTCTTAAAATTATACGGCAGTTCAAGCACACATTCAGAGTCTTTTCAAAACCTGCAGTTTTAGATATACTCTTCTCTAATGAATCCAATTTTGTTTTCAGATTCTCAGACAAAATAATTGTTGATCCCATATGCTCTACTCTATCAATAGCTTCCAGTTTCACAATCTCTTGCTTTTCTAAATGCAACATTTTGTTGTTAAATTTGGCACATTCTGCAAGAGTTGGCATCAAACATATTCCAGATTTCTTCTCAGTAATTTTCTGAAAAATATTCTCAGGCACAACATCTTGTTCTGGATATAAATTTGACAGTAATCGTGCATGTAAAGCTTCTTTCCCATGCTCGGTCACTTTTCCAATTCTAACATCTTGTAGAATAGTCTTGTAAACTTCATCCTTCGCCTGACGCATATTTTCATGCAGTTCAGCATAATTGAAGTTTAACCATATATTGACGTTGCCAATGCTGCCTAGGCACTTCCTGGTATCTTCATGCGTGAGCATTTTGAACACAGGTTGCCCTTTCACTGGTGTCAGCTGCAGAAGATCTCCGAAAACAATGATGTGTTTGCCACCAAATAACACATCATACTCTGTTTTGAGAACTTCTTGCATCCTCAAATGCACAAAGGCAAGCATGACATTGGAAACCATGCTTACTTCGTCAATGATAAGAAGTTTCATTTTCCTCAAGATTCTTGAAACTTCAAAACAAGCATCTCCAGATAGCTTGTGATATTGTAATTTGTTGTCATGCTCCACTGGCAGCATCAGTAAACGATGTAAAGTAATCCCTTTAATATTATGTGCTGCCAGTCCAGTTGGAGCAGTGACAACACAAGACAGCGATGACTCTGTCCTTTCCTGCAAATAGCATGAAATTGCTTTAATGAGGAAACTTTTTCCAGTTCCCGCTTCTCCACTCACGTACAGTCGGACAGGCTTCAACGACGTACATGAGCACTCTTTCTTATCATGACTTAATCCATGATCAATTTGCATGGTAACTTCGTCATATATTTTCCTCTGCTCAACGTTGAGTTGTCTTTCCAACTCTTCTAAGTTAACCGCATCCTCTTGAGCATGTGCCATGGCTCTTTCCACTTCATTCATAGCAGTGGCAGCTTCATTTTCGATAACAGGTCCTCCTAGTGGATCCTGACTCAATGAAGCAGAACTCTGACTGTCCTGAGAACTGTCTCTGGCAATCTCGGCTGCAATCGTTGCTTCCTGCTCAATTTCCGCATTCAACATTTCTACATATTTGGGAAAAGCAGGACATTCTATGGTCTCCTTGGCGGCATTGAAAGAGTCTTCGTAACAGAGGAAATCTCCAAGCAGTTCCTCTTCTGCACGCCAAGGCTTGAAAAGTTGCAAAAGTGCTAAATAGAAAAACTCCTTTTTTTCAGGAGATTCACCACTCAATTTTCGATGGTTTACCAAGTGGCATTTTCTTTGCTTGACCAGACATCCCTTCACTTCCTATTACAGCATACACTCCTTTCTCAGTATCTTCTTTGATGTTCCTCTTGAATATGTAATTTTGCAGAACCTCATACAGACAAACATTCTCGAGGTGACTGCTTCGATTTGGATAATATGTATCCAACATGTTTGTCTTCAAAATGTCGGTACTGTTTGGCTCCTTTTCCGCCAAATACTCAATTTCCCGCACAGGTTTGAGAACTCGATTACGCGTTGCTGCAAGACCAAGACTCGCCAAAACGATACTCCTGGACTTGGCATAGAGACTTGCTGAAGACAACCGGTCAGAACATTCGTACGCTCCGATTTCTCGATGCGACAACATCTTCAGACTGAAACTGTACAACTTCTTGCTGAGGCTCTTTTCATGGGAAATGTCCTCCCACATATCCTTCAATTCTGTCTTCTCTTTTTTGGTGATGTAAGACGTCACATACCGAGCCACAGCCATACAGTTATCAGCCACAAACTGTATATCCATGTTAGCATTCCACATGGACAAAATCACCGGGTTGTAGTCGTTGATGTACTTGGACTCTTGGTTCCTCTTCAAATTGTAAGTGTTTTTAGGTGATTTCTTCATGACATTGTGTCGCAGCGAAGACATCAAACAGTTTACTCTTCCTTTAGAAATAACCGGTCGTGGAAAGCCGAAACGACATTTAGTGTAGAACTTGTCCTTGTTTCGGAATTTACGACGGCAGTACTTTCCACATCGATGGCTTTGGAAACGCAGAACTTTTTCTCTTAGGCTTTTCTTCTCCTTTGCGTTTGGAACAGCACACGTAGAATACTGTTGGATGAAACTCATCACTGAGTCTTCTGGATCCGTTCCAAATTTAGGTGCATCCTTGATCCACAGCAACATATGTATATGAGGAGCACCTCTTGCTTGGTACTCCTTTCTCCAGAAGAAATCCAACACCTCTCCAAGAGGTGGATTCTTCTTATTCATGATGAAAGACATCATAGCCTCAAATCTATGATTGAAGTACCTACATACATTGACTGGATCCAAAGAGCACAGTTCTCCAGGTGTCTTGAATTCGATGTTATCTACGTTAGCATTTGCCTCTCGTAGAAATTCAAGTAAGTCTTCCCAGCCATACTCGGCACAGCTCAGAGTGAGGAACCATGTGGGAGTACCTAAGTTCCTCAGCATACATTTTAAATCACCATGACGACGGTACCAGTACTCATTAGTACCACGCTGACACGCCATGAGATTAATCAGGTGAGAATCCAAAATACTGTCTTGGACATTGACTTTATCCATAAAGTCACTTGCCGAGATGTTTTGCATGTGTATACCACTTTTCAAGATGTGGTTCACTGCATATGACAGTCCAGACAGATCGCTTTCAAACAGGAGATGAAACAAATAAGGAATGCATTGTCGAAACCTAGCATCTCCTGCATACAATCGCAAAGTCCGGTATTCAGAAGCAGGAATTTGATGAGGTCGCTCATCATATCTTCCTCCCTGACCTGTTGGAAAAAGCTGTGGGAAACACCGAGCTTCCAAACTTTCCTCCCAAACACTAATGGGACTCCCTTTGGCTTGTTTCATTTGAAACAACTCAATAGCATTCCCCATGACTTCCTTGGAATGCAAAGGATGAACACTATAATGTTCATATATTTCTTCACTAGTAGAGGGTTCTACTTTCTCAATTTGACCAGCACACAAATCGCTATCCTCTTCCTCACTTACTTCCTCTTCTGCAACATATACATTCTTATAGTATTTATTATTTTTTTTCAAATACAATGTTGCCTTTTTAACTTTCCTAACATCTACTAAATCTTGCCATATTTTCTTATTCTTTGTCGGAACCCCATTAACTAAGATAACCAGAGGTTCCTCTTCCACTTTTTCTACTCCAATTGTGTTAATGTTTTTCTTCAAATCTAGAGGCAAATAAACAACTCTTCCCTTTAATCCTCTCTGTAAATCTGATGGAGGCAATTTCCCTGTCTTTGGCTCCATTCTTACAATAGCCTGAAAGGGATGGATACTTTGAATCAAAATAGATTCATAAGTATTTAAATCCTTCAATTCAGAAGGAATCTCAACCAATTCCAGATTATTATGAACTGCTCTAGCAGGCATCTGGTTTTGATTTAATTTGCAACAACAATAAGTACACACACGTTGATCCAATCCCAAATCAAAACAATTTTCTACCATCAAGTATGTTGCAAAATCCTTCCATTCACTATTATTTTCCCTTTCACTTTTTGCATATAAATCCACTAACTTAGTCTGATTCTTATAATAAGTGCGTCGACAACACACACAAGTGAAATTAGGCCTCTCACTTGATTTCACCTGAAACGTGGCAATTTCCCTCTGAAAATTATCTGTACTGGAAACCTGTACACTATCTTCCACATGACCCTCTTCTTCTTGCTCAATTTCAACATTCTCCTCTTTACTTCCAAAGTAACAAAACTCAATTTCTTCACATATATTCTTCACATCTATTTCAGAACCATGCAAAAGAGCAGCGCATAATTTTTTAAGCATAATTGCTGGACTCTTAGCATAATACAACATTCTAACTAATTTCCTCACTTTATTATGATGCACTGCTAGCATCCTGAAATGATGAAAAACACTCTGGCATACTCTCCTGGAAAGACAAGCCAGTGAATGACCATGCAAACCTGTCACTTCTCTCACTCTGCAAGGATCTAATTCTTGCAACAACCTTATTTTCTGCTTCAAACTTTTCTTATTAAATGACCGTACAAAATCACAAAGCAAATTGATGGAATCCTGTCGCACACTGCAAATACTACTACACTTCCAGGTGTACACAGGACCCTTAGCACGTCTTCCTAAAACCTCATTACCTAACACCTCTTCTGCCTCTGTTGTCACAAGTTTTTCTTTTTCAACTGGACAACCATCTTTCACTTCATAAGCACGACCACTGGTGTCAACTGCATGCACCAAATCATTATCCTGGAAATAACTCTCCTCATTAAAAAATGCCTCACAGCTTGAACTATGCATCCATTCTCCAGAAAAAACTTCACAAAAATTACTACGATTAACTATTCTCTTCCATCTACTATTTCTTTTGAAATCATAAATTGCCTTGTTTAGCTTCCTAATTCTATTGATTATCAAAATAAATAACTTACGTTTAATTTCAAATGCCTGATCAATAACTTTCTCAACTTTTTTTTTTCTCTTATAAAAAACCAGTTTCTGTTGACGTTTCTTAATATTTTTTAACAAATTGCCAATTATCCTGTTGCGGAACATTCGTTTACGAATCTCCCTAAACTGTTGTTTCCTTCTACTATCATGCACAGAGTTATCTCTTGCTCTAGCAGTAACATTTTTCATTGGCCTTTCCTTTCCATTTGATTTCCTTCTCGTTTTATGGACTGAAACATTTTCTGTAGTAATATTTTTTTTACTACACATATTTCTTATGAATTGTTTTGTGCTCTTACCCGGTGCTTTCTTCGTGACTTGACAAATCTTTTTGTTAGAGGACTGCTGCTTATTTTTTTTCACCTGCTGTCTTTGACGTTTTGCAGCCTTTCTCTGTCTTTCTATTGTAGGCATGGTGAAATCTTGAAATGATCTGCAGTTGAATCTGTGGTAAAATATAATAAAAAATGTTATTAACCATTATTACCAAACAGTAAAACAATAACAGTGATCAAAAACTTAACACACTACTTGACATTTTAAATAGAAGATTTTTTAGTCCTTGCAAATTTACAATACAGAAATACCAGAAAAGAAATGACATTTATATTTATGTTACCTATGCTATTTTATATGTGAATCTGATCTAATTTTATGAGCATATTTTAATATTTTATTGAAGACACTACACATAACCTGCTTTTGAAGGTGTCTTTATTTTTAAATTAAACGGTTTACCTTTTTACTTTTTATTAATTATAAATTTTAAAAATAAATGTTTATATTTCCATAGGCTCAAGCAGGTCAGCTTCCCATCCTATTTCATATAATTCCGACAAATCTGCATCCTCATCACGCTCTTCTTCATCCTCAGGATTTAAATCATCCAAGGGATCAACATCCACTGATGTTTCAATTACAAGTTCAATGATGAGGTCAAAATCAACTGATTGCAGATTGTCGCTCATGTTGAGGTTGTCTTTATCTTTAAAGAAAGATAACAACAATGAGATGTTGCAGAGTAAGAGACAAATCTCAGAGATTATAATAGTAAAATTGTTTAACAAGAGTAAAATTTTGCAGCTATTATTTAGCCATGTCCAGCGATGCTGAGCAGGTGAAGCCTATGTCTAATTTTTCACTGAACAGGACTCATCTCTTCTTAACCTTGGATAAGCCTCACCGACTCTGTGTCCCCTGCACATACTTAAATGTAAAGGGGCAGATTTATGTTAAATGGCACATCCCCAGTTAACGTGCACCACTGCTCTGCCACCCATGGTGTGCCGCACTTACAATCAGATAGGAGAAACCTGCGTCAAAACCCTGCGCCTGCTTTAAGCAGGCATAGGTCTTGACGCAACATTGTGGAGATGGTGCACCCTTGAGCGTTGCTGGAGCTGCATCGCACTTGCGATACAACTCCAGCAATGCCCTACCTTAACGGCACAGATGCGTCACGCATCTGTGCCGTTTTTGCCCCATGCTGCGCCGCATTGTAAATGCAGCACACCATGGGTGGCGGAACAGCGGCGCAGGATGACTGGCACATCCCTGGTGATGCGCCAGTCATCATAAATCTATCCCTAAGCTTCTTATCTTGTTAGAGATGAACTGCCATATGTATCATCAAAATATTTTGCATTTCCTAAATAGCGAATTTTAAGGAATAAATAGCGATTCTTTACCATTCCTAATTTGCGATGAGCAAATTGCTAATTGCAAGTTACCCATTCATTTCCATGGGCTAGGAGGCTCATAGGAATGAAGGTTTAATTTGCGATTAGCAATTTGCTCATCACAAATTAGGAATTTTTCCAAGGGTGCAGGGGTGTCTCAAGAACACCCTGCTGCACCCCTGAAAAAGAAATTTGGGGGCATATGGCACACATACATGCCCTAAGGGCATGTGTTGGCGTCATATGTGACCTTTTGTTTTTTTTAAAAAAAGCTTTTTGAAAAGAATTCACAAATTACCACCAATTTACCACAATAGTTTACAAATCCTTAATGTCATTTTTTACATATTTTTTGTTTGATACATTGCATTTAAGTAGTCTCAAAAAAATGTGCAAATCCTTCAGTGCAATTGCAAAATAAGGAATAGCAAATTTTGCTACTCCTTATTTTGCATCAAACTTGTTTGATACATACCATTTGTCTAATTAACATTCGCAAAGGCCGAAATTCGTAGAATTTTGATCTCTGCGAATGCTAATTAGCTTGATACATATGGCCCCAAGTGAGGCCTGTCTTGCGACATGGTGCATCTTTTGCATCACTGCTGCATCGGTTTCATGTGGTACGTTTTTTTTACACCATGACATATCTGCCTAAATGCATCAATTTGTAATGTTGTCGCCTCATAGCAAATCTTTTCCACCGCCGCTGCATCATAAAAGTGACGCACAGTGGCAGAAAAGAGGCATACACCTATCATAAATCTGTCCCTAGCATTTGAAATGATTAATCCAGGATGACAATAAGGTGTGGCCTATCCAAAGGTTTGTTTAAGTTGAGGCCTACTCAGGATTGCAGATTAAAGTTACGCTTGATGAAGAATACAGAGGAGATAATACATGTAAAGGCCTACCAATGAAGTAAGTAATGTCCACTTTATTGTGCCAGTCATCATAAATGTATCCCTAAGCTTCTTATCTTGTTACAGATGAACCACCATATGTACCATCAAACTATTTTGCATTTCCTAAATAGCAAATTTTAAGGAATAAATAGCAATTCTTTACCATTCCTAATTTGCAATGAGCAAATTGCTAATTGCAAATTACCCATTCATTTCCATGGGCTAGGAGGCTCATAGGAATGAAGGTTGCAATTTGCGATTAGCAATTAGCTCATCACAAAATAGGAATTTTTTCAAGCGTGCAGGTGTATCTCAAGAACACCCTGCTGCACCCCTGAAAAAGAAATTTGGGGGCATATGGCACACATACATGCCCTAAGGACATGTATGGGCGTCATATGGGACCTTTTGTTTTTTAGAAAAAAATGCTTTTTGAAAAGAATTCGCAAATTACCACAAACTAGAAGTTGGTGGTAGTTTCCAAATCCTTAATATCATTTTTTACATATTTTTTGTTTGATACATTGCATTTAAGGAATCGTAAAATTTGCAAATCCTTCAGTGCAATCGCAAAATAAGGAATAGCAAATTTTGAATTAAGGACATTTTAAGTCATTTCCATATGTGCAGTGTTTTGAAATTATGATTTGAAAATCGTTTTTGGGGAAAAGTAATGGTTTGCAAATTTATGACAAGGACATAATGGTGTATGCTTCTCTATAAGGCATTTCAGTGTCTCTGATGTCATTTTTCCCATATTACATTATAAGACCTTTCCCCATGGAGCACATTCCTTGTAAATATGCTCCCACCTGAGCATGGCGAATTTAGATTTTGACTGTTTGAGTCACATAACCATGTTAAAAGTGACCCAAAAAAATTGCAAACGTTTTAAAAAAACACATTCATGTGTCTTAAGGACATTTTAAGTCATTTCCCCATGGACAGTGTTTTCTAAGTGGCGCAAAAGAGGCATACACCTATCATAAATCTGTCCCTAGCATTTTAAATGATTAATTCAGGATGACAATAAGATGTGGCCTATCCAGAGGTTTGTTTAAGGTGAGGCCTACTCAGGATTGCAGATTAAAGTTACGCTTGATGAAGAATACAGAGGACATAATACATGTAAAGCTCTACCAATGAAGTAAGTGATGTCAACTTCATTGCGCCAGTCATCATAAATGTATCCCTAAGCTTCTTATCTTCTTAGACATCAACCGCCATATGTATCATATAACTATTTTGCATTTCCAAAATAGCGAATTTTAAGGAATAAATAGCGATTCTTTACCATTCCAAATTTGCGATGAGCAAATTGCTAATTGCAAATTACCCATTCATTTCCATGGGCTAGGAGGCTCATATAAATGAAGGTGCAATTTGCGATTAACAATTTGCTCATCGCAAATTAGGAATTTTTCCAAAGCTGCAGGGGTGTCTCAATAACACCCTGCTGCACCCCTGAAAAAGAAATTTGGGGGCATATGGCGCACATAAATTTTAACAACATTCCTTTACCTCAAAAACGATTTTCAAATCATAATTTCAAAACACTGCACATGGGAAAATTACTTAAAATGTCCTTAAGACACATAAAAGCGTTTTTTGATTGCCTTTGCAGCATGTTTGTATCACTTTTAACATGGCTATGTAACACAAACATTCAAAATCTAAATTTGCCATGCACAGGTGGGAGCATATTTACAAGCAATTTGCGCCACAGACAAAGGTCTTACACTAAAATGGGAAAAATAACATCAGGGACAGTCAATTGCCTTATAAAGAAGCATACACCATTATGTCCTTCTCATCAATTTAAAAACAATTCCTTTTCCCCAAAAACGATTTTCAAATCATAATTTCAAAACACTGCACATGGGAAAATGACTTAAAATGTCCTTAAGACACATGAAAGCGTTTTTTGATTGCCTTTCCAGCATGGTTGGGTCACTTTTAACATGGCTATGTAACACAAACATTTAAAATCTAAATTTACCATGCACAGGTGGGAGCATATTTACAAGCAATTTGCGCCACAGAGAAAAGTCTTACATTAAAATGGGAAAAATAACATCAGGGACAGTCAATTGCCTTATAAAGAAGCATACACCATTATGTCCTTGTCATAAATTTAAAAACAATTCCTTTACCTCAAAAACGATTTTCAAATCATAATTTCAAAACACTGCACATGGGAAAATTACTTAAAATGTCCTTAAGACACATAAAAGCGTTTTTTGATTGCCTTTCCTGCATGGTTGGGTCACTTTTAACATGGCTATGTAACACAAACATTCAAAATCTAAATTTTCCATGCACAGGTGGGAGCATATTTACAAGCAATTTGCGCCACATAATTCATAATTTTCTCCTTAAAGCACACTATTCTCTATCTAAATTAAAGAAATATTTTCTCACCTTAGCAAATACTTTGAGTTTGAAAACAGTCTCAGAAACACACCAATTTGTTTTCAGCAGAGCAAAAGGTATGCACTCCAGAGTCTGCAGCTATCAAAAGCACAGAAATGCTGTAATTCTTCACACATATTTCTCATGTCACCCAATCAAAACTCTTCCCTCACTTTTTTTCAAATGAAAACCCTTCCCCCCTCTGCCCTTTCTGTCTTTTCTGCATGGCAACCACCTCTTGGAAGACTTCTGGTGTTTGCAAGTTCACACAACTTTGTTGCAATTGAACTCTGAACTCTCAGTGCACCTGCATATCCAGTGCATTCTTTCATTTAATGATTTTTTATTGACCATTCAAAATACATCTTTCAAAGAACACATCCGTGCACCCTAACTTTCTGTTTTCAGCAATCAAAATCCACCAATCACTGTTACTGCTTCATGAACACAGAAACTCCACAGTTTTTTTCATTTTAAACTCTCATTTTTTCAACTGCCATTTCATTGCCACACTTCATCTGACTGCAGGAGAACCTTCTCTCACCATGTTTTCTGTCTGGATTGTTGGACATAGTTATATTCACTGGGCTCAAAGGTACGTTGAAAACAGGAAATTACCTAACCTCAATTTACAAGATGTGGAAATTAAGTGGTTTGGCCACAGAGGATTAAAATGTCACCAATTGATACCATTGGTGAAAACCTTTATGCATTTGCCTAAACCTGACCTGTTAATTGTGCACTGTGGAGGTAATGACTTGGGCACTTTGACTGGTGTAGGTCTGGAAATGCTTTTAAAGGACACCTTTGAGCAATTAATGGCACTTTTTCCTCAGACTGCCTTGGTATATTCAAATATATGCCAAAGACAGAAATGGAGGTGGTCAAACCAATTTTGTCCACAAATTGAGAAGTCGAGGAAGCATGTAAACAAATCTGTTTCAGCTTACATGAGAGACCATGGAATGGGCTCCCTGTACAACAATAACTTGCGTTACTACATGCAAGATATCTACAGAGGAGATGGAGTTCACTTCTCAGATGAGGGCAACAGAGTTTTCACTCTGAATTTAAGAATGTGCATTGGTACCTACTTATAAGTACCTAAATGTACCATAAACCCAAAAGCTCTTCTCAGAGCTACCCTACATCTGATCACTCACAATTATTATTTTACTCTAACATTTTTCACTAATTTCCAACAAAGTACGCTCCCTGGGGCGCTACCCGGTACGCGAACCGGGAGCTAACCTCGCGAATTTTTTTTTTAAAATGTTTTTTTTCGCACATATAAGCCTCCTCAGCCACCCTCAGAAAACCTAGGGGGTCAAGATAACTCTACTGTGCCCCCTTCTACCCATTCTGAACATTATTTGCCCTCCATCTTGTATCTTAATTCGACCGAAACACAAAATGGTGGACTCCCGGAACGCTTAAGGTTCGCGAACCGGGGCGCTCAACGGTTCGCGTACCGGGTCGCTCTCTGGGAAGCGCACCATCAAAAAAGGTGGGAAAGTAGTTCACAGAAAAGCCACTGGAGACAATTTCACCAAATATAGATTAGCTCATACTACATACCAATCCCTACCATTTTCACAAATTTGATTGGAATTCCATTTAGTCATTTAGCCTGTAGACCTCTCTAAATACCCTGAGGTAAATTACTTCACAAAACACATCTGAAGTGTTGGAATTGACAACCAATGAAAATGTTACTTTCATTTTCTATTTTTTTACCTGACATTTCATTGGTTATATACCTGAATATATATAAAGGAAGAGAAGAAAACACAGCCATTTTGACTACTACTTCTTGCTGTACATTTCAATAGTATTTTCACTAATTCCTTCAACTTCTTTCTAAAGGTAAGTTTTTATTTTTAAAACTGAAGTATATTGTGCACTATAAGTTAATATGGTAAACTTTTTCTGATAGATATATACTATCCCTCTGTAGTAGTTATAGATTTAGAGAGACTTCTCTGTTATAGTTATGGATGGAGTTAGGCTTCTCTTGTATAATTATGAATTTACTTACGTTAAATCACATACACTTTTTTATATTCCTACTTCCACTCTGATACTATACACTGCCCAAAGATAAATTCACTGATAAAAAATGCTAAAATTATTCCCAACATTGCCCTATCTCTACTAATATATATTTTTTTAATCCAAATTTCAGGCAAAATGGAAGGCGAAAACCAAGTTTCTTTTGAAATGGACCTGCAAGAGAGCAGCCAAGAATTGATTGATACAATTGATCAAATTGACATTGAATTTTTCGATGAAACTTGGGACAATGAACTACTGCAATGTGTACAAGCAGTAGATAACCTCCTTGCAAATGAGGACATTTTACACCCTCAGAGACTACAATGTATATTCCATGATAATTATGAAATTTCTGACAATGAAATGTTAGAAAGTTTAATAAATTATGAAACACAATCACATTAAAAAAAATGCTTAAAAAATAAAGAAAATAAAAAATAATCAACAAAAACAACAATCAATTAACATACAGCATTTGAAAAGTCTATCATTCATTTTTCATTGCAGTACGCTGCCCAGAACGCTTCCCGGTTCGCGGACCGGGCGCTCCCCACGCAAAAAAAACAACATTTTTTTTTTGTTTTTTTGCCCCGCGGGGCCCTTTTAAAACCTCCACATTAAACCTAGGGGGTCAGGGAGGATCTAGTATGCCCCCTTATGGTCATATTCGCCTTTGTTTTGGCCTCCTCTTGTCTCTCAATCCTACCGAGAGACAAGATGGCGGCCGCTCCAGACTGTTTAGAATGTTGACAGACACCGGAGAGCCAATCAGCTTAGCTACTCGAAGTTCCGGTACGCTTAAGGTCCGCGGACCGGAGCGCTGCCCGGAGCGCGCTTACAGATATATATCTTTTTTTAAACGTTAATTTCTCAAAATCCACTGGAGCACATATATTGAGACCTAGAAAAGGCACATCGGGCTACCAGTCCCTACAATTTTGCCAAGTTTCATGGAAATCCATTCAGCCGTTCGGGCTAAAAGTGAGGCCAACCGCCCTATGGAAAACTCAATGTTGAAAACACGTTTTGGGACCCCCCTTTTTTCTCTGCCCCCCCTTGACGAAACCCCCCCAAATTTCCAAGGGCTGCTCAGAAACAAAATGTTCCATTTTCCAGAAAATTTCAGCCAATTCCGTCCACAAACGCCAAAGTTATTAGACATAGAATTTTCAAAAATCCCATAGGGAAAAAATCCTAACTATATATACCTACTGGCGACCGCCAGTAGGTAATATATATATATATATATATATATATATATATATATAAATTACCTACTGGCGATAGCCAGTAGGTATATATAGTTAGGATTTTTTTCCTATGGGATTTTTTAAAATTCTATGTCGAATAACTTTGGCGTTTGAGGACAGAATTGGCTGACATTTTCAGGAAAATGGAACATTTTGTTTCTGAGCAGCCCCTGGGGGGTTTCGTCAAGGGGGGGCCGAGAAAAAAGGGGGGTCCCAAAACATGTTTTTCCCATGCAATTTTCCATAGGGCGGTTGGCCTCACTTTTAGCCCGAACGGCTGAATGGATTTACACCAAACTTGGCAAAATTGTAGGGACTGGTAGCCCGATGTGCCTTTGCTATGTCTCAAGATATATGCTCCAGTGGTTTTTACAAAAATTAACTTTGAAAAATATATATTGGGCTACATTGGGCTATATATATGTTGGAGCCCAAATGTAGCCCAATGTAGCCCAATGTAGCCCAAAGATGGCCACCAGAGACAAAAAAAAACAAATGTAGCCCAAATATCAGCCAGATGTAGCCCAACTATAGCCCAATGACAGAATGTCCCAGAGTGTTCTAAAGAACAACTAGAGTGCTAACAGTCCTACTTATTACAAAGGTATGGCACACCTGAAGCCATCTTGATTGGAATAAAGTGGTAACTCTTAAAACATTTAATTTAAAAAGGAACAAAATGAGGGAGTTCATTTTGCCATAGAAAGTATGATTAGCGAATATATGACGAAATCCTGCATACCATCAGTCCGCAAAAAAAATCCCGCATGTACTATTAGGCCGCAAATTAAAATAATGAAAACTTTTAGAACGAATATGCCTTTAGCATACACTAAACAACTAAACTACCCTAAACCCTAAAACACTACCCCCAGCATGACCCTACACTACACAAACACTACAACACTACCCTAAACCCTAACACACTACCCCCAGCATGACCCTACACTACGCAAACACTACAACACTACCCTAAACCCTAAAACACTACCCCCAGCATGACCCTACACTATGCAAACACTACAACACTACCCTAAACCCTAAAACACTACACCCCAGCATGACCCTACACTACGCAAACACTACAACACTACCCTAAACCCTAAAACACTACCCCCAGCATGACCCTACACTACGCAAACACTACAACACTACCCTAAACCCTAAAACACTACACCCAGCATGACCCTACACTACGCAAACACTACAACACTACCCAAAACCCTAAAACACTACACCCCAGCATGACCCTACACTACGCAAACACTACAACACTACCCTAAACCCTAAAACACTACCCCCAGCATGACCCTACACTACGCAAACACTACAACACTACTCAAAACCCTAAAACACTACACCCCAGCATGACCCTACACTACGCAAACACTACAACACTACCCAAAACCCTAAAACACTACCCCCAGCATGACCCTACACTACACAAACACTACAACACTACCCTAAACCCTAAAACACTACCCCCAGCATGACCCTACACTACGCAAACACTACAACACTACCCAAAACCCTAAAACACTACACCCCAGCATGACCCTACACTACACAAACACTACAACACTACCCTAAACCCTAAAACACTACCCCCAGCTTGACCCTACACTACGCAAACACTACAACACTACCCTAAACCCTAAAACACTACCCCCAGCATGACCCTACACTACGCAAACACTACAACACTACCCTAAACCCTAAAACACTACACCCCAGCATGACCCTACACTACACAAACACTACAACACTACCCAAAACCCTAAAACACTACACCCCAGCATGACCCTACACTACACAAACACTACAACACTACCCAAAACCCTAAAACACTACCCCCAGCATGACCCTACACTACGCAAACACTACAACACTACCCTAAACCCTAAAACACTACACCCAGCATGACCCTACACTACGCAAACACTACAACACAACCCTAAACCCTAAAACACTACACCCAGCATGACCCTACACTACGCAAACTCTACAACACTACCCAAAACCCTAAAACACTACCCCCCAGCATGACCCTACACTACGCAAACACTACAACACTACCCAAAACCCTAAAACTCTACACCCCAGCATGACCCTACACTACGCAAACACTACAACACTACCCTAAACCCTAAAACACTACCCCCAGCATGACCCTACACTACGCAAACACTACAACACTACTCAAAACCCTAAAACACTACCCCCAGCATGACCCTACACTACGCAAACACTACAACACTACTCAAAACCCTAAAACACTACACCCCAGCATGACCCTACACTACGCAAACACTACAACACTACCCAAAACCCTAAAACACTACCCCCAGCATGACCCTACACTACACAAACACTACAACACTACCCTAAACCCTAAAACACTACCCCCAGCATGACCCTACACTACGCAAACACTACAACACTACCCAAAACCCTAAAACACTACACCCCAGCATGACCCTACACTACACAAACACTACAACACTACCCTAAACCCTAAAACACTACCCCCAGCTTTACCCTACACTACGCAAACACTACAACACTACCCTAAACCCTAAAACACTACCCCCAGCATGACCCTACACTACGCAAACACTACAACACTACCCTAAACCCTAAAACACTACACCCCAGCATGACCCTACACTACGCAAACACTACAACACTACCCAAAACCCTAAAACACTACACCCCAGCATGACCCTACACTACGCAAACACTACAACACTACCCAAAACCCTAAAACACTACCCCCAGCATGACCCTACACTACGCAAACACTACAACACTACCCTAAACCCTAAAACACTACACCCAGCATGACCCTACACTACGCAAACACTACAACACAACCCTAAACCCTAAAACACTACACCCAGCATGACCCTACACTACGCAAACTCTACAACACTACCCAAAACCCTAAAACACTACCCCCCAGCATGACCCTACACTACGCAAACACTACAACACTACCCAAAACCCTAAAACTCTACACCCCAGCATGACCCTACACTACGCAAACACTACAACACTACCCTAAACCCTAAAACACTACCCCCAGCATGACCCTACACTACGCAAACACTACAACACTACTCAAAACCCTAAAACACTACACCCCAGCATGACCCTACACTACGCAAACACTACAACACTAACCAAAACCCTAAAACACTACCCCCAGCATGACCCTACACTACGCAAACACTACAACACTACCCTAAACCCTAAAACACTACCCCCAGCATGACCCTACACTACGCAAACACTACAACACTACCCAAAACCCTAAAACACTACCCCCAGCATGACCCTACACTACGCAAACACTACAACACTACCCTAAACCCTAAAACACTACCCCCAGCATGACCCTACACTACGCAAACACTACAACACTACCCAAAACCCTAAAACACTACCCCCAGCATGACCCTACATTACGCAAACACTACAACACTATCCTAAACCCTAAAACACTACCCCCAGCATGACCCTACACTACACAAACACTACAACACTACCCTAAACCCTAAAACACTAGCCCCAGCATGACCCTACACTACGCAAACACTACAACACTACCCAAAACCCTAAAACACTACCCCCAGCATGACCCTACACTACGCAAACACTACAACACAACCCTAAACCCTAAAACCCTACCCCCAGCATGACCCTACACTACGCGCACACTACAACACTACCCTAAACCCTAAAACACTACCCCCAGCATGACCCTACACTACGCAAACACTACAACACAACCCTAAACCCTAAAACACTACCCCCAGCATGACCCTACACTAAACAACCACCACAACTCTACACTACACTAACACAACACTACACTACACAACACTACACTACACAATCACTAACCCACGAAAAAATTAACACAAACCCACTTACCTCTCTCGTCATCGTGGTTTTCACAACGCAAATGCATTTACCATACATGCCTTTAAAACGTAATTCTTTGTAAAGGCATGCGTGATAAATGCACATGCGTTTTGAAAAAATGCGGGATAATGGTATGCGAGTTCAATGACCTTGCGGGATAATGGTATGCGGACTAAAAGTCGGCGGGATAAAAAATGCGGGGAAAATGGCTGCAAACCATGATTAGCAGCAGACTTCCCTGGTGAGCACTAGCTTTACTACATTGATCTAATGAGCAACTAGAGTGCTAACATTCAGAATTTATGGCAAATGTGTGACACATCTGAATGCCTTCTTGATAGAACCAAAGTAAACAAGCATTGAAAATGCAATATATCTCGCCCTCGTTTAAGTTAAAGCCATTCTGTTTGTAATGAGGTGGCTTTTTAGCTTTGCTTTTATTAGTGTTTTTAAAACTTTCATGTAAATAACATGCATATGTATGCATATATGTATATGTATGCATGCATTTATATTTATATAGATATGCAGATTATATATGTTTATATATGTATATTACCTACTGGCGATAGCCAGTGAGTATATATAGTTAGGATTTTTTCTCTATGGGATTTCTGAAAATTCTATGTCTAATAACTTTGGCGTTTGTGGACGGAATTGGCTGAAATCTTCAGGAAAATGGCACAGTTTGTTTCTGAGCAGCCCCTGAAAATTTGGGGGGGTTTTGTCAAGGGGGGGCCGAGGAAAAAAGGGGGGTCCCAAAACGCGTTTTTCCCATTCATTTTTCCATAGGGCGGTTGGACTCACTTTTAGCTCGAACGGCTGAATGGATTTACATGAAACTTGGCAAAATTGTAGATATGGTTTGCCCGACGTGCCTTTGCTATGTCTCAATATATGTGCTCCAGTGGATTTTGAGAAATTAACGTTTAAAAAAATATATATATCTGTGACAGCGCTCCGGTTAGCGCCCCGGTTCGCGTACCTGACGCGTAACGGAACTTCGCGAAGCGAAGCTGATTGGCTCTCCGGTGTCTGTCAACATTCTAAACAGTCCGGAGCGGCCGCCATCTTGTCTCTCGGTAGGATCGAGAGACAAGATGTGGTGAAAAACGAAGGGGGAAATGAAGGAAAGTGGGCAAGGTAGACCCCTCCTGACCCCCTAGGATTAATGAGGGGGATATTAAAGTTCCCCGCGGGGCAAAAAATAATAAAAAATTTTTTTTTGCGATTTTACGCCGTAGAGGCGCGTCCCGGTACGCGAACCGGGCAGCTCACCGGGCAGCTAACCGGGCAGCTAACCGGCAGCGTAGCTGTCAACATTGTAAACAGTCCGGAGCGGCCGCCATCTTGTCTCTCGGTAGGTTCGAGAGACAAGATATGGTGAAAAAAGTAGGGGGAAATGAAGGAAAGGGAGCAAGGTAAACCCCTCCTGACCCCCTAGGATTGATGAGGGGGATATTAAAGTCCCCCGCGGGCCAAAAAAAAAAAAATATTAATTTTCGATTTTTCGCGGTAGAGGCGCTTCCCGGTACGCGAACCGGGCAGCTAACCAGCAGCGTAATGGGAGTCCGCCATCTTGTGTTTTGGAGCATCCGGTTCGCGTACCGGGTAGCGTCCCGGTAAGCGTAACAAGGGGAAAACCAAGAGAAACAGTAAAAAAAAAAATTAAGGGAATAGATTTCCAGCAAACTTGGCAAAATTGTAGGGACTGTTTGTTTGATGTGCCTTTGCAAGGCCTCAAGATATGTGCACGTGTGGATTTTGTGTAATTAAGGTTAAAAAAAAAATATATTTCTGTAAGCGTGCTCCGGCACGCTTACGTTACGGGTTTTGTTTGCGCTGCAGAGCCGATACGTCACGGTTATGCGACGTGTCATGAGGCGTCTCACGTGGCTACGTGATACGTCACGTAATAAAGAATATATTTTACAGCTATAGATATTAGCTTTTAAAAAACCAATGAAATTCACTGAAAAAACCATAGGTTATAGACCATATATAGTTAGGAATTTGCATTTACAAAACCTTGAAAATTCACTGAAAAAACCATAGGTTAGAGACCATATATAGTTAGCTGGACATTTTATTGACATAAAACCAATGAAATTCCATATATAGTTAGTTGCACTAACTATATATCGCGCACCCGCAATCCACTGCTGATGATGTCACATATTACATCATTCATGACATGGTCAGTGACATCACTGATGACATCACTGATGACATCTCAAATGACATCACTGATGACATCACTGATGACATCTCAAATGACATCACTGATGACATCATGACACACCAATACCAGTTACTACATACGCACTCACTGATTCCTACGTCTACACACACATTCACTCATTCACCCATACAATCACTCATACATACAGTCACTCATTATTACAACACTATCATATGCACTCATACACCTATGCAGACACTCACACACTGCCACTCATCCATGGAGTTACTCACACACCTAGTCAGTCCTGTAAAGAATCAATCACACTTCCATTTCCTTATCTATACAGTTAAACACAGAACACCATACTTCAGTGACATTACTGATGACATCACAGATGACATCTCAAATGACATCACTGATGACATCTCAAATGACATCACTGATGACATCATGACACACCAATACCAGTTACTACATACGCACTCACTGATTCCTACGTCTACACACACATTCACTCATTCACCCATACAATCACTCATACATACAGTCACTCATTATTACAACACTATCATATGCACTCATACACCTAGTCAGTCCTGTGAAGAATCAATCACACTTCGATTTCCTCATCTATACAGTTAAACACAGAACACAATACTTTTTCACACATATACAACACATACTTACTCTCTTATACAATCACTGATACAAGTACACATTGATATGCACAGAGTCACACACCTCCCAGCCAGCCACACACACACTCAGTCTTCCATACATCCACTCATTCTTCAATATGTAAAACATATTTAAACTTTACAAAAACACACAGACACTAGATGATGTCATCAGTTATGTCATCAGTGATGTCATTTGAGATGTCATCAGTGATGTCATCAGTGATGTCATTTGAGATGTCATCAGTGATGTCACTGACCATGTCATGAATGATGTAATATGTGACATCATCAGCAGTGGATTGCGGGTGCGCGATATATAGTTAGTGCAACTAACTATATATGGAATTTCATTGGTTTTATGTCAATAAAATGTCCAGCTAACTATATATGGTCTCTAACCTATGGTTTTTTCAGTGAATTTTCAAGGTTTTGTAAATGCAAATTCCTAACTATATATGGTCTATAACCTATGGTTTTTTCAGTGAATATATATATATATATATATAAATATATATATATATATATATATATATTGATATAACTACACGTGTATACATGCTACACATACAGATCTAGGCTCGGTACATTTAGGCAAATTATTTTAGGAATATGCAAGTGCTACTGTTTTTATCTGAACTGCTTATGTTCATCTTATTAACACTATGGTAGAAATGTATCTACTATTTACTATATTAGTACTTGCAAACTCTTTCTATGCTTCTATCTCCAATAGATTTTGGTACAGACCGTGATTGGAAACTGAGACATTATGCCAACTTGATATATTTTATCACATGCCCTTGTGGTCTCAGGTATGTTGGTATGATGACAAAAAAGGTTAAAACACATATGCCTGAGCACAAAAGCACACTAAGAGCAGGAAGCAGTTCAGCAGGCTAACTGCACATTTCTTGAAAGCAGGACACAATGCAAATGATTTCAGGTGGGTAGTCCTTGAGAAACCTACTATTACCCGTCCAATTGACAACACAACACAGTTTCTTTTTAGAAAAGAACACCATTGGATTTTCAGGTTGCACACCAACACCAACGGTCTAAGGATGAAATTCCCTGGTCTAGCCTAACAGACCTCACCACCACCTCTGGATGGCTGTTTACACTCCTGTTTTTAACAGCTGTGTTCTCATCACCCCCACCCATGAGGGACATTTGCTCCATGGGTCCCTGCCTACCCCATGTTTGGGTCACTATAGTTCCTCTTGGTTTAACAGGCCATTTTTTACACCTCCAATATGACTGCCCGCCCCCCTTTTTTGCCCACCCCTTTTTTACCTTTGGGCAGGCCTCATTTGGAGGTCACCGCTGCTCTTACTCCTGACCCTTGCTCTTTCTCAGGCAGGTTGTGCTACTGCGCTTTTCACATCTATTTGGTGTTCATTCTATATATGGTATTTTTAGGCCATTCAAAGATGGCTACCACGGCTTTATCCCCTGCTGCATGGCAAGAGCTTGACACAGTCTGTCACCCTGTTATAGTGTTTCCAGGAGGCGGAGTTACTACCTCCCGCGAGCACTTCTACCCTGTTGCCACTCAGCGTTCCTCCTCTTAATCCCAGGCACACTACCAGAGTGCACAGTACTCTTGGCTGAGGTAAGCATTTGTAGATCACCTGCCCTGTGTTCCCTTCTGCATTCGGCTGAGATGCACTCCTTGTCCCAGCTTGGGCCGACATATGTCTTGCTCTTGGTCGCTGCAAGACAGTTGTGAGTGATGGCCTGCCTCGCCCATGCATCATGTCATTTTTTGTAATATTTTGTTATTGGGTGTGTGCATTGACAAGGCCTTATCCTCCTGCATGCGTTCTTTCTAAGGGTGGGCGTAGTTTGCGAAGTAGCGCTACGCGAAGCTACACGAAGTGCACTTCGCACTACGCGAACTTCACGTAGCACTACGCGAGCTGCGTAGTAGCATGTTTGCACTGTGCAAGATGCATTTTCAATGATTGCACAGTGCAAACAAGCATCCGGCACTGGGCAATCATTGAAAACGGCATCTTGCACAGTGCGAGCTGTAGTTTTCTGCTGCTCGAGTAGATTTTTACTCGAGCAGCAGCTTTCTCAACGTGAACTGGTAGTTTCTCATGTCGAGCGGTCGCGAGCATGCATGACCACTCGCAATGAGAAACCTGATCTCCCAGCATTGAGAGTGTCGCCGGGATGTCATTTTGCTTGCTCGCGGTCGCGAACATGACGTTGAGGACCACAAACAAGCAAAAAATGACCGCTGCACTACGCTACGCTGCACTACGCGTATTCGCACTGTGCTACGTGCAGCTCGCATAGTGCGAAGTGGCGCAAACTTCACAAACTACGCGAGCGTAGCGTAGTGCTTCACCCAGGGTTACTTCTTTCTGCAGAATTGTTTGCCATTCACTCCCAGACATCCCGCATGTGCTGGGGTTTTCACGCAATCCCCTCACTGCAAAACACACCATATGGTGTAGTCGGGCCATGGTTCATTCACCATTTGGTGGTCTCTGCATCTTAGCCTGCTAAGGGGAACCTCAGCCTCTCCTTAGGTCAGAATGCATCGGCTGAACACCCCTCTTTGTGGTATTTGTGCTTATAACAGCTCCCAGTAGCATTTCGGTGTTTCTGAAGCCTTCTGTTTTGTATTTGGGTTATGGTTTATTATCATTTGTGATCTCTGAACTGAGCCTGCAATTGGGTACCTCAGCCTCTCCTTAGGACTCCATGCCCTTGCCTGATACCCATCTTTGGGGCATTTGTTGTCATAAGAGCTACCATTAGCATTTCAGTGTTTGTGAAGCCTGCTGCTCTGCTTCGCTAATGACCAACAATGTTGATCTGTGTTTTCAAGCATGCCACTTACAGTTCTTTCTATGCCTCATCATTGTGCATTACATCATGTTCATCTTTGCACACTTTTCAGTAGTTAATGTATGTATATATGATAAACATGCACTTTTTACCGATATTGATTTAATCGAGTCAACTATATATACCTTTTTATCCACCTATGACTGTGAATTACAGCCACACTTGCCCCCCGACCTCTTCTTTAGGTTCTCCGAACCCTACTTGAGTGCGCCAAGGATGAGTTGCTACTAGCTCCCCCTAAAAGTCGGGTAAGTTTTGGAACAAGCTTTTCCATTATTACCAGAGCCACTGCATTTTTATGAACTATATCTATTGGCACAGCATTAAAGGAGTGTCATTTTAATGTCTTTCATGCTTGTCATTTAACACTTTTTTTTATTTATAGGGACGCCGCTGAACATCAGCCCACCATGAGTAATGCACCAATTTATCAGTTTTTTGTATCCTTTGCACACTGACTGAAATTGGTACGGTGTCAAGTTTTCACAAACTTTTCTTTTCATTAGGTCCTGAAGAAAGTCACGGCACCTCTGCGTAGGGCACCAAGGCTGAAACATGTCAACTCTATAACCACACCGAACCATGCAAGGTTGCATTTTCCAGGCAAGGATTGTACACCAATTTTAGCCCTGACCCCCGGATGTTCTATTAAAATTGAGTGTAACATCCACTATCCTGCACACGCTCCCTTAACACCCAGCTCGTCAGAAGGTGTTAGTATGTCTCTTGTCACCTACAGCTAAAACATCCCTGAGCTCCTCTCTTACAGTGAGGGAGTTGTAGCCCGCACTGCGACCCAGCTCGCAGTGCGAGGTGGTTCCCAATGATGAAGCATGCCACCTACAGATGGTTGTGGAAATTCGTCCTATCTCTTCTCCTTTCTGTTTTTGACCAAGGGTGGCCCATTTTTGTGTCTTTAGAACACATTGTAGGTGAGTCATCACCTGCTGGTCGGTAAATCTCCTCAGGCTTTCTATGTGTATATAAATCTGTACAGCCTATGTTGTAGGCCTTTCACAGTCTCCTTGGACAATTTGTCCACGTGGGCTCACGCATAAGTCTAATATAGTTGACCATTTGTTTTCCATCACCCTCTCTTGGGTGTACGCACCTTCTTCTCAAGACCATGGCAGACCTCATAGGCTTGGAATTTGACAACTCTATAGTGAAAGATGTCCTCAATGCCCCTAGTCTACTTGATACACTAATCTCACAAACAATCACAGAATCAGATGATTGGAACAAACTCCTGACCCTGAAGCAGACACACACACAGACTTTAACGCACAGAGCCATTATGACTGAATCTTAGAGGCAACTGTGCTCCCAATGGCTTGATAGATACAAATTCCCCAAGATTATTCTTGGAGGATAAATCCTTCAGGAAGGACTGGTCCCTGATAGCGTGGCACTGCACTATTTATGGGCTTATCCTGATCATCAGTACTGCAAAAAGATATGCTGATGCCATACTTATTGAGATCCAAGTTCTTGAAGCCCAGATTAAAGCTACCAACTCCCTGAGCCTATAAAAAAAAATCTTTGAAAAAAAAAAAAATAAAGAGCTTAAAAAAGTTTGCTGGCATCTAAGATCAAGAAATTCCAAAAGGACCTGGCCTGCTGCTTCTCTATGGAAAATATTTACCCTTACTCGTCAGATGATTTCAAACCGCCTTCATTTAACCAACGGGGACGTGAATTTGCATCCGGTCATTCATCATCAGGATCAGGACAATAATCAATGGATCAGGAGTCAGGATCCAATGACTCGGAGTATGGAACAATGGTGGCGACCGAGACCATGGGCGTACCCGATGCCACCTTTTCAACACTCAGCTGCACAGTTTGCTCATCCACCACAACCTGTTTACCACAAACCTTTTTTAGAACAGGGCCGTGGATGCCCAAGGGGCAGGAGAAATCTCATGCCCTGGTCCACTGGGAAGAATCGCCTTCAGCTTGGACTACTCGGAGCGCGAACAAGACTACGCCCCAACCAGGGACAGGCAGGGAAACAACATGATAGCTTTCATGAACATCGTCCATATCATCACAAACGACATGGAACAGGAAACCAATGACGACTCAGATGAACATGCAAAAAATGTAATTGCAAATCCTAGCCAACGTCTGTGGGATCCTGTGGGGACCAAACATCTGCCTTGGTTACATTCCCACCTATGAGGGTGACCCGTTCCTAATAAACCAGGATATCACCCAGTTCTTCATGAAAGTTAGACCCAAGTTCTTCTTTTCTACTGATACTGACGCAGTAACTGGGAACATGGAGCTAAACACCAATCTCAGTAAAAAGTCAAACTTTATGCCACTGATGTAGCAAGGGTTTGCACATAAGCAACTTGCTCTGATTTAATCCTCTCATAAAACCTCGTAATACATTACTAATAACATTTGTATTACTAATTTTACACAACATTTTACACTTACTAGAAAAGGGGAAAGCTTGCCTATGTATTTGACTAACAAGTAACCAGAGTTCAACTAAAATGGCTGCTAAACGCAGGAAATTGAACTGCCCATGTGTCAGCTGCATGACGTCTTAACGCTTGGAGGGAAAGCTTTGCTTCTGTGCAATGAGAGCCAACATGGCCGCTTAAGAACTCACATGCTAAGCATCTGCTCCGCTGAAACTAAAATTGTGTTATATACTAAATGCTAATGCATTAATAGTCTTTTTAATCAAATGGGCTTAGAGTAGAGATAAGTGGTATACACTAAAATCATCTAATTTGAATCTAACATCTAGTCTTTTTGACCTTTCTGTTAGTTCGCGTTTGGTCCTTAAGGAGAGCTAAGGGCAGGCACGCCATGTGACATCCACCCGCATGCGTAGTGAAGACAACTCTGGAGTCATGAGCTCAAGTCTTGGAACCCGATCAAGGACACCCTCTTAACTTGTCCTGGGTAACAGCTGAATATCCTGAAGGCTAAATGGACAAATGTACAAACTGTATACAGTGTTGATAATCCATTATGAACATGGGTGGTAAATAAAGCTTTGGAGAAACAAATTAATGGATGGGACCATGAGACAAAGGTCTTAAGAAAAAGTATTAAACTTAGCATGGTGTGATGATCATTCCCCTTGGTTTGCCCAATCAGAATTAGGAGTTTCATAAAGATGAAACATTTAGGGGTGGAACATGCCATTAAGAAAGTATAATTGGGGTAGTTAGTTAGATCCAATAGCTCAATCGCTGCCAGAACACTGAGAGGTAGAGATGACGTCCGAATGCCTAAAGAAGCAGACTTAGAATTTTCAAACAAATAAAAATACGAAGAAGATTTGCAGAAGAATCAAAGAGTTAATAGAATTAGAAAGAAGAGAACAGAAGAACTGAGGGGGGAATTAGTACCAGAGAGGGGTGAGACGCAGGTGTCAAATCCAGAAGAGGTTACCTGTCCTATCCTATTCCTGTCCTGAACCTATCACCTGAATTTTCTCTAAGGGGCCCACAACTCTTGGCCAGAGGGGTCTGATCTTGCACCATCCTAGGTAAATATAAATGTATGTATTGTGTCAATGTATGTATTCTCTCTTTCTGAGGTACCCGTTATTAAATTATCGTTTTCGACTCATACCTCTTCGGAATGATGGAGTTAACACTGTAATTTGAATTTGATTCTCCTGGTAAAATTCAGATAAACTTTTAAACTTAACTGAGCCTGTGGTTATTTAATGAATAAAACATGTAAATGTTTAAATGTCATTAATTACCAACTCTTATTCAACTAAAATAGATCCATGGGAAAAGAAAGGGCTTAGTATTAAATAGGCTCAAGTCTGGGAGGCAAATGGATATATAGAATTTAGCCCTAAAATTGATGCCCAGTGGGATTTCATCGACCTGATTAAACAAGTGAGTGTGGTTTATGGGCCTGGATGAGTATTTAGTGAATATTGTCCGCAGGTTGGAGTCCCGCTGGATCACCACCACCCCCACATGATCCCTCCTGAAGTCATTACTTTTGAGAAGACAGTCTGAAAAGATCTTAACAAGGAACTCATTAACAGGAATCCTGTGTTTAAGAACCTCTTGAGATTGGAACAAGAGGCCCTAGAGAGGCTGACAAAAGACGATTTGATAACCATAAAGCCCGCAGACAAGGGTGAGCATTGTTGTGATGGACACCTCTGCCTATCGGGAGGAATCCCTAAGACAACTGGTGGATTCCAACACTTACAAACGACTCAGGACGGACCCAACCAAGAGGCTACTCAATATCACATGAGACCAGATCAATGAGGTGAAGGAAGAAGGGAGGATCACTACCAAGTTGGCTGATTATCTCGTAAATACCAATCCTGTGATCCCTTACTTCTATATCCTCCCCAAGATGCAAAACCCACCAAGACCCCCCTGTAAGACCCATCATTTCAGGGATTGCCTTCCTCCTGGAACCACTTTCCAAGTTTGTGGATTTCTTTCTCAGACCAATTGTCAAAGGGATGCCTACCTTACTTCAAGAATCTAGTGATGGTCTACATACTCTAGAAGGTCTGGAGTTTAACAGAAATACTGATTACCTAGTCTCCTTTGACACATAATCCTAATACACATGCCTACCACAAGATCAGAGAATACACACAGTTGAGACTTTCCTAAACAACATTGACCTGGATACCATCACCCCTGTGTCATGTAACATGACCTGTGTCACCCTGGCCATGCAAGAAAACTTTTTCCAATTTGAGGACACATTGTTCTTGAAGATTTTGGGTACTTCAAAGGGCAGCACCTTCGCTACAATCCTGGTGAATTTGTATATTCATTTGATTGAACAAGACACGATCCTGACATCGATCAACCCTTTTGAGTTAAACATCCATCTCTGGAAAAGGTACATCAACAATATTTTTGTGGTTTGACAAGGCAGCAGGGAAGAGATTGAGAACTTTCACCTCTGGCTGAATTCTTGTAAAAAATTCCTAAAATTCCCTTGTGAATTCGCGAAAGATAAACTACCCTTTCTTGACCTCCTGATCTACACTACAGAAGATGGGCTAGGCATAGAATTAATTTAAGAACCCAATGGAAAATAATTATCTGCTTTGTACAAGCCACCATCCTAAATCCCTACAGGACAATTTGCCTTTTGGCCAATTTCTAGGGATACGGCCAACTGCTCCGAAGTGGTCAAATACATGAAACATTCATCTACTTTGGCAGGACACCTCCTGGACCAACAGTATTCCCAGTCTTTGGTTCAAAAATCAATGAAGAGAGCGCACAACAATTGTCAGCAAGATCACTTGGAGCCAAAACCTACAAAACCTACAAAAGAGAATACTGATAGACTGATCACAGAAAAAAACTAAGGTTTCAGGGACCCTGATCTATCTATCTATCTATCTATCTATCTATCTATCTATCTATCTATCTATCTATCTATCTATCTATCTATCTATCTATCTATCTATCTATCTATCTATCTATCTATCTATCTATCTATCTATCTATCTATCTATCTATCTATCTATCTATCTATCTATCTATCTATCTATCTATCTATCTATCTATCTATCTATCTATCTGTCTGTCTGTCTGTCTGTCTGTCTGTCTGTCTGTCTGTCTGTCTGTCTGTCTGTCTGTCTGTCTGTCTGTCTGTCTGTCTATCTATCTATCTATCTATCATTCTATCCATATATCTATCTATCCATCTACATATATATATATTCACTGAAAAAACACAGGTTTCAGGGACGTTATAGTTAGGAATTAGCATTATAAAATCTTGGAAATGCACTGAAAAAAACAAAGGTCACAGGGACATTATAATTAGGCTGACATTTCATCTGTACAAAACCAGAGAAATTCAGCCATCATAGTTAGCTAAGCTAACCATAACTTGGGCCCCCGCAATGCACTGCTTATGACCTCAGATATTACATCAATCATGACATGGTTAGTGACATCACTCATGACATCACTGATGGCATCTCAAATGACATGACTGATGCCATTATCCAGTGATTGTGAGCAATTCTAAAAAAGTTTATGTGTTACAAATATATAACAAGGAGTTTAGATGAATCAGTGGGTGTATCAGTGCCTGTATTGAAGAGTTAATAGGTGCATGACTGACTGTATAAGTGAGAGATTAGGTATCTCAGTGGATGCATGGTTTACTGACTTAGTTATCTGAATGTCTGGATCAGTCGGTCAGTTGTGTAAATGGCTGCTTGGGTTGGTTTGTAGATACATGAGTGAAGTTTGGTTTATTGATCAGTTAACTGAGTACCTGTAAGGTTGTATGGGTGGGTGCAAGGGTTTGTGACTGCCTACATGGGAGAGTGACTGCATGAGTCAGTGGGTGTATGGGTTAATCAGTATAAGTGACTGAGTGTGTCTATGGCTGTGTCGGCGAGTGAATCGATGTGTCAGTGGTATATGGATGAGTAAGTGGATATGTAAAAGACAGTATATGTAAGTGTTAGAGTATATTAGTCTCTCTATGTGTGAGTGAAGGATTCTGATAGTAGCTGTATGGATTAGTGAGTGGGTGTGTGAAGGTCCGTATGAGTCAGTGATTATATGTTAGCATCTGTATGAATAAGTGAGTGGATATGTGTATAACTTTATAGATGAGTAAATGTCTATCTGATTCTCTCTCTAGGTCAGTGAGCAGGTGAATGATTAGCTATATGAGTGACTGGCAGTGTGTTAGTGGCTGTATGGCTATATGAGTGGATATATCAGTGGCTTTATTAGTGAGTAAGCAGGTGTATGAGTGGCTGCATGGTTGACTGAGTGGATGTGTGTGTAGACCTATGACTGTGAATCAGTGAGTGGGTATGTACATACTGGATTGAGTATGTCAATGGTTTTGGAAATGGCGGTGTGAAAGTTGGAGTGGGTGTTTATCTCCAGCCACTTCAGATTACTCTGTGGTCAACTGGACTTTCCTGGAGTAAGGAGTGTTTCTGTTGTTTTGTCCTAGCAGCAGGAAAACCGGTGCTCGTCCACCTGATCCTTGTTCTAGTCATTCGATACCTACCAGGGGTAATTCAGTCATTTCTTGATGCAAGGTCTTCTTTATTCAGGTGTTGCATCAGCAGGTCCAGCAATGTTCTTATGAGGTGATGGTAATGATTCAGTCTTACCCGGTGCAGGAGCGAGTGACAGGAGAATGTCCAGCACCTAAACCTAAGCATTTTCTTACCTTAATCTAACATCCTTTTGCAATGTATCCGCTATTGTGAAAATTCACAAAAGCTCCAAATCCAATAATGCTATCCCATGCTTTAATCAGAAGATAATCTGCCTCCCTCTTATCCCCCACCCAATTAGATTTTGTGGGAAAGTGCTCTTTTTGTGTGGTCAACCCCACACACATTTTTCTCCAATACTGATGGTTTCAACTGTAAAAGTGCACAGGATCCTGCTATGAGGCCTCAGTGCCGGTGCCCTCTCCCTAAAACTGATACATGTAAATGGGTAACCCCAACAGGGCAAGGATGTTAACCCTCTTATAAGTCCCTGGTAAATTGTACTAGTTGTACTCAGGGCATGAGAGTTAAAGGGGTCACCAGGGCCTGAAGCACTGTTTGTTCCACCCTGAGGGACTCAAGTAAACAGATGATAGCAATCCTGCCATTGTAGATTGCAAGAGCATTGCAAACTTTTCGAACAAGACTTTACCCTCAGCATGTGTGGCAAGGCCTAAGTACTAGTTTTAATATATGTCAGTCACTCCTAAGGAAGGGCTCCTGTGCCCAGGAAGCAGGATGCATTATATTAAAGGTGAGGACATATAAGTGCATGCTTATATGTCCCTACAGTAGCCTTTCCATTAAGTGATCACTGGCCCTTATGATTACATGGGCTGGCACCAGGGCAACCTCAAGGTTGCCAGCTCCCTTATGGTAAAGCCAGAATCTGACATGTTTGGTATTACACAACTTGCCTCATCACCCCTGACATAGTTCTCTTCTCAGGGTCAATGTGGAATGCACCCAGTTTGCTACCTTAGAGGTTCCCCACCTGGTTGCCCCAGCCTTCCATGTGCTCTGGCAGAGCAACCCAAAGCTGCTGCTGCCAAGACAGGAATATGATCTTTTGCCAGGAGGTTTGAACTCTCTTAGTAGACAGAAACAATGACCTTGATGGGAAGGAGGTAACTCCTCCCTTCCTAGTGGATGGTAGGCCTGGGCAGTCAATTCCGTTCCCCTTGGGGAATTTAGGTAATTTCACGTTCCACAGAGAACTAGGAATTGCCAAAAATTATGCGATCCACGGCATAGTGGAATTTTTTGCTTGTTTGCGCTTTCAAAATGCGTGCTCTCAAGATATTAACTCCCGAGCACGCAAACAGCGTACGCGAACAGGAAAAAACATCGCGAACAGGTGGAACAAGCAATTCCACGTGTTCACGGAACTCTGCATGCTCGTGGAGATTTTTTACTGTTTCATGGAGTTTTGCATAGCGTGACTATGCAAATTCTGCCCACCCCTAGTGGATGGTTAGTGAAGTGGCCCGCAAGGATATGAGCTTCAAAGCTCACTCCACCACTAATATGCAACCAGGAGCCTCACAAAGGAGGAAACAGCTGTCCCCCTGTACTGAGGCACATTTGCACCCAGGCAGGTAGGAACATTATGTAGTCAGCAGATATACACCCCCAGAATGATTGCCACAGCCCTAGGGTGGTCTACCTGGTCTGTAAAGCTAAAAAATGTTTTCAAAAGTGGCAGAATAGAGCGTTCTAGGTAGAAAAGGCCACACACATATCTCTGGATGTAGTCACCTCGGGGCGGATTAGTCACTGGAGCTAGTAGCCCACTGACAAGTCGCTGCCAAGCCCTGAACACCCCTAAATCTAGGATTTAATGGGGACCCCTAGTACCAGAACCTCAGTTCTGATTCAAATTGCAAGAGTGGGCACAGCAGAGACCCGGGGGTCCTGTACAAATCAAAGGTATGATATTCTGCACCTGTGGCAACCATCCTAAAACTGCATGACTTGGACTCGTCCCAGGCCAAAGACCACTTCTCCCAGAGAGAGGGACCCATTTGAGAGCCAAAAGAGCTCCATACTCCCGTGGCCTAATCACACAAGTCCCCTGCAGTTCACAGGTAACAACAACCAAAGAATCACTGGGCATCAGGCCCTCTGAGGGAACTGCCAAAAGTGGATGGTTCAGTGCATTGTAAAAATAGTGATCCTGCCCTAGAGCAAGTTTCAGGCAGTTATGGCCTAAGGCAGTATGGCCTTACTGTTGTCAAGGCTTGTTAGTGCCCACTCCAACAACCAACCCCTTTAATCGAAACTTCACCATGCGGGAAAACCACAGAAATTTCCACCAACCACAGCCGTGGCCCATTGCTGATGTTTTGGACCCGTTTACACGCCAGTACTGTGTAATTGGTAAAACCAGCTCCCCTGTGGCTCCTGCTTCAGCAGCAGGGACAGCCAGAATAATTACGCACAAGGGCCTCTCGAGCCAGGTAAAGTTTAACTGACTGTACTGGCATAGTCCTGGGACCTGCATCTCCTTAACCCCTAGTGGGTTCCATGCAACTCAACCTGCAAGTGACTGATTGTCACTAGTACTTTTTACCACTGACCACAATGCTAAAGTTTTACAGCATCCATTTGCATGGATTTATTTTCGCTTCTAAAATCCATAACTCCGGTTGTACTTATCTGATTGACTTACGTTCGTGTCTAACTTTAAATAAGTATCTGCTTTATTTTTATAAATGGGTGTTGGAGTTCTTTCGGTCATGTCAATTCCTTATCAACCATGTTGGTAATATGAAATGCTTAACACGTATTCCTCTTGTAAAGACTGACTGCTCTTTGCCGCACTAACAGGACTGAGCTAAGGATTTATTATTGTTAATACAAGCACCATCTTTGGGGCATTTTGAAAGAATTACTTAGAGAATCCTAACCAGTCTTATTACATAGTACTCTAATTTCTTTCATCAGTGTTACAGTGGTGGGATACTAAACTTATATTTCACAGTACCACTTGGTTCTGCAGAGGCCAACGAGGGAGAATGAAATAAATAATCAATTTTCCCTTGTGGTCATCTATCGAAGTCCCCCCCACCCAGCCTGACCATACCACCGACGTTACCTGCACAGGCTGCAACTGCTTGCATGTGTGACACCTGTGACCTTACTTGCACTGTGAGGTATTCCCCGCCTACATTTCCTAGGCTAGATACTGCTGGCTCACCTTTCACAAATTGCACATGGCCGAATGTCATCCAAAACTGCCATATTTAGTGCAAGGGCTTTCGATGTTGTCGAACCAGGACAAATCTTGCTAAATCTTGTGCTGCATTATTTTCTGCCCCTTTTGTAATGCAGTACTACAATTTTGTATGAAGTGCTTCAGTGTTGGGCCAAATAAGGAGTCGACTAGGGTTTTTTTGGCAGAACATTGGAAATACACTTTCACAGTGACCTTGAGCTAGATCACAATAAAACCCCCATAAGATATAATGATTCGGCTTTACAGTATTCTGTTTATTAGGTATAGGTTAAGGTCTAGTTGCTGTGTGTTGCATTGCAAAAATGCATCACAGAGCAGCTGAATGAGGCAAATTATACCATCTCACAACAGACTATGTTGAAGGGCAAATTTCGAGGGCATCATGACAATCCAATTGATGCAAGGGCCCGGTTCATCAGTATATGCATTTAGAAGCAACTCTGGTGTGGTCTCTTAGGGCCATCCTGCTGAACTCACATGTCACTATAGTGCATGACAGCAGGAACTCATAGCAGAAGAAATATGTTGAGTTTATTTGCAGGTTGTACCATATCCTTGCACACGCACACCCTCGTATAACAAACTAGCCACTGCAGCTAATATCACAAAGGAGCTGCAAAAGGACAAAGCTTTTGAGATCAGAATAATGTGGGATCATGCACAATGGCATATACGTGTCTATGTTATTTAAATTTGTAGAGCACAGGCAAATAACCGAAAGGTGTCAAGGCTCCATTCTATAAGCCTCAGATGACCCTTCCTCAGTTATAACTTTTTTAAAAATGCAATGGAATGACAGATGGCACCAGAATGACCATATGTTTCTGCTCTTGGAGTTTCTGCTTCAATCAATCTGAAACAAGATAATTAAATACTTTGAAATCTGTATCTTTGTGTTGGATCTATGAGTAAAAGGGCAAATTTGTTGTCTTTCTTTGCCATACAGACACATGTACTAGTCTCAGCAACATAATTTAAGCATATGAGACTACAAGGTGCCTTTGAAGCATGCACTTTTTCTAATGGTAGATTGAATAAAAGGATAGGGAGGATAAAGGAGGTACCAGATGCAGCACTGCCTGTCATGCCTGAGGGGAATAGTGGTATGGGATAAAAGCATGGATCTGAACACATAACTGGGGTCAGTTCAACCCATGGAAGGACATATCTGCCCTCATGTCTGCTGGACCTAGCTCTTTTTGCATGGTCCATCCCAGTTTTTTTCCTTCTGTTGCTGAACACATTTTTGTTGACGTTAGGACTCTTTGCACATTTTCCCTTCTAACCAGTGCTAAAGTATGTACGCTCTCTCCCTAAATAAAGGTGCAATTGATATCTACCTGGTTAATACACTTAATTTACTTGTAAGTCCCTAGAATTTGGTACTACATGTACCCAAAGCATGTACATTAAATTGTGCATCCAGCTAAAGTAACCTCTTAAAACATGCCTGTCACTGCAGACTGTTGTGCAGTTTTGAACTGGCATTTTGACCAGGCAAATTAAATCTTTTGCCAGGCCTAAACTTTTCTTTTGAATACTTATGAGTTACTCCCAAGGTAGGCTCTAAAGGCTCATAAAGAAAGTGCATCGTAGGGCATGTGTGCTTAAGTATAACATGTCCTGGCAATGAAAAACTCCTAACGTCATTTTTCACTTGTGTAAGGCCAAAATTTCACACTGACTATCATTGGACTACCTTATTATATTTAATAAGCGATAACTTTGGATTAGGAACTGATAGAGATATGCTGTTTTACACTCAAATGAATTGTAATTTAAAATCCTCTTTAGTAGTAAATTTTGATTTTAAATCACAAATCTGAAAATACTACTTTTAGTAAGTTGACATTTTCTTCTCCTAACCATTTGTGCCTTATGTCAGTGTCCTGGGTCACATGACTGTGAATGGCGGCTCTGCTGATAGGGATTGTCTAAACGTTCCCGACAGTGACTCAAATGGGGCTTAGGTGTGGACAGGATGGGCCAGCCTGGTAGAGCGACTGGGGATGAGCTGTACCTGACCTCACTTACACTTCAAAGGGCTTTGCCTCATGCACACACACAAATAAATCTGACACCAGACATGTGTGGTCTTTTGCCACCCAACATTTTGGAGCCTTGACAGGGGAAGGGGAGAACTTTCCAGAACCAGATATGGGGATGGGACAGGGAGCACTCACCCCCCTCCTCCCCACAAAGGCTGGCACCTGGTATAATTGTCTGTGGAAATTTTAGAAAAGGTATGGCCCTGCTGCCAGATGTCTGCACTGCTGCTTGGAGGACTGCATGGCATTCTTAGAAGGGAGACTGGACCTGTTTGCCTTCATCCCAGGCTAATCAGAGTTCTCCAAGGGTCCAGTGGCCTACCTCCTGTGTGAGCTCCAGGGACATAACAAGCTTGAGAGGCCTCCCTATAATTGTCCTGCAGCACTAAACCTCCAGGACCTGCAACTGACCAGCTTGAGCCTGCTTCTGGCTTCTGCTGGAGTGAGTCCATGATCCCCAAGAGGAGTCGTCCCAGGTCTCGCACCCTTTGCTGAAGTTCTCCTACCTGCCTAACTGTGGACTCCATTAAATCTGATGCAGCTCGAATCATGACCTCGCATCACAGCCCTGTGCAGCTCCTGACAGGCAGCCACGTTGGAACCAACACAGTGTGATACAACTTGATGCAGGACCTCAAATTGTAGTCCTCGATGCTTCTCGTCTGAACTGATGCAGCAAAATGCAATTTGATACAGGCCTTTTCATCGCAGCACTTTGTAGCACCCCACCGCACAGAGATACACCTCACATTAAGAATAGAAGGTACAATTATCAGCAGGAATAACATAATCCTTGTCAGCCTGCAATGGTCAGCCTGCACTTATAACTTTGTCCAGAACTGACACAAAGAGATAACCACAGTTAGCTCTTTCTGTTTTTGACACTATGCTTACCTAAACATTTTAATTCTGATATCAGTTTTTACTGGCTGAATTTATGTGGTTCCGGGATAATTTTATTTATTTAAATTTACTCTATTTTTCTAAATTCATTTGGGATCTTTCTTGAGTTGTATTGTCACTTTATTAGTGTTCGTGAGCTGCATAAAAACTTCACACATTGCCTCTAAGTTAACCCCAAGAGCTTTGTGCCAAGCTACTAGTGGGTTAAGCACAAGTTAATTTTGTAACTTTTGTGGTTGAAAATGACAAGAACTGTGGTTGTTGCCTAAGTGGGCCTTCAATTCTCCTTAACTAATAACCCCAGTTTCTTTCAATGTCAGTAACATACACTTCGGGCGTGACCCAATATCAGCAGGCTACACTTTGGGCACTCATGAGTTGTTTGGCAGACTCCTGTTTGGGTTGCAATTGTTAATTTATTTAATGATATACTCTTTTATGGTCTGGGCAATTAAGGCTGTGCAGACCTTTCCACCATGGGTTATCTGATTTATGGCCAACATGCCTTCCCTTCAGTCATTAGTCGCATTAAGTAGCCACTATAGCTTTATAAGTTGAGGCCCAATTATGCAGCATTTGCTTCTCAACCTCACAATATAAGAGACATATGGGACAACAGGGCCTATATTACATATAAGGTGCACCTCCCAACTATGTGACATACCCCCTTTAACTGGGCGCAGAATAGAAAGTGCACTGTTATGGTGAATGCACTGTTATCTGTGCAGACGCCAAATCGAACTTTCTCTAGGAATAGCACATCAGTAAAATACTATACCGGATGTTTAACCACTGGTCTAACTTGCACTGCAGAATTAAACCTGACCTACGTTTCAAAGGAGAAGGTAAAGTAGTTCTGCACCTGTCTACAGGAGGGCTGCCTGGTGGGTCTTTGAGACGCACAGTACTCCAAGGGGCACCATGGGAGGGCACATACTCTGTGCCACTGTTAGACTTTAACATCTTTTGGCGTGTTTCCCTTGTCTTTTTTTTTTCTGACCACCTGGTTTCGACTCAGTTTTTGCTGGTTTATTGTCTCTGCACACTTTCTCGCTGCTGTTCAGTGTTACAGTGCAAGTGCTCCTGTTGTAAACTGTGTTATGAACTGGTGTTTCCATGATTGGCACATTGGATTTACTGGTAAGTCTCTAGTAAAGTATACTGAGTGTACCAGGGCCTGTCAATCCAATGCTATTGGTTGGCTTGCAGCATAGTTGTGCCACCCACAGAAGTAGCCAGTAAAAACGTAACTCAGACCTGCCACCGCAGAGTCGGCGCACAGTTTGTAACTGCCGTGTCGACCTGGCAAGTGCACCCACTTGCCAGGCCCTAAACATTCCCTTTTCTGCTTGTTAGTCACCCTTAGGTAGGCCCAATGTACCCCTGTGGGCAGGGTGCAGTGTTTGTGAAAGGTAGGACATGCCCTGGTGTGTGTGGCATGTCCTGATAGTGAATTACTGTCAATTTCATTTTTCACTATTGCAAGGCTACCTGTTCTCATAGGACAGAATGGTGAGTTTTTTTATAACATCTTATAAACATAACTGGGCTTGGGAACTAGGTAGAAAAATAAGTTTAGTATGCCTCAACTCAAAATCTAAAATTGCATTTTTAGTGAAGGTGATTTTTACCTTCTGTGTTCGAAAATACCACTATTTGAAAGTAGATAATTTCTTGCTCAGCCATCCAGTAGGCCTCTGCTGGGGTTGTGGATTGACTGGGTATTTGGATGACAGGGGCTGAAGAGGAGCCATGGCTCCAGCTAGTGTAGGTGGGTCAGGAAAGGGCTGAATAGACTTGGGCTGCAATAGGGTAGGGGGAGGAGATTTCCTTTCACCTGAATGGACTTGTTCTGCTAATGATAATGCAGTCTCCCCCTCCTGCTAGAATGCCACACCAGAGAGGGCAGAACTGTTTCTGGCTCTGAGAGGACAAAGGATTTTGGGCTTTAAAAAGTGGGGCCCAAACCCCTGACCTTTAGAACTCCTTTGGACCAAGAAGAAGAGATGAAGTAGCTATGATGAGGAGTTTCAACTTTGCTGATTGCTTTGCTGTGTTGGCCTGCAGTGGCTGCTTCTATGTTGGGCAATGAAAGGACTGGACTGAACTTTCTGCAATCTATCTTTGTGAGTTTCTCCAAGGGTTTGAGGTAACTATGGGTGAAATTTGCAAATTCGTGGTACGCAAATTCGTGCGAAAGCGAGTTCACGTTCCGCATAATCCGCGAATTTGCGGATTTTCTTTTTTTGCGTGTTTGCGGGGTACTTTGCATGTTCGCGGGCCGCTTTCAGCGCACCGACCGCGAAGTTACCCATGCGGTTGTACATGGGCGCGGCCATCTTGTTTGCGTTGCATATTTCCGTTTCCGGGCACTAGTTGCATTCTCGCGTTGTGCGCAGGGCGCGATTAAGTGGTCGCGTGCGTTTTTGTGTGCTCGCGGTCGAAATATCGCGCAAACTTACCCACGCGGTCCTCAATGGGCCCGGCCATCTTGTTTTTCATTCATTGCTATGGTTCTGGGCATGCTTTTTCAATCCTCCCCTAATATTTGCAATCCTTTGTTTCTTTGAACTTTTTTTGGATCTTTTTTACTCATTATCTATCCCTCTCATTTTCTACATCTATATTTTGTTTTTTTTCTACTTTTGGTTACTTTAAAACTACTTTTTTAACTCTTTTCTCGTATTTACTTTTTCTCTATTCTCTTTCTATTATTTCCATTCCTGTCCAGGACCATGGCAAAGGGAGCCGGGAAGAAGAAGGGGAAGGGTCCCGCACCCGGTACCCGGCTCCCTTGCGGGCTATTAAGGGCGGAACAAGTAGTAGCCAGGGATATCTTCAGCGCGGTGGAGGTGGCCACACTGATTTTCTACGTCCAGCGCCACCTCCCCAAGACCGTGGCAGCAGGGGGCAGGCCCGGTTCAGGGTATGGCCTCCGGGAGTGTCGCCAGCTGTGGGATAAGGTGTGCCGGGCCATGCGTAGGGAGTCGGGGGTCCGGCGCACCTACCATCAGGAGACGCATCGGTGGGCTGACCTCCTTGACCAGGAGCAGGACCTGCTCCACCTGCTAGACATGGAGATCCCTGGCCTTGGTGAGTAGGTATTTAATAACTACTTTGTTTTCTTCTGCTCTGTATTATATTGCTAATATATGTTTTTCCCGAAGAGCAAGAATGCTGCCGATACGATTACATTGCAGGTAAATTCATGTTTAAATATCTTCTGTGATTGCAGGTGCTCGCCTGCTCAGTGGCGTTGCTCCAATGCTTACTTGTTTGCAACTTTGTGCTCATTTGAGCAGAACTGCGTAATGCTAGAGAGACTAGAGACTCAAGTCTAGTCCTTCCTTTGTACTCCTGCTGCCACTAAGAAGAGATAGTGGTGGATGATAGGTTGAGTGTATTATGACTTGTTATTTAGTAGAAGGACATTTTTTAGTGGTCTGCAATCAAGATGATGGACTGTGTCTGTCACGTCGCCTGCTGCTGAGTGCTGGCAGTCGTAGTAGAACCTTTTTGTTGTTGGTTTAGTTAGTGATATACATAACTTTCCAAGTAGATGGTCTGCAAATCTAGCAATACTGTACTATCTATCCTAGTTGACCAGATCAGATAGGTCAATCAATACATGTAGTGCAATTGTTGGTAATTTGTTTCCCCAAGATAGTTTTAGATTGTGGTAGAAGAAATCAAATATTTCAAAAAAACAATCCTCCATGTTTGTGTTTATTTCATGATCATCAGCACTTCCCAGGGGCAAGGAGAAGACCACACCTGAGACGCCGGCGGAACAAGGTGGGCAGGATCGATCCTCTGCAGGCTCTTCTGCTGGCCCCAGTAAGTTGTTCTGTTGTTAATAATATTAATTATACTTCCCTAACTTTTACAGCTCCTATTCATTCCAAAATGTTTCCTAATTCTATTTTTTACAAAATAGTTTTTGATCTTCTGTAGACTGTTTCTACATTCTTATCCTGCCTCTACCATCACTCTCTGTGCTACTACTATTTACTATTTTTATTATGAGTCGGTCTGTGTAGGTAGCTAAGCTTGCCCAGTCGGCAAACGGTATTAAAAAAACTCTGATCCAGCAATGGCTCTAGAGGCACTGAGTGCAGTCCTCTGGGTTGCCCTTGCTGTCTATTCCAGTCTTCTTAATGTTAGGGCTTTGACAATTTCCAACAACAAAATGTCAATTTCCACCAAGAATAAGCTAGTAGTTGGCTTTTTGATTTGATAGTAGCACATACCATACCGCTAGTGTTTCAGGGACTATCCTGCACATACAGAAGTATGGGCAAGAGAAATAGGACATTGTTGATGATCAGTGCAGTTCGACTTTCTACATTCCTCAGTCAGAACAGAAGTTGAACCCCCAATCCCCTGACTGACTATCTAGTGTGTCTGACCAATGATTATACGACCCATAAGAACAGAAGAAGACTACCGAGTCCCGACCTATCAGAGTCACGGAAGCATGCTTGCAAAGTGCAGTGGTGCAACTGCAAACCCTTCCGATCACTCATTCATGAACAAAAACCACACAGTGTTTTTTTAGTTTTAAAGTTTTATTTTCAAATAAGAAATAAAAAAACAATTTTTTTATTTTTAATAGAGCAGTATTACCAGCGAGCAGTGGTGATAGATGACCTTAAAGTTTAAACACCCTTCCCTAGTATATACTTCAACTTAATACATCTAATTATTAATAGTAACTGTGCGGGACTCGGGAGCCCTCACCTTGTTGGAACTTCAAGTCCTCCTGGTGGTGATTAGGAGTAGGTGGTTCTGTCTGTAATTAGAAAAATGTTGCACTTTAAAAAGCAAGCATTCATCAGTTGCGCCATAAAGTGTTGCATGTTATGGGTAAACATATAAGTTCATGAGAATGTGGTAATACTAAACATATAGGTTAACACTCTCCCCAAAACCGTGACGTTTTTTCAGTCCCAATAATTAAAAATTGTTTATGTATTATCATTTTCTCTTCCATTACGAGGCGAAATAGGGGGTGGTGTATGGCATCTAAAAATATGACATGTTTTTTCTAGGTGTCATCACAACATCGGATGCGGCACGTCCCACCACCAGTGCCGGGGCCAGCAGCACGGAGGGGTTCACTCCAGGGGCGGATGCAGCGGCGCCACAAGTGCCACCAGGAGGAACTGCTGTGGGGGATGGCTCAGCAGCGGCGGATGGGTGTAAGTTATTATACTCCTTACTTATTTACATTTTAGAGTAGGCTTGCAAAGGGTATGATGCACTGTACAGTAGACAGTACACTAGTAGAAGTACACTGTACTGTTATGAACAGTTACTAATTTAGAACTACATTTTTGCCAATCACGGAGGAGACAGTCACCCTTGACTTAGCCATAGCATTAGCGGTGGTAGTTCTCGAGTAAGCAATGCCCCCCTCTATTTGACTTCAACTCAGCTGTGAAACTTTTATCGTGAAGCCAAGTCAGATGTGATGAACTAAAAGGGAAAGAAGGGTGTAAGGAAGGACGAGCGAGTCGTAACATTTATGACTGTAAAGAATGATACGTGTTTTTGAATGCATGCAGAGGTGGCTGATAGGAAGGAATCAGATGCATGGCTGCTTGAAGCAAGGATGGTTGGAGGAGAAAGAAAAGATGACTGCCTGTGTGGGTGAATCAGAAAATGCATGTGTGGTGTGCATTGCAATATATCATTTGGGTGAAACTCAAATGCAAGTCAAGACGGTGGTTTACCAAATAAAATGAAAAGGGTGTTAGTTGGTTGTTGAGAAAAAGTAAAGTTGGTACAGTTGAGATATTAAGAATGATAGACGTTTACTTTGGAAGCCTGGATGGTATCTTCTTCCTCATAGATAGCAGAGGTGTATGTAGAGCAGACGCTCAGTGGATGAAGAGTGTTACTTTGTTTGAAAAGCATGTCTGTGCCAGAGTAGCAAAGCAGAGGAAATCCAAATACTAGAAGTTGTGATTGTTCAGAAATTCTCCCTTGACTAAAGTAACAGTACAGTAGTTTACTTTGCAAGCACAGCATATATTGTGTATGTATTGTATAGTTGACAATTATATACAGTCAAGTTCCTTCCTCCGGCAATTATGGGTACCACACTCATTCCCTATGTTAATAATTTTCTTTCAGCTGCGTCAATCATGGGTGGACTATCGCTGTTGTTCACTTAATCTATCACAACAAAGCACCTAACGTCATCCATCATATAAGCAAAGATCATGTGATCGGCTGGATACATGATCAGAAATATATAATCTTCATTTTCATTTTGTAGTACTGAAGGTCCGGGGGGGGGGGCGTGGTGCGAAATATAAATTATATTGAGCAGTAGCCCTTGATGTAACCGAGTATGGCCAGTACCACCCCTATAGAAAAGTAAGAGCTTCCCTATACCCACCTGCATGTACTGCTTATAGTAATGCGAGTCTGCGTCATCATGGCTTGTGTCTGTTTTTTTGGGGGTACAAGCTGACTGAGCTGGCATTATGCCGGCTACCACAAGTTCACGTACAAGTAATTTCTTTCGTAAAACTAGAGAAAAAAAAGAAGAAGACTGGTGTACTCTCCTACAAAGACAGCGGAAAGATACATGCCAAAATGTTGTACTGTGCTTGCAAATTGCTAGTGTTACTGTGAGACAACTTTCTGGTGAATTCTTTTGTGTTATTGTTAGAGTATTGGTTACAGTATTTTTCTTTCTTTCTTCATATAGATGCTCCACAAAAGCTCACCCGAAAGGAGATGGCTGTCCGGGCCAGGGCCCGGAAACTGGAGGCCATTTGTGCAGAATATTGCCGGCTGTGGGCTCGGGAACAGGAGGAGGAGGCATCCTCCTCCAGTGCCCCCGGGTCCACCAGCCAGCAGCCTCCAGTACGGCAACGTGGTCCGACAGCCTCCCGCCGCTGCCACTCAGCTGCAACAACACTAGCAGCTGCCCCCCCCCAGAGCCTGGATGGCACGCCTGCGCCGGCTACGCTGCTGAGTGGACTACCTGGAGCGCAGGGTGGAGAAGCAGCAGCACCAGCTCCGGGACCTCCGAAAAGAGCTGCGGGACCACCTGTCCACAGGACACCGCCGGAAGTGACTGTGTCCCTTGCCTCTTTTTTAAAGACTGTTGGGGGGTGGGAATTGGGAGTTGGGGATTCTGAGGGACTTTTTGCGGGACATTGAAATGGACAATTGTTGGGGTTAGGTAGGGGGTGGTTTGGGTCTTTGGACTAGTTTATTTTTGTTAGGGTAAATATATACTTATTTATTTTACATACTTCAACATAGTGTACGCGTTCATGAAATTTTGTGGGGTGGTGGGCGGGGGTTACTGCACGTTTGGTTTCCTCAAACTTACCAGCATGAATTATCTAAAACGTCCAGAAATGTACAAAAGTGACAGTTAGTGAATTCAATTTGCCTACTAGTACTTTACTAGTACTACTGTCAGTCTCTCCTCTTCTCCGAGTCCTAACCCATTATTCTACCTCCCCAAAATGCTTATCTTACCTCTGATTCATGTTTGAGAATAGAGCTAGGCACAGCGCGGGCTGCATGGTAAATGGCGATTAAGGTTCCCCATGAAATCCATCCAGGACACAAATTCCATTGTTGTGGTGGTAGTAGGAGTGGTACTGGTGGTAGTAGGAGTAGTACCACACTAGCAGTAGCAGCATATGATAAACAGAGGGAAAAAAGAGACATTGAGTGGCCTGAGAGGAGTATTAGAAGGAACAGTATATTTGTAGCCTAAGCAATGCTGAAGATAAGTATGGTGAAAAAAATGTGCATGGATGTTTGTGGCTACAACAAGAGCAGTGACACAGCAGCATAACAAGCCTTGACATGTAGGAGGATGATGTTGACGATGGATCCAATCGATGGTGGGCATGAAATTCAGAACTGATTTCAAAATAGTAAAATACTCATTGGTGTTTTTTTAAACAGAATTACAATATCCTAGTATGCGTCTAGCTGCCTTAAAATTGATTTGAGGAAGTTGCTTGCACCTTATCCTCCCCAGCAAGTGTGTGGAATTATTGCTGTCATTTAGTCACACCTCAATGAAAACCACAAAGCTCGGGGGAAGGGGGTTAGGGTTTGAAAATTGGATGGGAACGGGGTTTTTTGGGAACGTTGTGTGGAGAGAGGAACAAAAAACACAGCATAGAAAAACAACAAATGAAAAAAAACAAATCTTTGGATACGACGATATCCATAAATCTTTTAAGGGACATAAAGGAAGTGCATGCATGAAGTTGTTTGCTAAATATATGGTTCGGTTACTGAAAAGTAGGACTAACTACAACTTACTAAGTAGTACTAAACTATTAGACAGTACAGGGCTGCTGTAATTACGCAATTTTACTCAGAGAGAGAATGACTTAGTAGTACATTACATTAGTTTTAAAAATAGCAAAGAAAGTTATGAAATAGCTGTAGGGATGAATTTGAAGCAGAGAGTCGCACTCATACAAGTTTACAACAATAAGTTATTTAAAAGATAAGGAGAAGTGAATAGAAAAGGATACTGTAACTGTATGTTGTTGTTGTCCTCTTCAGTTTGGGAAGTTGCATGCATCCAGCCATTCCTCTTATTCGCGGTACTCCTCCATTCCATCTGACCCTCCGTCGAATAATCTTGGTGACCAGACACACTGTCTACTGCCTGCCTGGCGGATGTGGATTTGCAGATTGATGTTGTTCCCATGGCACGAGGTAAAAGCCGGCCTGCAATTGTTGATGGAAAAACAGGAAGGGATATTAAAACAGCACTGAGAAAAAAATAATAAGGTATGATGTGTAGTGCAAAAAAAACACTTTCAGAGGCGACAGTATTACATACAGGCATCATTTCTAAAGTGCGATCTCTGAGTCTCCTTTTTAAGGATAGTCATTGCACACAGCAGGCCAGGGCCATGCAGGCAGTCAAGGCAGGCACCGCTGAGTGAACCACCCTGATGATGTAGCATACCTCTTTGACACAGGCAGACAAAGCATATCTAATTTTATGCAGCAAGTCACATAGCCACAATTTTACATGAACTGCTGTCTGGTCTCTGGCATACACTACACTGGTTCGACCAGTCCCATACCACAACTAGACAGACATGTAGGTCTGCTGTGGTTGTTGTTGACTTATTTACCTGTTGTTTGCCACTCACAAAACTGCCATATTTGTTCCGTAAACCGACAATGATGATGATTCATCCATCCCAGTGAGTGACTGTGTAAATAATAAAGATAATATGTAACTTTAATCATCAAGACTCATCATCATTATGGTATGTTATTGGCAAACTCAATGTTGTCTACACACTGAGTCCAAGGACAAGGTACACTAGAGTTACATTTATTGTGTAAAAGATTAAATAATAACAGAACACATAGATAGGATTCACTTCATGCACAACAAACAAACAACAATTGCTTTCATCAGAGCCAGACAGCCTGTGTTGTCCACCACTGCATGCCATCTCATCATCCATTACCTGTTCCACTTGTCATCATCTTATTCTTAAGTGAAGGGCCACAGGGCAGCCTCTCGTGTCAATTTCAGAAGGTGCAGTCAGCATAGTGAGCATAGTGAGTCATTCCAGTCCCACTTCTTTTTAGGGGACTTGTGTACTGACTGAAGCAACAGTTTCTAGATTCTGCGTAATCCGGCCATCTGCCTTGAGGGAAATGGATAGGGGAAGTCTGGAGGAGGATAGAGGAGCATAACTGAGTTGTGAACTTCAGGAATGCAGACAGCGTCACCTTTAATATGGAAAATAAGACGAAGACAGTGCTGCTGATGGATTTGTTGTGATTAAAGTTTTGTTCTGCTAAAAGTTACAAATCAAAGAAAGACACACAGAAATAAAAGTCAAAAAGGACGGTAGAAAACAAAAAGTATGTTTTTCAAGCCTCGTTGCCAGGGAAGTAGAGCTTGTCCTCAAACTCTGTGAATTGAACATGGAGTAGGTCAGCTAACAGAGAAGAGCTTCCATCATCTAAATCGGTGTCCTCTTCTTCCTGTGTGGATTCACGTATTATGTAATCTGGTGGTATGAAGTGCTGATTTATCTTGATCATTGTTAACCTCTCCACATTTTTGGGCGAGAGGCAGGGACATTTTTGAAGTGACAATGGCACCAGCAGCACTGAAAACTCGTTCCGAAGACACGCTTGCGGGTGGGCAAGACAAACAATTCATAGCCAGCCCAGTGAGGCCTTTTCCCATACCAATACACCAATGGGTCACGATCAATGTAGACCTCTGTTGGGTCATCCAGATAGGCCTGTACCATCCACTCAAGGGCCTCCTTGGGTGGTGCTCCACTTTGGTACCATGTGTTTCCTTTGCATCAACACTGGAGCGAGCAAACCCTTGCCGAGTTATCCAATCCGCTTCCGACAATATTATGGCTGGGCCTGGTGCAGGTGATGATGACGAGGATACTGTTGCTGCTGTCGATAATGGCTGTGAGGGAAAGTGACTGCCTTCAGCCACAGAAGTGGACCTTGACGCCGGATGGCCTGCTGCTTCAGTAGTACTTGTGGTGTTTCCTTCAATGTCCTGCTGCTCTTATTCGTACCGAGTGGCTGACACAGCTAGCCAATGTTTGTACTTTGAAACATCTTCTTCATCAAAGGGAATGAATACTTTGCTGGTCAGTGCCTTTTTGTACCGTGGATCCAGAATAGTGGCACAAATGTAATGTTGTTCTGAATGTATTTTTTTAAGCCTTTCATTGACAAGTAGGCGGGTTAATAAGCTCTCCGCCAACCGATATGCGTCTTGTTTGTGAACATCAGCTCGGTACGTTGAAGACACCACCTTCAGTTGTTGCTCTAGCATGAACAACAATGGGAAAGCTTTGCCCAAACTACAGTGCTCGGGCAGACTTCACGTTTGAAGATCTCAAAAGGACGAAGCATGTCTGCCAGACTTTTAACTAGGTCCTATTCCTCCGGCTCTAGCCTCATATCTTTCATAGCAGCAGACTGTATGTTAATGCAATTGACATACTCATTGATTACCAAGTACTGCTCAAACAGACGTACAAGCATGTAGAAGGTTGAGTTCCAACGTGTTGCCACCTCCTGGATGAGTCCTTTGACTGGCACTCCACGGCCACGTTGAATGGTCCTCATCTCCTTCCGGGCCTCAAAAGAATGGCTGAAATATGTGCAGATTCTTCGGCAGGTGGTCAGTAACTTGCTGACTGTGTTTTCTCCTTTCAAGAAATCTTGAACAATAATGTTAATGCAGTGCGCCAAACATGGCACTCTGAAGTAGCCACCATCATGCATGGCCTTAACTATATTACTGCCATTATCCGTGGAAACATAACCAATCATTCAACTTCTTGGCACCAGCTATTTAGAGACCCTACTCTTAAACTCATCCAAAATGTTTAATGCAATATGAGATTTCTCCATGGCAAACATAGCTACTGTTGCATGATTCCGACTCGCTTTAAAAATTGTGGCATGGTCAACACCTGTAGACATCTTTTCTCTAATCCCAGCAGAAGAGACCCAGTGTGCAGTGATGCACATGTAATCCACGTCTTGGTAACTGGTCCACATGTCTGTTCTCAAGTGGATAGTGTGAACAGCACTTTTCTACAAGCTGACCCAATCACTTCCAGCACATCTTCATGTAGTGCAGGAACAGCAACTCTGGCAAAATAGGACTGGCTAGGAACCTTCCATTTAGGGCAGACTGTTGCCACACATTCTAGAAAACCTACCCCTTCCACGAAAGAAAAAGGGAGAAGGTCCAGTACTAGCATTTTAGCCAGCTTTGCTACAGACGTGCCGTTGGGTGGTTGCGTTCAAATGCCGCCTCTGACCAAAACATGCTGTTAATGGTGGTCTGGACTGTTTTCATATGTGATGATGATGATCCAGACTTTTTCAACCCAGTTAGGCTCATTGATGTACTTTTTCGCATTGGTGTCTCTCCCAGACTCTTAGTGTGCCTCATACATGTTGCTGGGGTAGAGGGTGTGGGCGCTACCACTGCAGCGCTGCTGCCAGGGGTACTGGTTGTACCAGAAAAAATGTCTGTCGCTTCTTCACTTCCCCCCTGCACGATCAGCCCCTCGTCATCATCAGATGCAATATGAATGGATACATTTGGATTTGTACTTTAGGCTTCCCGGATCTTCCTTATGTGCGCCTCCCAAATGATAGTGTGGTGTTTTTGGAGATGACCTCTCTGGCCTCCGGTACCATAGTTGGTACCAAGCTTACCCCGACTAACTACTTGTTTACAAATCAAACAAATGACCATGTTCTCTGCCTTTTTGCTAACACTAAAGAAGTCCCAAACTGGGGACTGGAGATGTCTGCTGGTGGTGGAGGTGCTACTTTCAATGCCAGATTAAGTGGAGAATGGGCGTGGCTGAATTTGACTCTGTTGTGCACTTACAGCACTACTACTTGAGGTAATGGAGGTGGAGCTGGATGGAGGTCCCTGCCGGCGCTTCTGACGAGAAAATATGGACGCTGTAGGTCATGTTGGTGTTTTGGTTAACTGCATTGGTGGTGGTACCAGTGCCACGCCACCCACATCACGCTCAACAGCAATTCGGTATAGGGTCAAAATGTCTGTCTGCTGCATGCCCGCTGGGCCTGGAGTGACGACTGTGATGACTGGGTCATCGTCAGACTGTTCATCAGCAGCAGAATACACCACTTCTTGTTCGTCGTCATCACCCATAAATGGAAGCCTTGCGTGAAACTTCCTTTTAGGCTTAGCTACCTTTGTCGGCTCATGGCGTGCCTCATTCTCAGACTGCATTGGTGGATTCCAATCAACATCAAGATCATCAGAAGGAAGGGGGCTTGAAGAAGAACTTGTAGTAGCGCTCCTTGACCTTTTTCTTGATGGGGATCTGGAAGACAATGGATCATCATCAGGAGGAGTGGCTTCCGCGGATGATACCTCCGCTTGAATCTCGATTTCCTGATGTGCCCCTACTTCTGGAGGAACAAGCATTGTGGGCAGTTGTGCCGCTCCAGGTGCCTCTAGTTGCGCCTCTCCATGCGCCTCTCCATGTGCCTCTCCATGATGCGCCTCTCCTCGCCCCTCTCCTTGCTCCTCTCCTTGCGCCTCTCCTTACGCCTCTCCTTGCGCCTCTCCTTGCACTTCTACTTGTGCCTCTCCTTGCACCTCTCCTTGTGCCTCTCGTTGCGCATGTACTTGCGCTTGTACTAGTTGCACCTGTGGTTGTCGTTGCAGCTGTGGTTGTTGAACACTCGTCAGATGAGTTACACCCTGCGTTGATTGGATGCTACTTTCTTGCGATGAGAAAACATCACTGGTCGATGGTGATTGAACAATTGAAGTGGCTGCCTCTGCAGCACTCATGGCCTTGGACCTAACGTGGCATGGTCACACTGAGCCCAATGAAGCGGAGTTGCTGCTCCCAGCTTGGTCACCCGACGGACCCCGCTGCTGCAGGCGTAGTTTTTTTTCTCCCAAATAAGTGTCTGTAGGCACACCAGTCTCCTTGGTAAGTGGCGCCACTTGCTTCTTCTGCTCCTTCTTACTGGCAGTGGCACTGGCAACTTTCTTGGTGGAGGAGCTACCTTTCTTTGGGCCCATCTTCTTCAGATATCAGAACAGCAGGCCGCAGTTGCACGAGTTGCAGAGTTGTCTGTGGCCACACGTGACGTCACGTTATGTTGTGCTGCACACACCGCAGCAGGACTTCTTCCTGGCACTGATGATGAACGATGACTAATGTGTGGTTCTCTTGTGCACCTAAAAGCAAAGAAAGCCAGAGGAACATCTGATAAATAAATGTTGCATATGTCGTGCTTCAATTAATATTTGCAACTAGGCATTTATTTTTACAACACACCCAAAAATGGAAAGACCCAAAATAAAAATTGCAATTCTAATCAAAAATGAATGCTTACATTAATAAAAGAGACACCCCACAGAAGGACTTGGTCCATGCACCACTGAGTACCCCTGGGCATAATGGATGAAAGCAAGGCAAACTGGGTGCAGGCCTGAGCATACTGCCTGTCTTCAAAATGGCCCCTTGAGCCTTGAACCCCACCCACATGGCCAGGCCCTGCCTGTACCAGGCCTCAAAATTGCCCCCACCCACATGGCCAGGCCCCAACAACCCACCAAAAGTCGAAAAACACACAAAAATCACCACAATCCAATGCCATCCATGCCCTCAATGATGTTTAAATTCAAGACACCCCACAGAAAGACTTGGTCCATGCACCACTGAGTACCCCTGGGCATAATGGATGACAGCAAGGCAAACTAGGTGCAGGCCTGAGCACACTGCCTGTCTTCAAAATGCCCCCTTGAGCCTTGAACCCCACCCACATGGCTGGCCCTGCCTGTACCAGGCCTCAAAATGGCCCCCACCCACATGGATAGGCCCCAACAAATCACCAAAAAGTCGAAAAACAAACAAAAATCACCACAATCCAATGCCATCCATGCCCTCAATGATGTTTAAATTCAAGACACCCCACAGAAAGACTTGGCCCATGCACCACTAAGTACCCCTGGGCATAATGGATGAAAGTACGGCAGACAAGGTGCAGACCTATGGCACAAAGCACAGTGCCTGGCTTCAAAATGGCCCCTTGACCACCGCCCACAAGGACAGGCCCTGCCTGTACCAGGCCTGAAAATGGCTCCCACCGACATGCCCAGGCCCCAACAACCCACCAAAAAGTCGAAAAACACACAAAAATCACCACAATCCATGCCCCCAATGATGTTTAAATTCAAGAGACCCCACAGAAAGACTTGGTCCATGCACCACTGAGCACCCCTGGGCATAACGAATGAAAGCAAGGCAAACTGGGTGCAGGCCTTAGCACACTGCCTGGCTTCAAAATGGCCCCTTGAACCTTGCCCCACCACATGGCCAGGCCGAGCCTGAAACAGGCCTCAAAATAGCCCACACCCACATGGCCAGGCCCCAACAACACACCAAAAAGTCAAAGAAATCAAATATTTCAAAAAATACAATCATCCATGTTTGTGTTTCTTTCATGATCATCAGCACCTCCCAGGGGCAAGGAGAAGACCACACTTGAGACTCCGGCGGAACAAGGTGGGCAGGATCGATACTCTGCAGGCTCTTCTGATGGCCCCAGTAAGTTGTTCTGTTGTTAATATTAATAATTATACTTCCCTAACTTTTACAGCTCCTATTCAATCCAAAATGTTTCCTAATTCAATTTTTTACAAAATAGTCTTTGATCTTCTGTAGACTGTTTCTACATTCTTATCCTGCCTCCACCATCACTCTCTGTGCTACTACTATTTACTATTTTTATTATGAGTCGGTCTATGTAGGTAGCTAAGCTTGCCCAGTCAGCAAACGGTGTTAAAAAAACTCTGATACAGCAATGGCTCTAGAGGCACTGAGTGCAGTCCTCGGGGTTGCCCTTGCTGTCTATTCCAGTCTTCTTAATGTTAGTGCTTTGACAATTTCCAACAACAAAATGTCAATGTCCACCAAGAATAAGCTAGTAGTTGGCTTTTTGATTTGATAGTAGCACATACCATACCGCTAGTGTTTCAGGGACTATTCTGCACATACAAAAGTATGGGCAAGAGAAATAGGACATTGTCGATGATCGGTGCAGTTCGACTTTCCACATACCTCAGTCAGAACAGAAGTTGAACCCCCAAACCCCTGACTGACTATCTAGTGTGTCTGAACAATGATTATACGACCCATAAGAACAGAAGAAGACTACCGAGTCCCGACCTATCAGAGTCACGGAAGCATGCTTGCAAAGTGCAGTGGTGCAACTGCAAACCCTTCCGATCACTCACTCGTGAACAAAAACCACACAGTGTTTTTTAGTTTTAAAGTTTTATTTCCAAATCAGAAATAAAAAAACAATTTCTTTATTTTTAATAGCGCAGTATTCCCAGCGAGCAGTGGTGATAGATGACGTTAAAGTTTAAACACCCTTCCCTAGTATATACTTCAACTTAACACATCTAATTATTAATAGTAACTGTGTGGGACTCAGGAGCCCTCACCATGTTGGTACTTCAAGTCCTCCTGGTGGTGATGAGGAGTGGGTGGTTCTGTCTGTAATTAGAAAAATGTTGCACGTTAAAAGGGAAGCATTCATCAGTTGCGCCAAAAAGTGTTGCATGTTATGGCTAAACATATAAGTTCATGAGAATGTGGTAATACTAAACATATAAGTTAACACTCTCCCCAAAACCGTGACGTTTTTTCAGTCCCAATAATTAAAAATTGTTTATGTATTATCATTTTTTCTTCCATTACGAGACGAAATAGGGGGTGGTGTATGGCATCTAAAAATATGACATGTTTTTTCTAGGCGTCATCACAACATCGGATGCAGCACGTCCCAGCACCAGTGCCGGGGCCAGCAGCGCGGAGGGGTCCACTCCAGGGGCGGATGCAGCGGCGCCACAAGTGCCACCAGGAGGAACTGCTGCGGGGGATGGCTCAGCAGCGGCGGATGGTGGTAAGTTATTATACTCCTTACTTATTGACAGGCTCGCAAAGGGGTGTATGATGCACTGTACAGTTGACAGTACACTAGTAGAAGTACACTGTACTATATGAACAGTTACTAATTTAGAACTACATTTTTGCCAATCACGGAGGAGATAGTCACCCTTGACTTAGCCATAGCATTAGTGACGGTAGTTCTCGGTAGTTCTCGAGTAAGCAATGGCCCCCTCTATTTGACTTCAACTCAGCTGTGAAACTTTTATCGTGAAGGCAAGTCAGATGTGATGAACTAAAAGGGAAAGAAGGGTGTAAGGAAGGACGAGCGAGTCGTAACATTTATGACTGTAAAGAATGATACATGTTTTTGAATGCATGCAGAGGTGGCTGATAGGAAGGAATCAGATGCATGGCTGATTGAAGCAAGAATGGTTGGCCTCTCAGGCTCTCCGAGATTTACACTTGCTTAGGATCTCTAGCCGTATAAAATTTAAAGCCCTGTGCTATCTTTTTAAAATCAAACAGGGCACAGCCCCAAAATACTTGCAGAATCTTGTTCAACCTTACCAGCCTAATCGCACATTAAGATCTTCCGCAAATTGCGACTTTGTTGTTCCAAGATTCAAACTTGCAAGGATGGGGGGTCGAGCCTTTTTCCATCTAGGTCCCAAATATTGGAACGTGCTTCCAACTACCCTGAAATCGGAAACCAACCTATTTTGTTTTCGGAAAAAAATGAAAACTATGCTTTTTCAATAAATATATAAGTTGCTGCTTCTGTTCCATGGTACTGTTGTGTTGTACTTTTCTTCTTCAGTCTTTCCCTTGCGCCGGGAAACCCACTTCGGGTAGCTGTTGCGCACTATAAATTCAATTAAATAAAAATTGGAGGAGAAAGAAAAGATGACTGCCTGTGTGGGTGAATCAGAAAATGCATGTGTGGTGTGCATTGCAATATTTCATTTGGGTGAAACTCAAATGCAAGTCAAGACGGTGGTTTACCAAATAAAATGAGAAGGGTGTTAGTTGGTTGTTGAGGAAAAGTAAAATTGGTACAGTTGAGACATTAAGAATGATAGACGTTTACTTTGGAAGCCTGGATGGTATCTTCTTCCTCATAGATAGCAGAGGTGTATGTAGAGCAGGCACTCAGTGGATGAAGAGTGTTACTTTGTTTGAAAAGCATGTCTGTGCCAGAGTAGCAAAGCAGAGGAAATACAAATACTAGAAGTTGTGATTGTTCAGAAATTCTCCCTTGACTAAAGTAACAGTACAGTAGTTTACTTTGCAAGCACAGCATATATTGTGTATGTATTGTATAGTTGACAATTATATCAAGTTAAGTCCGTACCTCTGGCAATAATGGGTACCACACTCACTCCCTATGTTAATAATTTTCTTTCAGCTGTGTCAATCATGGGTGGACTATCGCTGTTGTTCACTCAATCTATCACAACAAAGCACCTAAAGTCATCCATCATATAAGCAAAGATCATGTGATTGGCTGGATACATGATCAGAAATGTATAATCTTCATTTTCATTTTGTAGTACTGAAGGTCTGGGGGGGCAGTGTGAAATATAAATTACATCGAGCAGTAGCCCTTGATGTAACCAAGTATGGCCAGTACCACCCCTATAGAAAAGTAAGAGCTTCCCTATCCCCACCTGCATGTACTGCTTAAAGTAATGCGAGTCTGCGTCATCATGGCTTGTGTCTTTTTTTTTGGGGTACAAGCTGACTGAGCTGGCATTATGCCGGCTACCACAAGTTTACGTTCAAGTAATTTCTTTCGCAAAACTGGAGAAAAAAAGAAGAAGACTGGTGTACTCTCTGACTCTCTGACTATGTAGTGAGTCCATAGTGCTGCTAGTAGAATTCCTGAAACTCGCACTAATGTTACAGGCCTAGAAAGACGGCTGAAAGATACATGCCAAAATGTTATACTGTGCTTGCAAATTGCTAGTGTTACTGTGAGACAACTTTCTGTTGAATTTTTTTGTGTTATTTTTAAAGAGTATTGTTTACAGTATTTTTCTTTCTTTCTTCATTTTCTTTCTTCATATAGATGCTCCACAAAAGCTCACCCGAAAGGAGATGGCTGTCCGGGCCAGGGCCGGGAAACTGGAGGCCATTTGTGCAAAATATTGCCGGCTGTGGGCTCGGGAACAGGAGGAGGAGGCGGCAACAGCTGCATCCTCCTCCAGTGCCCCCGGGTCCACCAGCCAGCAGCATCCAGTACGGCAACGTGGTCCGACAGCCTCCCGCCGCCACCGCTCAGCAGCCGCTCAGCTGCAACAGCACTAGCAGCTGCCCCCCCCCCTGAGCCTGGATGGCACGCCTGTGCCGGCTACGCTGCCGAGTGGACTACCTTGAGCGCAGGGTGGAGAAGCAGCAGAACCAGCTCCGGGACCTCCGCAAAGAACTGCGGGACCACCAGTCCGCAGGACACCGCCGGAAGTGAATGTGTTCCTTGCCCCTTTTTTAAAGACTGTTGGGGGGGTGGGAATTGGGAGTTGGGGATTCTGAGGGACTTTTTGCGGGACATTGAAATGGACAATTGTTGGGGTTAGGTAGGGGGGTGGTTTGGGTCTTTGGATTAGTTTATTTTTGTTTGGGTAAATATATATTTATTTATTTTACATACTTCAACATAGTGTACCGAGTCCTAGCCCATTATTCTACCTCCCCAAAATGCTTATCTTACCTCTGATTCATGTTTGAGAATAGAGCTAGGCACAGCGCGGGCTGCATGGTAAATGGCGATTAAGGTTGCCCATGAAATCCATCCAGGACGCAAATTCCATTGTTGTGGTGGTAGTAGGAGTGGTACTGGTGGTAGTAGGAGTGGTACCACACCAGCAGTAGCAGCATATGAAAAACAAAGGGAAAAAAAGAGACATTGAGTGGCCTGAGAGGAGTATTAGAAGGAACAGTATATTTGTAGCCTAAGCAATGCTGAAGATAAGTATGGGGAAAAAAATGTGCATGGATGTATATGGCTACAACAAGAACAATGACACAGCAGCATAACAAGCCTTGACATGTAGGAGGATGATGTTGACGATGGATCGATGGTGGGCATGAAATTCAGAATTGATTTGAAATTAGTAAAATACTCATTGGTGTTTTTTTAAGCAGAATTACAATATCCTAGTATTCACCTAGCTGCCTTAAATTTGACTTGTGGAAGTTGCTTGCACCTTATCCTCCTCAGCAAGTATGTGGAAATATTGCTGTCATTTAGTCACACCTCAATGAAAACCACAAAGCCCGGGGGAAGAAGGTTAGACTTTGCAAATTGGATGGGACCGGGGTTTTTTGGGAAAGTTTTGTGGAGAGAGGAACAAAAAACACAGCATGGACAAACAACAAATGAAGAAAAACAAATCTTTGGATACAAATATATCCATAAATCTTTTAAGGGACATAAAGGAAGTGCATGCATGAAGTTGTTTGCTAAATGGATGGTTCGGTTACTGGAAAGTAGGACTAACTACAACTTACTAAGTAGTACTAAACTATTAGACAGTACAGGGCTGCTGTATTTACGCAATTTCACTCAGAGAATGACTTAGTAGTACATTACATTAGTTTTAAAAATAGCAAAGAAAGTTATGACATAGCTGTAGGGATGAATTTGAAGCAGAGAGTCGCACTCATAGAAGTTCACAACAATAAGTTATTTAAAAGATAAAGAGAAGTGAAGAGGAAAGGATACTGTAACTGTATGTTGTTGTTGTCCTGTTCAATTTGGGAAGTTGCATGCATCCAGCCATTCCTCTTATTCGCTGTACTCCTCCATTCCATCTGACGCTCCGTCGATTAATCTTGGTGACCAGACACACTGTCCACTGCCTGCCTGGCGGATGCGGATTTGCAGATTGATGTTGTTCCCATGGCACAAGGTAAAAGCCGGCCTGCAATTGTAGATGGAAAAACAGGAAGGGATATTAAAACAGCACTGAGAAAAAATATAAGGTATGATGTGTAGTGCAAAAAAAACACTTTCAGAGGCGACAGTATTACATACAGGCATCATTTCTAAAGTGCGATCTCTGAGTCTCCTTTTTAAGGATAGTCATTGCACACAGCATGCCAGGGCCATGCAGACGGTCAAGGCAGGCACCACTGAGTGAACCACCCTGATGATGTAGCATACCTCTTTGACACAGACAGACAAAGCATATCTAATTTTATGCAGCAAGTCACATAGCCACAATTTTATATGAACTGCTGTCTGGTCTCTGGCATTCACTACACTGGCTCGACCAGTCCCATACCACAACTAGACAGACATGTAGGTCTGCTGTGGTTGTTGTTGACTTATTTACCTGTTGTTTGCCACTCACGAAACGGCCACATTTCTTCCGTAAACTGACAATGATGATGATCCATCCATCCCAGTGAGTGACTGTGTAAATAATAAAGATAATATGTAACTTTAATCATCAAGACTCATCATCATTATGGTATGTTATTGGCAAACTCAATGTTGTCTACATACTGAGTCCAAGGACAAGGTAACAGAGTACACTAGAGTTACATTTATTGTGTAAAAGATTAAATAATATTAACAGAACACATAGATAGGATTCACTTCATGCACAACAAACAAACAACAATTGCTTTCATCAGAGCCAGACAGCCTGTGTTGGCCACCACTGCATGCCATCTCATCATCCATTACCTGTTCCACTTGTCATCATCTTATTCTTAAGTGAAGGGCCACAGGGCAGCCTCTCGTGCCAATTTCAGAAGGTGCAGTCGGCATAGTGAGTCATTCCAGTCCCACTTCTTTTGAGGGGACTCGTGTACTAACTGAAGCAACAGTTTCTAGATTCTGCGTAATCCGGCCATCTGCCTTGAGGGAAATGGATAGGGGGAGTCTGGAGGAGGAGGATAGAGGAGCATGACGGAGTTGTGAACTTCAGGAATGCAGACAGCGGCACCTTCAATATGGAAAATAAGATGAAGACAGTGCTGCTGATGGATTTGTTGTGATTAAAGTTTTGTTGTGCTAAAAGTTACAAATTAAAGACAGACACACAGAAATAAAAGTCAAAAAGGATGGAAGAAAACAAAAAGTATGTTTTTCATGCCTCGTTGTCAGGATAGTACAGCTTGTCCTCAAACTCTGTGAATTGAACATGGAGTAGGTCAGCTAAGAGAGAAGAGCTTCCGTCACCTAAGTCGGTGTCCTCTTCTTCCTGCGTGGATTCACGTATTATGTAATCTGGTGGTATGAAGTGCTGATTCATCTTGATCATTGTTAACCTCTCCACATTGTTGGGCGAGAGGCGGGACCTTTTTGAAGTGACAATGGCACCAACAGCACTGAAAACTCGTTCCACGCTTGCGAGTGGGCAAGACAAACAATTTATAGCCAGCCTGCTGAGCTGTGGCCAGTGAGGCCTTTTCCCATACCAATACACCAATGGGTCACGATCAATGTAGACCTCTGTTGGGTCATCCAGCTAGGCCTGCACCATCCACTCAAGGGCCTCCTTGGGTGGTGCTCCACTTTGGTACCATATGTTTCCTTTGCATCAACACTGGAGCGAGCAAACCCTTGCCGAGTTATCCAATCCGCTTACGACAATATTATGGCTGGGCCTGGTGCAGGTGATGATGACGAGGATACTGTTGCTGCTGTGGATAACGGCTGTGAGGGAAAGTGACTGCCTTCAGCCACAGAAGTGGACCTTGACACCGGATGGCCTGCTGCTTCAGTAGTACTTGTGGAGTTTCCTTCAATTTCCTGCTGCTCTTTTTCGAACCGAGTGGCTGACACAGCTAGCCAATGTTTGTACTTTGAAACATCTTCTTCATCAAAGGGAATGAATACTTTGCTGGTCAGTGCCTTTTTGTACCGTGGATCCAGAATAGTGGCACAAATGTAATGTTGTTCTGAATGTATTTTTTTAAGCCTTTCATTGACAAGTAGGCATGTTAATAAGCTCTCCGCCAACCGATATGCGTCTTGTTTGTGAACATCAGCTCGGTACGTTGAAGACACCACCTTCAGTTGTTGCTCTAGCATGAACAACAATGGGAAAGCTTTGCCCAAACTACAGTGCTCGGGCTGACTTCACGTTTGAAGATCTCAAAAGGACGAAGCATGTCTGCCAGGCTTTTAACTAGGTCCCATTCCTCCGGCTCTAGCCTCATGTCTTTCATAGCAGCAGACTGTATGTTAATGCTATTGACATACTCATTGATTACCAAGTACTGCTCAAACAGACGTACAAGCATGTAGAAGGTTGAGTTCCAACGTGTTGCCACCTCCTGGATGAGTCATTTGACTGGCACTCCACGGCCACGTTGAATGATCCTCATCTCCTTCCGGGCCTTAAAAGAATTGCTGAAATGTGTGCAGATTCTTCGGCAGGTGGTCAGTGACTTGCTGACTGTGTTTTCTCTTTTCAAGAAATCTTGAACAATAATGTTAATGCAGTGCGCCAAACATGGCACTCTACAGTAGCCACCATCATGCATGGCCTTAACTATATTACTGCCATTATCCGTGGAAACATAACCAATCATGCGACTTCTTGGCAACAGCCGTTTAGAGACCTTACTCTTAAACTCATCCAAAATGTTTAATGCAGTATGAGATTTCTCCATGGCAAACATAGCTACTGTTGCATGTTTCCGACTCGCTTTAAAAATTGTGGCATGGTCAACACCTGTAGACATCTTTTCTCTAATCCCTGCAGAAGAGACCCAGTGTGCAGTGATGCACATGTAATCCACGGCTTGGCAACTGGTCCACACGTCTGTTCTCAGGTGAATAGTTTGAACAGCACTCTTCATTCTGCAAGATGACCCAATCACTTCCATCACATCTTCATGTAGTGCAGGATCTGCAACTCTGGCAAAATAGGACCGGCTAGGAACCTTCCATTTAGGGCAGACTGTTTCCACACATTCTAGAAAAACTACCCCTTCCGCGAAAGAAAAAGGGAGAAGGTCCAGCGCTAGCATTTTAGTCAGCTTTGCTACAGACGTGCCGTTGGGTGGTTGCGTTCAAATGGCGTCTCCGACCAAAACATGCTGTTAATGGTGGTCTGGACTGTTTTCATATGTGATGATGATGATCCAGACTTTTTCAACCCAGTTAGGCTCATTGATGTACTTTTTCGCATTGCTGTCTCTCCCAGACTCTTAGTGTGCCTCATACATGTTGCTGGGGTAGAGGGTGTGGGCGCTACCACTGCAGTGCTGCTGCCAGGGGTACTGGTTGTACCTGAAAAAATGTCTATCGCTTCTTCACTTCCCCCCTGCATGATCAGCACCTCTTCATCATCAGATGCAAGATGAATGGATACATTTGGATTTGTACTTTAGGCTTCCCGGATCTTCCTTATGTGCGCCTCCCAAATGATAGTGTGGAGTTTTTGGAGATGACCTCTCTGGTCTCCGGTACCATAGTTGGTACCAAGCTTACCCAGACTAACTACTTGTTTACAAATCGAACAAATGACCATGTTTTCTGCCTTTTTGCTAACACTAAAGACGTCCCAAACTGGGGACTGGAGATGTCTGCTGGTGGTGGAGGTGCTACTTTCAATGCCAGATGAAGTGGAGAATGGTCGTGGCTGAATTTGACTCTGATGTGCACTCACAGCACCACTACTTGAGGTAATGGAGGTCGAGCTGGATGGAGGTCCCTGCCGGCCCTTCTGACGAGAAAATATGAAAGCTGTAGGTCATGTTGGTGTGGTGGTTAACTGCATTGGGGGTGGTACCAGTGCCACGCCACCCACATCACGCTCAGTAGCAATTCGGGATAGGGTCAAAATGTCTGTCTGCTGCATGCCCGCTGGGCCTGGAGTGACGACTGTGATGACTAGGTCATCGTCAGACTGTTCATCAGCAGCAGAATACACCACTTCTTGTTCGTCGTCATCACCCATAAGCGGAAGCCTTGCGGGAACCTTCCTTTTAGGTTTAGCTACCTTTGTCGGCTCATGGCGTGCCTCATTCTCAGACTGCATTTGTGGGTTCCAATCAACATCAAGATCATCAGAAGGAAGGGGGCTTGAAGAAGAACTTGTAGTAGCCCTCCTTGACCTTTTTCTTGATGGGGATCTGAAAGACAATGGATCATCATCAGGAGGAGTGGCTTCCTCGGATGATACCTCCGCTTGAATCTCGATTTCCTGATGTGCCCCTACTTCTGGAGGAACAAGCATTGTGGGCATGTGTGCCGCTCCATGTGCCTCTAGTTGCGCCTCTCCATGCGCTTCTCCATGCGCCTCTCCATGATGCGCCTCTCCTCGCCCCTCTTCTTGATCCTCTCCTTGCGCCTCTCCTTGTGCCTCTCCTTGCGCCTCTCCGTGCACCTCTACTTGCGCCTCTCCTTGCACTTCTCCTTGCGCCTCTCCTTGCGCATGTACTTGCGCTTGTACTAGTTGCACCTGTGGTTGTCGTTGCAGCTGTGGTTGTTGAACACTCATTAGATAAACAAAGAGGGAAGTACCGTCATTGGGAAGTCAGAAGAGATTCCTAATGTGGTAGTGAGCTACCAAAAGGAGAAAATGTATCCTTTTGTTAAAAACCCCTCACTCACCAACCTAGTGGTGACATGCTTCATCATCGGGGTCCACCCTGGTGGCCTAGCGTCACCAGGGTGTGCTACAACACCTGAATTACAGTGGAGCAGGTTGTGCGTGTAAGTGCAGAAAAGTGTGTTATAAATTGTCCTGGTTTAACTTAGTGGGAGAATACATTTTATTTACAAGTAACTGGACAATATTAAAAATGTGAGGCGAGATACTGTGAGGGTATATTAAGGCCAAAAGTATCTCTTATGTGTATACTGGTGTACATGTTTCAACCGAAGGTGGGATATACCAGGTTTTCATCAGGACCGCTGTAACAGGGAACTGGACGGTATGTGCCCCCTAAAAAGCACACCCAATCCTAGTTCACTGTGACCAAGTTAACAAAAATCGCTAAATGGTGTGAAGACTCTAACCGCGTTGGGTGAGCCAGTAAAAAAACCTGTTGGAGGAAAAGGGAAGACATACATAAATAAGACGTGAACTCATTTTACATGCCTTTTACGTTGTGCAGTGTCGTGTCTTTTGTATCTTCGTGCTCACTGCCACTCGTACTAGGAAAATATGGTGAGTGTCATGGTGAAATTATCACGATGTGACTGGACCCATGGTGGGCTTGTTATCGAACTAAAACACACATACTTATCAATTGGTGCGTGCTTAGTGGGGGCATAATAGTTATCCGTTGTTATATTTATACAGTCTTACGTACTGGTCGTATCTCTAAGGTGACTTGGTATCACATTCTCGTCTTTCCATATATTGTGGTCGCGAGAAAAGGGGGTTAAAAGTGCATAGATTATCTATTATAGTACACTCAACATACAGGGACTCACTGACACAAAACATGAAGGACAAACACACATCGGTTGCGACTTCAGGGCTTACTCTGATTCCAGTGTCTAGTTCATTGGAGGGCGGGAGGGGGAATCTCCACTGGTATAACGTATTTTGTGGAAAATACGGAGTTCAATTGTTTATCGGGAATTCAATTCTGACCCATATGCGCCGCGTGATGTGGTGGGTGAATCAATTGCGTGGTGGTCATAGATCCTGTGGAGTGAAAGGTTTCTACTTACAGTTATCTCGTGGTTAGACTGCCAAATACCTATATGTGCCCTCCGCCACCCTGCTACGGAGCCGCCGTGTCTCCGGGTCGTCTAAGTAGCCAGTCGGCTTCCGGGTGGGGCGGGGACGATCACATGTTGGTTACTAGGGTAACCGTTGTGTTTCTTGCACTGCAGAAGCCGAGTACGGCCAAAATTGTTTGAAAAGCGGAAAGCGTATCGCTCGTATCATTGTTAATAGTCAATCATATCTTGCAAGTTAACAAGGATCAATTCTCCATGTCCAGGATTGCGTTGATCAGTCTAGGATGGCGCTGATCTGAGTTGGCTTGCTGCATCATATAATAGAAACGTGGTTCATTAAGATTTCGGATCGTTCATTTGAGGACAGTTGCCCACGGGATATTGTCATTAAGACCTATTTTATGTTTCGAAAGTCTATAGATCCATCAAGCCTCACACAAATCCGGGGGCTCCCGCCAGTTACAGGACACTCAAAATGTGGTGACTGCAATATATGCCACCTCACAGAAAACACCAAAACCCTCAACTTGGAGGAAGGCAAAATCTGGGAGCAGAGGACACACACTAACTGCAACAGCACCAACGTGGTGTACATGATTAAGTGTATATACGGAAAACCCTACATAGGAATGACAACGCGCAAGGTTGTTGTTGTTGCAATAAACCACTTGCGATGAGAAAACATCACTGGTCGATGGTGATTGAACAATTGAAGTGGCTGCCTCTGCAGCACTCATGGCCTTGGACCTAACGTGGCGTGGTGGCACTGAGCCCAATGAAGCGGAGGAGCTGCTCCCAGCTTGGTCTCCCGGCGGACCCCGCTGCTGCAGGCGTAGTTTTTTTCTCCCCAAAAAGTGTCTGTAGGCACACCAGTCTCCTTGGTAAGTGGCGCCACTTGCTTCTTCTGCTCCTTCTTACTGGCAGTGGCACTGGCAACTTTCTTGGTGGAGGAGCTATGGCCACCTTTCTTTGGGCCCATCTTCTTCAGATGTCAGAACAGCAGGCCGCAGTTGCACGAGTTGCATAGTTGTCTGTGGCCACACGTGCCGTCATGTGATGTTGTGCTGCACACACCGCAGCAGGACTTCTTCCTGGCACTGATGATGAACGATGACTAATGTGTGGTTCTCTTGTGCACCTAAAAGCAAAGAAAGCCAGAGGAACATCAGTTAAATAAATGTTGCATATGTCGTGCTTCAATTAATATTTGCAACTAGGCATTTATTTTTACAACACACACAAAAACGGAAAGACCCAAAATAAAAATTGCAATTCTAATAAAAAATGAATGCTTACATTAATAGAAGAGACACCCCACAGAAGGACTGAGCACACTGCCTGTCTTCAAAAGGCCCCTTGAGCCTTGAACCCCACCCACATGGCCAGGCCTCAAAATGGCCCCCACCCACATGGCCAGGCCGCAACAACCCACCAAAAAGTCGAAAAACACACAAAAATCACCACAATCCAATGCCATCCATGCCCTCAATGATGTTTAAATTCAAGACACCCCACAGAAAGACTTGGTCCATGCACCACTGAGTACCCCTGGGCATAATGGATGAAAGCAAGGCAAACTGGGTGCAGGCCTGAGCACACTGCCTGTCTTCAAAAAGCCCCCTTGAGCCTTGACCCCCGCCCACATGGCCAGGCCCTGCCTGTACCAGGCCTGAAAATGCCCCCCACCCACATGCCCAGGCCCCAACAACCCACCAAAAAGTCGAAAAACACACAAAAATCACCACAATCCAATGCCATCCATGCCCCCAATGATGTTTAAATTCAAGATACCCCACAGAAAGACTTGGCCCATGCACCACTGAGTACCCCTGGGCATAATGGATGAAAGCAAGGCAAACTGGGTGCAGGCCTGAGCAAACTGCCTGGCTTCAGAATGGCCCCTTGAGCCTTGACCCCCACCACATGGCCAGGCCCTGCCTGTACCAGGCCTCAAAATGGCCCCCACCCACAAGGCCAGGCCCCAACAACCCACCAAAAAGTCAAAAAACACACAAAAATCACCACAATCCAATGCCATCAATGCCCTCAATGATGTTTAAATTCAAGACACCCCACAGAAAGACTTGGTCCATGCACCACTGAGTACCCCTGTGCATAATGGGTAAAAGCAAGGCAGACAGGGTGCAGGCCTATGGCACAAAGCACAGTGCCGGGCTTCAAAATGTCCCCTTGACCACCGCCCACATGGCCAGGCCCTGCCTGTACCAGGCCTGAAAATGCCCCCCACCCACATGCCCAGGCCCCAACAACCCACCAAAAAGTCAAAAAACACACAAAAATCACCACAATCCAATGCCATCCATGATCCCAATGATGTTTAAATTCAAGACAACCCACAGAAAGACTTGGTCCATGCACCACTGAGCACCCCTGGGCATAATGGATGAAAGCAAGGCAAACTGGTTGCAGGCCTTAGCACACTGCCTGTATTCAAAATGGCCCCTTGAGCCTTGACCCCCCCACATGGCCAGGCCCTGCCTGGACCAGGCCTCAAAATGGCCCACACCCACATGGCCAGGCCCCAACAACACCCCAAAAAGTAAAAAACACACAGAAATCACCACAATCCAATGCCATCCATGCCCTCAATGATGTTTAAATTCAAGACACCCCACAGAAAGACTTTGTCCATGCACCACTGAGTACCCCTGGGCATAATAGATGAAAGCAAGGCAAACTGGGTGCAGGCCTGAGCACACTGCCTGTCTTCAAAATGCCCCCTTGAGCCTTGAACCCCACCCACATGGCCTGGCCCTGCCTATACCAGGCCTCAAAATGGCCCCCACCCACATGGCCAGGCCCAACAACCCACCAAAAAGTCGAAAAACACACAAAAATCACCACAATCCAATGCCATCCATGCCCCCAATGATGTTTAAATTCAAGATACCCCACAGAAAGACTTGGCCCATGCACCACTGAGTACCCCTGGGCATAATAGATGAAAGCAAGGCAAACTGGGTGCAGGTCTGAGCACACTGCCTGGCTTCAGAATGGCCCCTTGAGCCTTGACCCCCACCACATGGCCAGGCCCTGCCTGTACCAGGCCTCAAAATGGCCCCCACCCACATGGTCAGGCCGCAACAACCCACCAAAAAGTCGAAAAACACACAAAAATCACCACAATCCAATGCCATCCATGCCCTCAATGATGTTTAAACTCAAGACACCCCACAGAAAGACTTGGTCCATGCACCACTGAGTACCCCTGGGCATAATGGATGAAAGCAAGGCAAACTGGGTGCAGGCCTGAGCACACTGCCTGTCTTCAAAAAGCCCCCTTGAGCCTTGACCCCCGCCCACATGGCTAGGCCCTGCCTGTACCAGGCCTGAAAATGCCCCCCACCCACATGCCCAGGCCCCAACAACCCACCAAAAAGTCGAAAAACACACAAAAATCACCACAATCCAATGCCATCCATGCCCCCAATGATGTTTAAATTCAAGATACCCTACAGAAAGACTTGGCCCATGCACCACTGAGTACCCCTGGGCATAATGGATGAAAGCAAGGCAAACTGGGTGCAGGCCTGAGCACACTGCCTGGCTTCAGAATGGCCCCTTGAGCCTTGACCCCCACCACATGGCCAGGCCCTGCCTGTACCAGGCCTCAAAATGGCCCCCTCCCACAAGGCCAGGCCCCAACAACCCACCAAAAAGTCAAAAAACACACAAAAATCACCACAATCCAATTCCATCAATGCCCTCAATGATGTTTAAATTCAAGACACCCCACAGAAAGACTTGGTCCATGCACCACTGAGTACCCCTGTGCATAATGGGTAAAAGCAAGGCAGACAGGGTGCAGGCCTATGGCACAAAGCACAGTGCCGGGCTTCAAAATGTCCCCTTGACCCCGCCCATATGGCCAGGCCCTGCCTGTACCAGGCCTGAAAATGCCCCCCACCCACATGCCCAGGCTCCAACAACCCACCAAAAAGTTGAAAAACACACAAAAATCACCACAATCCAATGCCATCCATGATCCCAATGATGTTTAAATTCAAGACACCCCACAGAAAGACTTGGTCCATGCACCACTGAGCACCCCTGGGCATAATGGATGAAAGCAAGGCAAACTGGTTGTAGGCCTTAGCACTCTGCCTGTCTTCAAAATGGCCCCTTGAGCCTTGACCCCCCCCACATGGCCAGGCCCTGCCTGGACCAGGCCTCAAAATGGCCCACACCCACATGGCCAGGCCCCAACAACACCCCAAAAAGTAAAAAACACACAGAAATCACCACAATCCAATGCCATCCATGCCCTCAATGATGTTTAAATTCAAGACACCCCACAGAAAGACTTGGTCCATGCACCACTGAGTACCCCTGGGCATAATGGATGAAAGCAAGGCAAACTGGGTGCAGGCCTGAGCACACTGCCTGTCTTCAAAATGCCCCCTTGAGCCTTGAACCCCACCCACATGGCCTGGCCCTGCCTATACCAGGCCTCAAAATGGCCCCCACCCACATGGCCAGGCCCAACAACCCACCAAAAAGTCGAAAAACACACAAAAATCACCACAATCCAATGCCATCCATGCCCCCAATGATGTTTAAATTCAAGATACCCCACAGAAAGACTTGGCCCATGCACCACTGAGTACCCCTGGGCATAATGGATGAAAGCAAGGCAAACTGGGTGCAGGCCTGAGCACACTGCCTGGCTTCAGAATGGCCCCTTGAGCCTTGACCCCCACCACATGGCCAGGCCCTGCCTGTACCAGGCCTCAAAATGGCCCCCACCCACATGGTCAGGCCGCAACAACCCACCAAAAAGTCGAAAAACACACAAAAATCACCACAATCCAATGCCATCCATGCCCTCAATGATGTTTAAACTCAAGACACCCCACAGAAAGACTTGGTCCATGCACCACTGAGTACCCCTGGGCATAATGGATGAAAGCAAGGCAAACTGGGTGCAGGCCTGAGCACACTGCCTGGCTTCAGAATGGCCCCTTGAGCCTTGACCCCCACCACATGGCCAGGCCCTGCCTGTACCAGGCCTCAAAATGGCCCCCTCCCACAAGGCCAGGCCCCAACAACCCACCAAAAAGTCAAAAAACACACAAAAATCACCACAATCCAATTCCATCAATGCCCTCAATGATGTTTAAATTCAAGACACCCCACAGAAAGACTTGGTCCATGCACCACTGAGTACCCCTGTGCATAATGGATGAAAGCAAGGCAGACAGGGTGCAGGCCTATGGCACAAAGCACAGTGCCGGGCTTCAAAATGTCCCCTTGACCCCCGCCCATATGGCCAGGCCCTGCCTGTACCAGGCCTGAAAATGCCCCCCACCCACATGCCCAGGCTCCAACAACCCACCAAAAAGTCGAAAAACACACAAAAATCACCACAATCCAATGCCATCCATGATCCCAATGATGTTTAAATTCAAGACACCCCACAGAAAGACTTGGTCCATGCACCACTGAGCACCCCTGGGCATAATGGATGAAAGCAAGGCAAACTGGTTGCAGGCCTTAGCACGCTGCCTGTCTTCAAAATGGCCCCTTGAGCCTTGACCCCCCCCACATGGCCAGGCCCTGCCTGGACCAGGCCTCAAAATGGCCCACACCCACATGGCCAGGCCCCAACAACACCCCAAAAAGTAAAAAACACACAAAAATCACCACAATCCAATGCCATCCATGCCCTCAATGATGTTTAAATTCAAGACACCCCACAGAAAGACTTGGTCGATGCACCACTCAGTACCCCTGGGACTACTGGCTAGTGTGGCTTTACAAGCACCCCAATTTTTTTGTTGAAAATTCCACATTTAACAGTGAGCTAAAATTCCACGACATAAATGAGATTTAAGTTCAACCAAACTCACAGAAACAGTTGTATCATGCACCCATGACTAGCCCTGGGCCTACTGGATACTGTGCTACCCACAATATATTTTTTTTAAAGTTGTGAAAACGTTTTAAAATTGTAATTGCAGCAACTGCAATGCCCCAAACAAACAACACCAACCAGTGATCCAAACTCCAAAGTTCAAAAAGTCCCCAAATACAAATATCCAGCAGCAGCTACAAAAAGTAATCCTTCCAGCTCCATATCCAAATGAAAAGTGACCAGGACATGGACAAAGAAAACTGAACATTTACCTGAACCTCCAGTTTTTAAATCATGTTACTAGTATGAAACAATAAACGAAAGTTAATACGTTTATCTTGGCAATCAATTTTGCCTGTTTACTCTTTAATTATTTTTTGGATTCAAATTTAGTCACAAAAAGAACACATAATCTACTAAACAGAACATCACATTATTACAAAAACATCAACAATACATTTAAACTCAACATTAATGTGTCACAAATACAATTATGTAAATACAAAACACAACAATGTGATAACAATTAATCTGTCAAAAAACAGTTGATATATATATAATCAATTTCCGTGTGGTTGTAAACAAATTAAACAACTCAAAGCACTCCTAAACTCAGAGGATAAGTAATTTCGATACTCTAATTATTCGAGGATTTAACTGCCACTTATATCTTAGCCGACGCGTTTCGAGTCCTGGTTTTATGAATTGCCGGACTCTCATCAGAGCTGGATAAATCCTTTCTTAAAAAAACGACTGTTTATGACTAAAAATAAAACAAAAAGGGTTTATTTAGAACGCTTCCCAAATATCTCTTAAATGCTCTTTTTATTGTTAGCTACAAGCCTGCCCACATACCTGTGTGGTGCCAAAATTGGTTTGTGGGCTTCGAATTATGTTTCATGCAGTGACTGCCACTCTGCAACAAAATATCGAATGCTGAGTAATATTGTATGCAAACCGTATTTTGCATTGCATTTGAATATCGTATGAATGAAAACTATCTTATTACTGTTATTTTGTCGAAGCCACTTATGTCCAATATTATTCAGATTCGACAAGAGCCGCTCTGCAACAAAATACCGATTTTCTTAATAATGCTGTGTATATATGTCTTTTTACATTGCATTTATCGAAAGTCAGAAAGGAAGGCACCTTGTTAATGAACGTGGTTGTGTAATCCACTTGTGTTCACAAATGTTCTGGTCAAGGCGCTAGGGTCTTTAAATCTGAAAAAAGCGGGCAATGGCAATTTAGCCGTATAACCATATATTATCAAAGGAACTGTTATACACACACTCACTAAAAGGCTACTTACTCGTGAGTTGATCAAGAATCAAAAAGGGATCATATGTTTTGCCATTCCGAACTTGTTTTGTTTTCAATCTGCGCGGGACAAAAAGCGGGAGTTTATTTTAAAATAGAGAAAAGGACCGAAGGATCTCCGCCTTTTCAGAAAGCAGTATTGAACTGCACTATATCAAATTCAAAAAGAGGCTCGCCTTTTGAGGAGCTTTGTGATTATTTAAAGTTCTCTCTCGTTTCGCGTACTAGGACAAACAACCCGGAGCGACTTCCAGATAAGTTGCCGGGTCATGTAACCACATGACCACAAATGGAACCAATCGCGTGAAGGAGCCTGCCTATGTTATAAAACAGTGCATTATGGGAATTGTATTTCTGATCGGAAATTGGGCAAACAAGTTATTCGGTTGACCTGAGTTCTGGATTCAATATAATTAATATTCGCATAAAGGATCAGCGCACAAAAGTTGAAAGATTAGTGTCCTTTTGTAAATAAAAAACGACCCAGTGAAGTACTGTAGTGTAGTTCCTATTATCCCAATAGGCTCTGCGCATTGGAATAATATCTTCAATAGTATAGACCTAGGGCAGAGGTTAACTAGGTCTTCTACCGACGATATTAGACTTAAAGTTTTGTGTTTGTGCCAGCTAGCTCAGAGTTCACTAGAAACTTTCTCGAATAGGCAAGGAGGATTTTAACCTCCCTGGATAGACAAGAAGGGATTTAGTTTCTGACAACCATAGAACATGACAACTTTGCTCTCCCCTAATCAAGAGTGTATCTCTAGAGTCGTGTGAAAACAATAGACAACTTATTTTACTCAGTCAGTTCAGTGCATTCTTAGTTTCACCAGATTGTAGAGAAAGGAAGAGACGGGCGTGTTCAATAAAAGATGTTATTTATTGATCAGTCTCTTTTCTCATACAAGAGAAATGAATCGCTATTATTGCAATACTTGTAGTTAAGTAAAGTGCATACAGCAAAGACAGAATTATAAAATAATACTGTAAAAGCATTGATATGGTTTCTGAGCCATATGATACTTTAAAATGGATAAAATAGATACATACATATATACATTTGACTAATCGTACTCAACTGGTGCTTCTAACCACGCCTACCCCAGTGTACCTGACCTAAGCCTAATACGTGGGCGGGAGTAGATAAGTAGCAGTTTAAGTTAAGTTTGTTTTGCCAAGGGACTGACTCGAGAATTCTCTGCAAGGGGTTATTCAGTTCTGTACCTGAGATCTAGAATGATGGAGGGCTGGTATCTCTTATCCCGGGTCTTGATATTCCAGCTGCCTGCGAGGGCTGCTTGGAAGCGCCGGAGCTGGATTTCTCAGCAGGAGAAAGGCAGCGTCTCGTTCTCAATGCGTCAGGAAGGCGGGGCAGCGTCTGTGGGCTTCGCTCTCTGCTGGGCTCCTCAGCACGTCTCGCTGCTCCGATCTCGTCACCACCGCATGTGTTTGCTTAAGGCAATGTCGGTAATATTTATACCTGAAAGGTGCCGAGATTGACGTAAGGATGGACATATATACGTCAATAGGTTTGTCATATGAACGGGCTCGTTCGCACATTCTTTGGCTGAAGTTCTCGATGAAATCAAAACAATGGTTATGGGAATTTCCCAGGTCGCTGTAGGTTTGATTTGTTTTGAGAACTCCGTATGCCTTATCAGGGGCTGGAGGAATATCGCTTGTCTAATTAGATGGCATGCGTTATGACCTAATCAGATAACGCTCTTCTGTGCCGTGGTGTGGCTTAATCAGATAACGGTTTTTGCACCGTTGGATGGCTGCTAGTTAATTATTAACCAGACCAGGGTCAGGAATAGGGGAATCGATACAGTACCTATAGGAATACATCACACCCACTCCACGTAGACTATGTCCATATTTACAAATCTAGGCATAGTGAAACCAGTAGCGTTTGTGTATACCGTACCACCCCAAAATACATTCATATGTATCCTGAAATATTGGAACTACGAAATATACGAAACACAATCACATGTACTATCACATGTACTATATGCACAAGCAGTCTAATAATGCTAAACACATAACGCATATTTTTTAAAAATCAGCATGAATAAATGCGAAAACTACACATGAAATGGCTCTTAATACAGAAAAAAAGTGCGAGACCATTTCATCACAATCATAAAGTTATGTATAATAGTGCTAGAGGATAGCGAATGTCTCGTGACTACCTAAAATAGAAATTTAGTTCTCTAAGAATAATGTCTACTTTAAGCAGAAGATAAGTGTCCCAAAAAATCGTAAATATTTTGGAATTGGGGAAAAAGGTTCTTGCAGTCTGAAAAAATGATGAGATTTTTTTTTTTTCCATATCGCTTTTTTAAAAGTTGAAGGCCAAATTCAGCATGTAGGGAACTCCGAGTGCTAGTCTGCTCAAAGTTATTCCTGCTGTTCTGGTGAAAACATCATATCATTTAGACTGTTGAAAAAACTGTCAACAGCTTCTTGCGTAAGTTCCACTAATTCGGAAAAGGTTGTTACCATGCATTCATGAGCCTGAGCTTGATTGCCTCCATTGATGTTTTGATCAGCATAGCTGACTGAAGGTCGTACCTGATCGATGCTGCTTTCATCTTGTACTTCACTACCCCTCAATCGTAGTGGTGAAGTCTCCACGAATGCCGTCATCAGGATTGGTAGCCGCTGGGGACAGCACAATGCATGAGCCGTTACTGGACCCAACAAGGTATCTGCGTCCATTGGCACATCCGATTGGAGTGCCAGACAGGTGTCCAACACGCATTCTTCGCCGCATAGCAAGCACCTTAATACAGGCATAACACAACTTTGCCACATTGGTCTAAATGAAAGAGACCAAGTCATGTTCAGGTCTCTAAGCCGGGATAGTCCAAGGATTTTAGTTACCCGGTCCCGGTAGCCAATGGCTAGGATCATTTCTTCTCTTGTCGCAGGTGTTTTGTCTGTGACATGGTTTGCCATAGCGAAATAACAGGATCAAAAATAGAATACCCGCTACTAGTCCCAAAAGGAGTGGAAGTCCGCCAAAAATGGAATGGACAAAGTCTGGAAAAATACCCAGGATGGCTTTGAATGGAGTTAAAGCACCCGAAAACACTGCTTTAAATACACTGGAGACACCAGTGGTATCAGAAATATTTAAGATTTTGTTCAGTATTTCTGCGAAATGTATGGGGGAATTAGTTGATAATAATGAATGAATCTCTTCTGTTGTCCTTGCAACTTGGAGATCATACCAAGTTGCAAGGACAACTTGGTGAGCCTGGTCGGCGTCTGTAGGAGCACAGTCTTCATTCTGCTTAAAGTATCTATTCGAATAGAAGCAATTTTCAAATCGGGCAATAACCTTGCCTCCCTGTCTGGAGAATCGTTCGGGAACAAAACTCGTTCACAGCACATGACCTTCCTAGTCACGGTTATGAGATAAGGTTTTCCGGGCAGCAAACTACAACATCTGCGATCTACTATTAGAATGTAACTCCCGTTCGAGAGTCTCCTAAAGAATGGTTCTATTCGTGTTGCAGGTGTGCCTAGCTGATAACATGAAAGGTTATTTGAAGTCCCTTCACAGGCTCCATGCAAGTTAATACCCTGACACAGAAGTGTACCACTTAGTGATCTTGCACAATTATTGCCACTGAGAAACACTTTCTGGCCTTTATTACTGACACATTCGTGTGTATAGGGCAAGTTCCATATTGACTTAATGTATCCTTTACCCAACCTTTCATACTGGCCTGCCTGTATATATTTTTGACAGAATTGAAACTGGAAAGTAGTTATCGGAATATTTATTATTCCATGTATTATCCATTCAATGACAGGTTGTTCTGACATTGTCAATGGTAATCTCTCAAGTTTTTCAATGCTCAGAATTGTATAGTCAGCACCCTTCTGCGCCACACTGATTTGTTTATCAGTAAGGTTAAAGATATCAAATAATGACGTTGTGTTGATTAAACGCCTAGGCACATAGCCAGAACGCAGATTTTGTAACGTCCAGCCAAGCTGTACAATAGAACGCAATTGGGACTGACCGTGTTGTAACATCAGTAAGTCTTGCGATATTATATCGATTGCTGAAGACACAATGCTGTCCAGAGAATATATTCTGGAGGACAGAGTCATTAACCCATTGTCCACCACAGAAAGTGATTTTTCCAAATTAATACGGTCAATTTCCCGTATTTTTTCTGCTGTCTCAATTTGAGTTACTTTCCAAACTTCGTTAGAAGCTGCATATATAGAGGCCGCTATGAAACGTTTTTGACGCTGTTTGCGTGGTCCCAATATGAAATCACGCAAGTCAGCACCTTCTGTAAGTAAAGTTAGGTGTTGCTTAATTTCAGCCAGTGTGGACGTTTGTAGCCATTGAAGGCAGAGCTTGCCCACGCTGTAGGTGGTTACTATCCCTGGATGTTGTCTTTGGGAATATCTAGGGTCTGGCCTAGTCAATGTGAACCCCTGTATTTTGTTCAGGAATCTGTCTTGACAGTTATTTGTATCTGTGGGCCAGATCAACCATTTTTTCCATTCAGGATGTGTTCTGTTTTGGTTTAATATATGGTTTAAGTCTATCTCATCATCTATAGAGCTATTACTGTTCACTGTTGGCTTTGGAATAGACGGTTTGTTCAAATCTTTGATTTTTGCTAAGCCAAGACAGGTAGTTTGTTGAATAGTGTCATTCAAGAGTATAATTTGTTCTGGGATCATGCAGGCTCTAAACAATGATTCTATACCTTGTACTTGCCAATCTTTTGTACCCCAAACAGTTTTTGCTTCAATATTATTGTTCCAGAAATCAAACCCAAATGTATTCATTTGTTCAAAGAATGAATCGGAATATATCAATTTTGTGTTTGTAAGCATGGTCTTCATACCTGTCTTATTCGTCAATTTGAAATAAAATGTTTCTGGATTACTTGTGTTAAACCCTGAAAAGTATGAATATTTATTATAAAATGTTTTTGAGCTGTCTTTTGGAGGAGTAGCACAATGTTCCCATTGTTTATAATTTAAAACATTTCTAGGTTGAGCAGATTTATGTAGATAATGGTTACCATAGTGGTTATAGCAGAACATCTGATCATAATTAGACGAACCCTGTAAATAATCATGTTCTGTAAATTTAGCAGACATCACAAGATCAGACATCATATCATTAATACTTTCAAAGTCCCAATCATCAGCAAATGAGCTCGGTTTTACAAAGTCACTCAATGAGATCTTGAATTGGTGTGGATACTTCAGGATTTCAACCGGACCATAGATTTCATAATCAGTTTTGTCCCATGCTACACCGCCTGGTATAGGATTGGCTGTGAAGTTCACTGAAGAAAGTTCTCTTTTCTCGATGTGTGAAGATGTGTGTGGTTTAAGTACCAAGTTGATTTTCTGGCTTGCTGTGTCCATTTTAGCATATTTTCCTTCAATGAAATGTCCCAAGCATAGTACCATGATGAGCCAAAGAATGGGGATAAATGCACCGAAGGCCACCCAAAATTCAATCCATGGAGAAATCAGCTGTTGAAAAAGTTCCTTAGCTTTGTCTTTAAAAGTTTTTGTTGATGGCTGTTTCTTTGCTTCACTCAGGTCTTCAGATGAATCATCGAAGTTGATGAAGTAGCCGGATGATGTTCTGTCAATTGTTCCAATTGTTTTTGGATTTTGCTTTGTTTCATTAGCAAAGTCTGCAGTTACATCATCATAGGTTGTTGTTTCTTGATGAAAAGTTTTAATTTGGGTATTAAGAGGTTCAAGTTCCATTGCTTTGTTGCATAGTCCTTGTTGATTCACTGTTGATTTTCCAAAGGTGATCAGTCTTCCAGTTTGAGCCTCTGTATTCGTAGCAAACATTGGTGTTCTGCTACTTCTTGGGAGTCCACTTGGCCTACTGTTTGTTATCGGCCACATGATTGTGGTTTAACCAGGTTGATGGATACAACTCGGTTCTCCGTTTTTACCAGCAAGGGGCGGTAGTACTACTGATCTTGTCCCGTTGATAGACAAGACAGGAACTGCTTTTCTGTAAGAAGGCCCAAATTCCTTCTTTACCGCGATCTTCTCTCTGACTAGATCCCCGATTTTTGGAATCCAGACAGGCCTTGCTGGGACAGGTGGTTTCTCTTCAGTGGTTGTTGGCTGTTGTTTCAACTTTATGTTGCTCAGGTCTTTTCTTGTTTCATTTAAGTCCTGTAAAATAGCCAAACGATCTTTGATATCAAAGCTTTTTTCTTTAACCACTGAAGTCTGACTATCAAGATCTTGGATCATCATTCTAGTCCCGAACAATAGTTCGTACGGACTGAACCCTTTCAGAGAATTCCTTGGCAGGTTATTTAGACTACGTTGGACACTTATTAAATGTTTGACCCACCCAGCACCCGAACCTAATACCTTTGCTGTTATAGATTGCTTTATGTCACAGTTTTTTCTTTCTACGATTCCGTTTCCCTCGGGATGAAATGGACAAGAGTACCGCAATGCAATGCCCATGCTGGTCATGGCCTCCTTATAAGCCCGGGAGCTAAAAGCAGGACCCTGGTCAGAATGTAGCATGCCAATTGCGTATGTGCCGATAAAGACTCGCAAATCTTTTATAACAGTTCTGGCGTCAGCCGAGCGCTGGGGCCACATCCATATGAATCTCGTGCATGAATCCACTGCGACCAAGATATATTTATAGTTACCATCCCTTTGTAAGGGACCACAGTGGTCCAGGTAAACACAGGCTAATGGTTTATCTGAGATTAGAAGGGGCGTCTGTGCTGGTCGTTTCACTGTTGATACTTTCATTCTTTGACATGTTTCACATTCTAGAACATAGTTCCTTGTTTGTCTTCTCATTTGTGGCCACCAGTATCTCTGTTTTAATAATGATACTGTGGCTGAAACGCCAGCATGTACAGAAGCAAGCCCTTCGTGTGCCGCTATGATGAGTCCTAACCTATGTTCCATGTTTGGAATTGCCCTATCCCCCACTCCAGGGATTCGAGCAAAAGGAACATTATTTGCATCAGTTATGTATGAGTACTTTACTGGAAAGCCTTTCGGGAGTGTTTCTATCGCATCTTTTACTGTAGCGTTGACAGCCTGTAATATTTCGCTGTCTATTTTTGTTTTTGACCGGGTGATAGCAGCTACGGAAGCCGTTTGCACTGCTGCCTTCGCTGCTTCGTCAGCCAATGAATTCCCTGCAACGTGAACGCCATCACGTTGATGACTCAGTGTATGTATCACGTGAGTATTTTGTAGTTCCTTTTGCAAAAGAACTACTTGTTCCCAAAGCATTTTATGTTTGATTGTGCCACCTTTTGCATCTTTAAAACCATTCTGAACCCAGATCTGCAAGTATTCATTGTAAGATTGGACGCAGTAATACGAATCGCACACAATAAGTGTGGGGAATTCTCGATCGGTATTTTCAAGCGCCATCTTGAATGCTAGTAGTTCTGCTCTTTGAGCTGTACAGTCTCCTAGAGATTGCGTTTTAGTGACCACAGGTTTAAATTTTCCTTCGTGCCAGCGACCTTTAACAATCGCGCACGCAGCACTGTAGGCTTGCTTACCCCCCAATGCAGGTTGTGCTGATCCGTCTGTATATATTATACAGCCGTAGTGTTCTAGAGGCAGAATTTCGGTCGGCGGAGGACATTCGAATTCATATTGGAGAAATTCTTGTGTTTTTAAATTGGGATCAAATTTGTATACCACGTCTGTTGCAGCAAGAGAGTTAGCCCACTGTATCCATCTTGGATGGAGTGCTTTAGCATTCGGAATGCTTGCCTTGGTTACCGCCTCTAGAGCTGGTATAGGTGTCACGATGATTATTCGTTTACCCTGTGCTAGGGCCCGCTCCTTTGCTACAGCAGTCTGTACCGCGGTCAGAATTTTTTCCGTTCGGCTAAATTTCATTTCAGCTTTTGTGTACAAATGTGATTTGTATGCTATTGGTACCTTCTCTCCCTCATTAGAGGTCAGGTATGTGAATCCGCATCTTCCTGGGATGACTCGAATCACAAGGTTGCGTGTGTTGTCACGTGTTTGTAGTTTTGTTTTAACTAACATATCTGTTTGTAACGATCTCAAAATTTCTGTGTGTTTTTGAGTCCAATTGATTCTTTTAAAATCTGGTTTTATTAGATCATAGAGAGGTTTAATTCTCTCTGCATAATTTATAATGTAAGTTCTTCCGAAGTTTAGGAAGCCTAGAATTGATTGTAAGTTTTTCAGTGTTCTAGGTGCTTGGATTACTGCACATTTCTCTAGGAAATTGTCAGCCAGGCTTTTGCCTTCACTTGATAGTTCATATCCTAAAAACAGGACTGTTAGATGGGCAATTCTTGACTTTTTAAAGTTGAATTTGTAACCCTCTGCTGCGAACCCAAGTATTATGGTGTTCACTCTCTTCAAGTGAGTATCCAAGTCATCGTCTGTTAGATAGATGTCGTCGACATAAGATAATGCCTCGTCATCATATGTTTGTAGTAATTCAGTTACTCTCGCTGAGAATAATCCTGGGCTGTTCTTGAACCCCTGGGGCAAACGACAGAAATTCTTTTGCATGCCATTTATTGAGAACGCCGTCAAATATCTGCTTTCTGGTGCTATATTTTGACAAAAGAATCCATTAGAAATGTCTAAGGTTGTTTTGTATTTTTTGCGCACTATGTTATTCATTAGTGCAGCACTATGCGAGTTTTGTACCGCAAATGTTTTGCAACATGAGTTAAGGTGTCTGTAGTCCAAAACAAGACGATATGAATTGTCTGGCTTGGAGACAGGAAACAAAGGGTTGTTCATTTGTGAGGTGCAAGTTTCAATCACCCCCTGGTATTCAAGTTGATCTAGGATCTCTTTTACCTGTTTTTTAGCTTCTTGCTTAATCGGGTACTGCCTCTGTGCAGTAGGTTGTGATTTTAACTGGATTTTGTGAGGAGGAGAGTCCTCATCCCATCCCACATGATTTTTATATAAGGCAGGGGCTTGAGCTACTGCCCACTTTCTTGCGAGTGTATATTTTTTATGAATTGGAATATGGTTTGAGAAGGCAGGCATAATTATTTCTTCGCCATGTGGGCACTCCCTGACAAACTCTGGAGGCCAGTCTCGTTCAGCTAGAAGGATGTCATAGCCCTTGGAGAGATTATCCCAAAATAGACCCCTTATTTTTCTAGTCTTATCCCCTTCTATACGCAATGTTATTTCATATATTTTATGAGGTTTGCTAACTCTGGTATCTGCAGTTTCCACCTGAATGTATTCATTCGTGTCCACTGTCTCCAGATGATTCATAAGGACTTTGCGAGCTATGCTCACTTCTGCTGCGCTGTCTAGCATTGTCTGAGCCCATTCTCCGTTTTTCAACTGTGTCCTCAGCATTCTCGGCATTGTTGATTACTTTAATACTGGCTACCTTCTTTTTTGGAAATTGTAATTTTTTATTCTGATGAGCAGGTTCTTTGTCTTTGGACTTGACGTGCTCTTCCCTGTGTTCTGATCGTCCTCTTCTTTCCGATTTCTGTGAGGAAGTCTGAAAAGATTGAGAGGGACGTGTATCAATATCTTGATATCTATCAGGTTTTTTTATATTTTCCCTATTTCTAAGGTTGTATTTTTTCACAGAGGGCTCCCTTTGGGGAGACTTGCATCCTTGATCAGGAGATCTTTCTCTCCGCCGAGGAGACCTTCCTCTGGACTGGAATCTTTTTTCTTTAGGATTGGATTGTTTATTTCCATCCCAGCTCTTTTTTTGAGTGTTTAAATTATTTTTTATAAATACCTTTTCAGGACTTTCAACTAGTTGGGGTTTCACTGGTATTCCACCCAAACTATCTCTTCCTAGTTCTTCCTAGGATTTTTCTATGATTCTGGCAATTTCAGATGGTTGGTCTGCTATATTTGTCTCTTTTAAGCATGAGCGCAAAATCCGCTCCGATAGCGGATTTTGCGGATTTTCGGTAAATCCGCGATCCGCGAACTCTCGCGAATTTACCGAGAATCCGCAATCCGCGATCGGAGCGGATTTTGCTGTCAAAAGTTCAAGCCTAACATAGTTTACGATGGCGCCGGCAAGCTACCAGCGCCATCCTCAAATGGTTACTTAATTAGCTTCGACAGGAAGCTCTAACAGATAAGATAAAGCAGGGGCTCGAGCGCCTGCTTTATTTTATCAGTTGGAGCTTCCTGTTGAAGCTAATTAAGTAACTTTTGCAGGATGGCGCTGGCAGCTTGCCGGCGCCATCGTAAATTATTTAAACGGTGGTGTCTTTTGAATAAATATGAAGGGCAGGGTTCATTCGGGCACGACGGTCCTGGCACAAAAAATAAACCTCAACAGGAAACACTTGCAGATATCAATAAAGCATGTGCCCTAGTTGAAGCTTAAATTCAGTGACTCATTTGCATCTTTGACTTTCACGAGCGCAAACCCCTTTTATACACACAAGAGTCATGTGCGCTCGCATGGAAGCCCCGTCCGTTTGGCCCCGCCCACACACTTGAGGTGTGCACCGTCTTCCCGCCATTTACCCACTATGATGGACATTTCACTCAAGGGACCCTTGCGCACTTCGGCGCGATTGCATAGTAACACACACTTGGTCGCTGGAACTAGTTGAAGCGCAAATGCAGTGACTCATTCATCAGCCCCAAAAAAATCGTGAGCGTTGGGAGGCTGGGCAGATGTGCCTTCTTCCCAAATATACCATCGAAAATCCGCTGTGATGCTATTGCTGGCCAGAGGCATTTGCATCTTTGACTTTGACGAGCGGAATCCCCGTGCTGTTCCTGTGACCAGGGGCTTCTGTCTCTTAATCTGCTGCTCTGATCGGTCTCTGACCTTTTATACACACAAGCGGCATCTTTGACTTTCACGAGCGCAAACCCCTTTTATACACACAAGCGGCATGTGCGCTCGCATGGAAGCCCCGTCCGTTTGGCCCCGCCCACACACTCGAGGAAGCCCCGCCCCCAAATCCGCCGATCCGCATAATCCGCGGATTTTGCGGATCCACGATCCGTGAATCCGCAAATTCGTGAATCGTGGATCCGCAAAATCCGCCCATGCTTAGTCTCTTTTAACATCTGGCGAATCGCCACATTTGCTGCTTCTCCCTTTATGTTGGCTAATAATATTGCCGAGACCTGCTTGAAATCTTTCAGTAATTTCATACCGAGAGCTAAAGCGGGTTCTGGACCGTATTCATCTTGAATCTGTTTTAGCACATCTGGTATTACTGACATGGATGGTACACCATGTGTTTTTGTGTAAATGGAAGCAAAGACTGTTCCCCAAGTGTCACAGTCCTCCACATGTGGTGCGATTCCCATTGGAAGACAGATAGTCAGAATCCTATGTTTCTCAACAGGGGTGGTATCTGGAAACACCGCCTCTATTTGAGTGATTTTTTGTGCTAGCCAGAAAGGAATTTGTTCCCGTTTTGCGGGTACTTTACCTAGACAGGACTGTATGTTCTGAGGTGTAATATTATTTGTGTTCCCCTGATGATTGGTCAGCTGTGGAATTTTAATTGCTGGTTGGATTGTTGAAGTCCGCATTACATATTGGACTAATTGTCTATGTATTTTTATTAATTGTTTTAGCTGTGCTAAAAGCTCTGGTGCAGGCATTTCTTCAATGTCTGGATGTGGTGTATATCCGGCTAGGACCGGCCACGTTGCGCCTGGTCTACCTAGTGGACCGAGCCTGGTGATGTGATTATTATGTTTTAGGGCGCCATGAAACAAGAGCAGGTGCTCTTGGAATTTGAGTGGTATTTCCACTTCCTCGAAAGGAGTGTACTCACTAGGAGGTTCCTCTATTTTGTAATAGTGGAAGTCCTTTGTTACAGCGTTTGCTGCTGGAAAGTTTAACCATGAATAGAATACCTCTGTCTGCCGATATTCGTGTGCCTCAATTACGAATATGACTGTACCACCTCTTGGTGTCAGTCCATTTTTCTATAAGTTTTAAGGTTATAGATTTTCTTATGTTGACCGGGATGAGTATTATATCCGGGTCATTTTGTTGCAGAGTATTATCTGCTTCTAGGAGTTCAGCTGCTAGTCTAACTGTCTCCCTTTCGTCTTCACTTTCTGTCATTTTACTGACAGAAAGGTTATTCTGTTTGTTTGCAGATCAGGTTTCTATGGAAACAAAGATTAGATGCACAATATTTTGGAACAGTGTATCCTTCAACGTTGAATTAACCAAGAACCATACATAGGAGTCTCCTCCTGCGAGGTTTGGCGGATATGACCTTTCACCCACTCCAGACGTCTTTGGAGTATTATGGGAAAAAAGGGGTTCTGTGTGAAAATGCACGACTGAGTTACTCTAATGTCTTGCGTTAGTTTTATCGCCTATCCAAACGTTGGGCGCCATGTAGTGTAGTTCCTATTATCCCAATAGGCTCTGCGCATTGGAATAATATCTTCAATAGTATAGACCTAGGGCAGAGGTTAACTAGGTCTTCTACCGACAATATTAGACTTAAAGTTTTGTGTTTGTGCCAGCTAGCTCAGAGTTCACTAGAACCTTTCTCGAATAGGCAAGGAGGATTTTAACCTCCCTGGATAGACAAGAAGGGATTTAGTTTCTGACAACCATAGAACATGACAACTTTGCTCTCCCCTAATCAAGAGTGTATCTCTAGAGTCGTGTGAAAACAATAGACAACTTATTTTACTCAGTCAGTTCAGTGCATTCTTAGTTTCACCAGATTGTAGAGAAAGGAAGAGACGGGCGTGTTCAATAAAAGATGTTATTTATTGATCAGTCTCTTTTCTCATACAAGAGAAATGAATCGCTATTATTGCAATACTTGTAGTTAAGTAAAGTGCATACAGCAAAGACAGAATTATAAAATAATACTGTAAAAGCATTGATATGGTTTCTGAGCCATATGATACTTTAAAATGGATAAAATAGATACATACATATACACATTTGACTAATCGTACTCAACTGGTGCTTCTAACCACGCCTACCCCAGTGTACCTGACCTAAGCCTAATACGTGGGCGGGAGTAGATAAGTAGCAGTTTAAGTTAAGTTTGTTTTGCCAAGGGACTGACTCGAGAATTCTCTGCAAGGGGTTATTCAGTTCTGTACCTGAGATCTAGAATGATGGAGGGCTGGTATCTCTTATCTCGGGTCTTGATATTCCAGCTGCCTGCGAGGGCTTCTTGGAAGCGCCGGAGCTGGATTTCTCAGCAGGAGAAAGGCAGCGTCTCGTTCTCAGCGCGTCAGGAAGGCAGGGCAGCGTCTGTGGGCTTCGCTCTCTGCTGGGCTCCTCAGCACGTCTCGCTGCTCCGATCTCGTCACCACCGCATGTGTTTGCTTAAGGCAATGTCGGTAATATTTATACCTGAAAGGTGCCGAGATTGACGTAAGAATGGGCATATATACGTCAATAGGGATGTCATATGAACGGGCTCGTTCGCACATTCTTTTGCTGAAGTTCTCGATGAAATCAAAACAATGGTTATGGGAATTTCCCAGGTCGCTGTAGGTTTGATTTGTTTTGAGAACTCCGTATGCCTTATCAGGGGCTGGCGGAATATCGCTTGTCTAATTAGATGGCATGCGTTATGACCTAATCAGATAACGCTCTTCTGTGCCGTGGTGTGGCTTAATCAGATAACGGTTTTTGCACCGTTGGATGGCTGCTAGTTAATTATTAACCAGACCAGGGTCAGGAATAGGGGAATCGATACAGTACCGATAGGAATACATCACAGTACAGTACAGAAGGTTTATGCTACCTGCAGTGGATTTCTTGCGCAGAATTGCAATTTTTGCAAGTTCGGGAAAGCGAGCTGTTCAAATCTTCCTCCAGAAATCAGCTGCGCGCCTCATCTACGTGTTCGCATTTGTTTACTCCCGAAATGTGTGATCGCAGGCACTTATGACTTACTCGCGTTTTCAAACTCTGGCTGTGCAAGATGGCGGGCAGCGATAACGTACTCGCGGTCGAAAAACTCTCGCGCGATCACACAGCAAGATCCAAAATGGCGCAGCACACGCAAACTGGGAGAAAAACAACTCAGCGAACTCAGAATCACGGTAAGTCAACGCCGCGTGCGCGATATTGTATTTTTTAAGCGCGAAAAATCCACCAGCATGCGAATTGTGGATTTTTGGGCAAATGTGCGTGATTCGCGGAATGCGAATTTGCAAAAACACAGCAAATTCCGCGAACGGAACGGATTTTACGCCCATACTTAGCTTGAGGTAGAGCTTGCCCCGTGTTCAACAAGTCTCAGGAACAGCAAAGACTTCAAGTTATTCTGCCCTCAGCACTGGGGACTGTGTTTTTTGCGCTGCAACAGAAGAAAAAGCAACCCAATGCCGTCTACGAAGCCGCTGCCGACTCCGTGTCCTGAAGGCACCGCAGAGGGCACTGCCACAACGCTGCATCACACCCTGGTCTCACCGATGACTCCTGCTGATGCCGCCACTGAGCCACTGCTCGCACCGCAACCTGTGGGCACCGCACTCCGCATCGCCTAGCTTCACGACGCCACCTTGGTATCCCCGATGACACCGCTCCATGCCAAAAATTGATGCCGCTGTTTCCACTGTGGTTTGAGGGCACCGCTCGTAAAGCTACTAGATGCACCGCCGTCATCCCGCACAGCAGCCTTGGCTTAATGACGCCAGTGCCATCGATTCCCATTTGTCAGCCGATTACATTGCTTCAGCAACGACCATGAGGCTGCCTGCACTGTGACCTGCCAGCACCGCAAAGCGCACCACATCACTTCGCACAGTGACCCTGGTCTCACCGACGATGCCATCTGACACCGCCACCGAGCCGCTGCTCGCAACGCGGCCTGAAGGCATTGCACGCCGCACCGCTGCACTTTGCACCACAGCACCTGATGTCTGCCGACGCCACTGCTCCTGACTTCAACCACGGGGAGTTAGATCTGCAACGCGTGTGACTTCGAGGGGCCCCTGCACCAACATCCGGAACCAACACCTGCTGACGCCATGCTTTTGGAAGCTCAACAAGAGGTCGCAGACACCCTGAATTTCTAAAAGTACTGTTTTGTTGGTCTTCCCAACACCGTAGCTGGTCTGTGTTGCCGCGGTCAGCCAAAACTTTTTGGATTTGTTTGTTCACAATGCTGTGATAGCCCCAGAGGGAGCTATCGACATCAAGGAATGTTTTTCAAGGTTATTTTGATAACTGAAGATTCCTTAGTACTGTATTGTGGATTTGTATAATTTTTAGTCTTGTCTTGACTATATAAAAGTATTGGATATTTTTCTAAACTGGTGTTTTGTCCTTTTGTGGTGCTTACACTGTATTGCTGTTGGTTATGTGCAAATGTATAACACACTGCTTCTAGAATAAGCCTAACTGCTCGTGCCATGCAACCAAGGGGGGGAGCAGGGTTTATTTTAGGAGGGTAACTCCCTTATCCTGACTTGGAAGAAGGGTCCCTATTTGGATTAAGGTACCTACCTGTGCCAACTAGAGACCCCCATTTCTAACAGCCACTTTCATGAAGCACATTCTCAGTGCACCTCGAAATGGACTCTTTGCCACTGTGCCTGCATCTGTAATATGGTATGGTGGGTACAAAGGCGAAGGATTTCCTCACTTGTAGTGGGCCACACTCCCATGACAATAAGGGCCCTCACCTTTAAAATCAAGCTGGCGTACTTTAAGAGCCTATGCGATCTAAATTATTAAAAGGGTCACGCAAATCTCAGTGTCTCCTACTGTAACAGCAAAGTGCCTAAATGAATCAAAAAGCAGGCCACATGCTTGTTATGCGCCTGAGGCCCTTCTGTGATACAGTCTCAGGAGAGCATTCACCTCCTTTTTTTAGCATAATGATCATGAAACTAACGGCTCGACCGTCACTGAAAATGACAATTATGATTTTAGCAAATGTATATCTAAGCAGTGCTACAGTTTTCATTCCTTTATGCTGATTGTGATTTTACACCTTCATTATGAATAACTATTTTTAAGCATAGAGATTTTTTTATGCAACATTAATCAAACTCCTCCTTTAGGGCCCCACAAATTTTTAAAAACACAAATAAGTTCTCAGTTTTTAACTTTTTTAAGAATTCTTTTATATGAACTACTTTGGATATTTGCATACATGACAACACAAAACATAAAATGCATACATATGAAGTCAGCGCTCTAATGCCCTTGACTTCCAGTTTGCCGCAGGCTTTTATTTAGTAAAAAGTGGCATATGTGCATGTGATTCTAATCTGTTCTGAGCAGGAAATGAGAGAACAGAGCACGATTCATATATTTCCAGAGTTAATACCTAGATAAAACGTTTTCTTCATTGAATTGTTGTTGCGTTCTTTTTTCAAACTAATCTAATTTATTTTCAAAAGAAGAAAACGGATGAAAGGAACTCAACATATATTGATTAATGTGCAAAGGTGCTTTGTGAATCTGTCACTGTTGGTCTGAGAAGCTCTTCAATTATCAATCTCCAGGTCCCTACAAACCAACATCAAAAAATAACAAAGGCAAATCATCCTTTGTACTTCCATTTGCCTTGTTTAGTTGCCTAGGTTTAACTGGGAGAAGTATTTGCAAAAGTAATGTTCAGAAGGCTTCAAAACCTGGAAACATTGATTTAGATGACAGACCAATACTTTTAAATCGTCTAGTCTGCTGATTTTATTACCTACGTCATAGCTTGCTTTTTGAAGTTTCAATACTTTCTCACAACGATGGACGCTGTTACATCTTGCTGTATTCTGGGAGCTGCTTATTATGCATCGCTCTTATCTTCTTTCTCGGCCCACCTCTTCCTACTTGGATGGTAGATTCCCAGTTCACCATATTTTACTATAGAGTTTTGAGAGTCCATAATTCGAATTATGGCAGATTCGGCATTTCTGTCGGGCATGTTGCTGAAATAAGGTTGTTGTATCTTTTTTTGCTCCATTAATATTAAACTGGGTTCTTACATAACTCATTCTTCGCAAGTGTTAATGAATATGATGGGCTTGATTGCCTAAGGTAAACTTACACCTTTGAGTAAGCTTACATTTTTGTTTGTGTTCGCAAACTACGAGGAAGGGCAGGCCTATCTATTAATGTGGGAAGTTCTCCGCCCGACTACAGAGTCCCCTCAGTAGTAAATGTGTACTATTAACTCGCAGTTTGTGAATGCAAAATAAAAACCGTAAACTTACACTAAAGTGTAAGTTTACCATTGTGAATCACACTCAATGTTCTTTACCCTCACTTTCTGATTATTGTGCCATCCCGACAAGCATTGCGACTCATTGTGTACATGAGAGACTTCAAATCGTCATTTGGCTTTGTTATGCTGTTGCCATTTTCCTTATCTGTTTCCAAGCACAGTTCACAGTTATATGATAGGAAAAATGTGTCATCAAAATACTCCTTCTAAATAGGGCATTCTCTGAATGTCAAAATCTCAGGTCTTCCCTACGTCATAGCCAGGTCTCTAATCCATGATGAGTAGCGTTGCGAAGGAACTTTTTGCTTCTCAATTTCCCTACTCACTTTCATCAATTGCCTAATGAATATTCCTGCCTTCTGCTGAGCAAATATTGACCATCTAACCTTCTCCTTCCTCTGATCTTCCATGTGTGCCAAGTGTTGATTCTGTATTGGCAACCACTTTAAGTGTCAAGTTCAGCATTCGCTATGGAACTACAATGTGGCACACGTTCTAACTTACGGTCTCCAAAACATACACAATAATTGCACATTGGACATCTCATTGGATTTCTCTTTAAATTAAAAAACATCACAGTCTATCATTCTCAATAATAATACTGGGATGAGCACATATTTATATTACCCAGGACACTGAACACATTTGGATGTACAGTTAAGTGTATATTAAACAAGCATTTGCAATGCAATCGGTCTCACCATTAGGAACTTATATGTATTTAGCTATGCAGCACATTAGCATGGGTGCTGAAACATCTACTGGTCTTTACCATGGAGGGAAAGTAAGCACCAAACTGAGTGACATGTCGCGTATGGGAACACATGTAGAGAAATATTGACTTTTAGCAGGAAATGGTACAGTCCAAAGCTCTGTTTTAATATGAAATCAGGGCCTTCGTGGTCATATCACTGAAAATACAAGATTTGAAAAAAATATTATTGTCTACGGGTGCTCGTGGAAGACAATTTCTATGGACTGGAATCTAGCGAATGCTAAAGTGATTCTGTTATTTTACTGGCCTCTGCTGGTCGTTTTCTATCAAGAAAGTTAAAGAGAGGAAGTTGCCAGGAAAATTAAAAAAATAAAGTCCCTTAGCAGAAAGCAATTCTGGTATTTTACTGACCTTTACTGGTCGTTTTCTAGTAAGACAGTTAAATAGAGGCAGTTGAACAGAAAAAAAAGTCCCTAAGTGGAGGCAAACAAGTCCTAGGGCTGATCTCCAGAGCCCACAAAGTACATACAGTCTCAAATGCTCGACCATATGCCACTTTATTCTCAGCTATCAACAGACTGTTTCAACGTATACTTTGTATGAGGCTACAAAAATATCACAACTGACGGCTTATGGTGACTTCTTGTAAACACACCCAGGTGGCATCGCAGAAGAGCCAATTCTCATAATCTCAGCAGTACATTAGGTTGTAGATCAATCTTTTTAGGGAGTGTTCAAAAAAATAACAGCTGTAAGCGGACAGCAAGGGTGAGTTTTTATAATCTGTCAAAAAGTACCTGGTACATGACTCCCCTCCTATTATCTGGTCTTCACAACTAGGTGGCTGAAGAATTGGGTATGGAAGGCAATTTGGTCTTGAGGATCGACCTATGCATGCCTCCGGCATGAGTGAGCCTTACAGATTTCGAAAGTGGTCACCATAGTCACACGGAAATGTCTACATTGAAAAACCCTACAGAGAATACAATTTTGTTGGCCCGGTTGGATTCTGATTCTGACATACAAGTTCAACAATGAGAGATATTCACAGGTTCTGCCAAATTTTCAGGTACGTCATCTGCCATTATGACTGCAATTCTGTGGTCTTTTAATGCTTCGGAAAAATGTGATTTGGACATCTCTGGCTTCTTTAGCCTTACATCTCTCAAAATGTACTATCCTGTTGTATAAGTAATCTATCACTTCAAATAGACGGAGGTAATGTTTGCCAAGAAATCAATTGAATGGTGTTTTCCCAAAACTAGTTCTAGAGGTCTGAAAATGCAGAGTTTCCTATTGTGTAGCAAACCTTATTTATGGGATTTATCTGATGCATTCTATTTACCAAATATGCCATTAATTTCTAATTTAATGTATTCATAAAGATACGTTTAGCATGAAAGGAAGAATTAGAAATAAGAATGAACATTGTTGGAGGACCATCATTTCACCCCAATAGGTAGTCTAAATTCACACTGGTAGATGGGCCATGCAATCAAATCATCATCCTTTTTTCGATGGCTTGAAATAACCAGACCTACTCCTCTACTGCGATACACCTTGCAGACACAGGTCTAAAAGCATCTTGTCATGTGTTTGTTTGGCAGGTCAGAATGACTCTCTGTTACCCTCACCCAAGAACTGCCCTGGGCGGAGCTGGCGGAGTGGCACTACGTGGAGGTTCACGGAGTTGGAGACCAACTCCGCTCCTCCACCCTCCTCCCCCCCCTATTATGAATTAAATAAATATGAATTATAAGTAAAATAATAAACTCTTACCTTGCCTGCGGCGTCCCTGGGCTGCTGTCCTCCTCTTCCTCTGCATTTCACGGTGATCTGCGCACACCCGTGCATGCACATTTCACGCAAGAAATGCTCATGCACGCCCGCAGGTCATTGTGAAATGCCGAGGAAGAGGAGGACGGCAGCCCGTGGACGTCGCAGGCAAGGTAAGTGTTTATTATTTTACTTATAATTTACATTTATTTAATTCTTACTTGCTGTGTTGGACGCGGGGCTGGTGAACTCCGCTGTGCATGTGCAGAGATTTGCCTACTCCGCGTTCTCTGCAGAACGTGGAGTAGGCAAATCTCTGCATACTCTGCGGGCGGAGTGGAGTTCTCCACCCACGGTTACCAAGAACACAACAAGAGAGAAAAGCTCTAGGAAACTCACCTTTTATGGACTTACAATTTGCTGCTGCTGTAGCTCTATGTACTGTGGTACTGCCACACTATGTGTACTCTACCCCTAAAACTGAACTTTTACATTGGCTGTCTCAGTTGGTTTATGTAACATTAAATTCAGGACATAGTATGTTGTCACCAAAATTGCATTTGACATGCAGAACTTACAAGTTATATACAGCCTCTAGCACGAGTTTCGACCATCCACCTATATGACCAAAGTGTATAGCCTGTCGACGCACCAATGTGCTAGACACTGCATTGACAAAAGAAAAGGAGGTCTTCTTTGTGGAGAAGGAACACCTATTTTAATAGTATCGTGTAAGTCACCACTAACATGTGATGTGTAAGGATACATGCTGTTTGCCTAATTTATAAAATATGGAAAAAGATAGTGTGAAAAAGTCATCTTTTTTGCCCTGATCCCCCTATTTTTTGTAACTGATTCTGGCTGTGCCCTTGGCTCTGCTTACAAGACCTAGGGCCAGTGCTATGATTATAAGTGAAATGGTAATTAGGTTTAATTACAATTGTTACTGACAGCCTAGCTGTAGGTCTCTAGTATATAGTAGAATATGCAGGTTTAGAGACCAGTAAAGCTAATGGGGAGAGGTTGTAGCATTATGGCTAGAACGGGCAACCTCAAAGCTGGGGAACTGGGTTTGAGTTTCTGCAACAATGCTCAACATCCTGTGATTCTGGGCAAATCACATAATCTCCCTGTGCCTAACAAAAATGAATGCGTCCTCATTTAATGAAACTTGTTCTCATGTAAAGTGCTCTGATACCCGATGTTTCGGGTCTAGTTTGCGCTACAAAAACTCATTTGTTTTAAATGCACTTACTTGTGCACTACTGTGTTTCTTGCTGTCATTTTAAAGGCAGCACTGGTTTTCAGGCTTCCATTCCATTAAATGCATATGCAAAAGCGACTTTGGACTTAAAGGTATTTCCAAAGTCCCACACTACCTTATGTTTACATTTAAGTCACCCCTAGGGTCTCCCCTAGGTACCCCAGGGGTAAAGTCCCTTGTAACTATAATCAGGGATTTTATAAAACATTTTTATAAGTCTTGGTGAGGGAAAAACAACTGACTTTGTTTTTCCCCATTGTAGAAAACTAGCTTCATAGGCTAACATGGAGATATTTTATTTAAGTATAAATATTGACAGGAGCGAGCTAGAAATGTTATTCAAAGACTTAAATTAATGGTTAGAAAAAATCCAACAACTTGCCATTGTTAGATTGTTAGATCTGTTAAAGAAAATAGGTTACAGGACTTTCTTTTCTGTAAGCCAAAATCCAGCCTTCCAGCTGTCCTCTCCTAATTGTCTAGCCCCTGGAAGGCTGAGCCATGTTGTCTTATGAAGTGTGAATTGGTCTGCTAGAGAGACAACCGATTTCCTGTGGGTGGAAAACTGCAGGTTGGGGATGGTGTAAAGGCACTAGTCTTCAAAAGGAGAATTTTAATTTATGACCGCACAGACTTACCCCCACATCTGGCACCCTCAGCCACAAAGGAGCCCCTATAATTAGATTAGTGAAGGGGTGGAAGGGGAGTGTTACGGAATCCTAGCCACAACAGTAGACTGCCTTATCCATAGCTAACTCTGCCTGAGAATATTTCTTCATTTACATTTTTGGAAGATAAAATGCTTTCTGAGACAAGAATATGCCACACTTTTGGAGGATGTGGTCATACCTGAGGGTGGCACCATGCATCCCATTGTCTGGGGTGTCCCCCTGCTTAATGAGCAGGAACACTTAATAAATATGGAAGAGTTTCCAATCAACTTAGAGCTACTTCCTGAAACAAGAAGAAGTACTGCCCTGCTTGAACCATGATCTGCACCCAAAGGATGTGCACTCTGAAGGACTGCACCTGCTGCTCAATATGGTACTACAGCGCTAAGGACTCTGCCCAGCTTCACAAGGACTGAGGGGAAAGCTACAGGTTAAGAGACCATCTTCGAGCTTCTAGACCTTTGTGTTTGTGTTTTGAACACTTTTAACCCACAAGAGGAAATTCAGGAAGAAGTTTGGAGATGTTTTGAGTAACTGTGGTAAAATGCTCCATTAGGTGACTGAACCGGCATCGAGAGTCAAGCCGGGTACGTCAAACCACGACTTGGTCTGAATTTTAAGTTTATCCAGTGGAAAGCTCCGGAACTTCAGACTTCCAGGGTTTACCCAAGGTCTCACACAGAGTGAAGTCAATGACGTGGACATGGATCTGACTTGAAGAAGAGCCTCACTCGACGTTGGCTCAGGCCTCCTGCTTAGTGTAGCCATCGAGGGCTCCATTGTGGTCAGTCTCAAAATTTGACTTTTGACTTTGTTCCGGTCAAGTGTGACCAGATGTCCCAAGTTGGTGCTATTGCTTTTTAGGCACTAAAATGTGGTTATTCTTTAAACATGTATAGCTCACTAAATCGGCTTATCCTATTTTAGTGTCTATTTGTTCATAACATTATAACTTATTTTTAAAAATTGGTGTTGGATTTTTATTGTGTATGGTGTCTTACTTATTTATTGTATTGGTGTTTTTAAATGCTTTACACACTTATTTCCTAAGTTAAGTCTGCCTGCTCATTACCAGCTACCAAGGATTGACAAGGGAATCATTTACTGAGACCTTAACTTACACTTTTATTGTGTTTGCGGCCTTATTACTAGTGGTAGGTCCCCACATATCACTACTAATACACCACTTTCCAACAGATAAACATTAGGAAACAGTAAACATGGAAATCATTTGGGAGTAGTCAGGGGTTGCAGCTGGAATGTTTAGCTTGCTCCTCGCTAGTCCTTGCACTTCCTTTGCGATTCCTGGTGATGCCCCATGTGAGGCCAGGGGTCACACATTAAGTGCCAGGAGTAACAGGGAGCAAGCTATGACCCCTAACTATTCCCAAATGATGCCCATGAAAGTAGGTCCACAAAATGAACAGTTGCAAAATGCTGGTTGTTATTGTGCAAACAAAGCTAGAATTTTCCATGAAAAATCTGTCTTAGAAATAAAAGCCTTTTTTGTAACTTTTTCTGGGAAAGTATTAGAACTTTCATTCAAAGTAATTTTCCACATGGTATTAAAATGCTAAGTCAAAGATGAAAGCAGATATTGCCAAGTTTATTGGAAAAGTAACTTTGTTAAAATATACAAGGGGAGTAATTAAAACAATTGTAAAGATTTGTTTAATATTAAAAAAAATATTGTATTCTATTAAGAACAATTAGATTTGAAGAAATTATGAGCTGGATGTTAGGTTTAAAGGGTATAAGGGTGGGGAGTAATTTAAAAAAGTTGAACATGTGTACCTTTTTTTTCTTTTTTATCCAAAAAATGTTGATAGAAGTTTTCAAATTTAGAAGTTGGATGTTGGGTCGTAGGGGAAGAGGGTGAGGATTATTTTTAATAGCTACTTTTTAAAAAAAAAAACATATATAATTTTGTTGGTAAAATAAATTATATTTATTTAAATTAATTGAGTTGTGGTATGTATTGTTTACAACTTCTTATAGGGTAATTGGGTGGGTTAACTTATGTTGTCAAGTGTTGGAAATATAATTAATAGTTTTACATTTTTGTTCAAAATAAAAAAATGTATTTAAAAAAAAGTCCCCCCAAAAATGTAAGTAGTTTTTGTATTTTCATGTTATGTTTATAGGGAAGAATAGTTGACAGCTCATTGGATGCGGTCCAACTGCCATCTGCTGCTTTGGTCTGACCGACACATTACAATGTCAGAGACTCAGTAATCCTTACAATAGGGGCAGTGCATGCTCAGGCACCTACTTAGGGATTACAATGTCCTTTTTTCACCTGCCCTTTCATGGCTGTTTGCACACCATGAAAAGGCAGGAGGAAAGTGACTCGGAGCCTTAGCGGGACCTCTTTCCATTTGGTCCTCCACTATAGGGACTGTTGGTGGCAGTCTCACCATCATCATAATGAGGCCCTTTGTTAGGATTTGTGATCTAGTGTGTTGTGTTTAAGTGATGTAGTTTTTTGTTAGTAACAGTTAAGCTTCCATGTTTAGTGTGAAGCACTTTTCCTAGGGTTAATTTAAATTGAAGTGGGAATAGTACATTTTTATGTTAAGCGCCCCGCTGCACTGCCAAACCCGATTGAGAACCGCCCACCAAATAATTACTTATTTTTCTCATTGGTGGGTGATTCCATTCCTGTTCCCATGGTTGTGCCTATAAAATAGGCACCGCCATGGGAATGTCAAAGGAAGTTCACGCACGGCAAGGATTCAAAAGTTTATGCCGTGCTGGAACATCTGTGCATGTACACAGGGGACCACATGTAGTGCCCCCTGTGTGCATCCACAAGGCAAATCTGCCACTGTTTTCATGGAAGTCTTTCCTCAGTGGCAGAGATGAAACTCATAATATGCTTTGCAGGACTGCGGCAATCCCGCCAAGCATATAGATGCCTCTTAGTCTTGACTGCCCTGCAACTGCCAGGTCACAGCGGTTACCTGGCAGAGACAGCAGTCCCAGGCTGGCATGACCACTAGGGTCATAATGTGGTCCTCATGCCGCCAGACTCGCAAACTTTCTGTCAGCAATTACACATCAGTTTTTCCAATAGGAGTGGAGGATTGTTATATATATATAACATTCGAACAATTACCCTGAGTAAAACAGAAACCCACATGTGTAATACTTCCAAAGACTCCAAATACCAGAAGGCTTTGAGGCCCAATTGTGGACGGGACTGCCATTCACTTAAAACGGAGTATTTGGGAATTCGTTTTGTTTGACATTGTAATGCCTGTGAACAAGGGCGTGGTTCGCCCGAAACGCGTAAGGCAACATTACTTTTACTTGGCTGTGAGCAGAACACAGACGGTTTGCACCCTCATTAAACGAAGAAAATATACCTACCGGTGTGTTTTTTCCCTAGGGGCAACTCTCTTTTGTGACTTATGGATCACGGCTCGCCTGGCCGTGGAAATTGCCCGCTGCTTGTGTGCAGATCCTCATGACAACGATACACGTGTCAGCTAATGGACCGGCTGGTGTTCTATGAGGGCGATGGTATGGGCAGACTGCTTGTGGATTGTTTGTCTGCCTACCCACTGGGGACAACATTCGAACAATTACCCTGAGCAAAACGGAAACCCACATGGGTAATACTTCCAAAGACTCCAAATACCAGAAGGCTTTGAGGCCCAATTGTGGGCGGGACTGCCATTCACTTAAAATGGCAAATTTCGGCATTCGTTTTGTTTGACATTGTAATGACTGTGAACAAGGGTGTGGTTCACCCGAAACGCGTAAGGCAACATTACTTTTACTTGGCTGCGAGCAGAACACAGACGGTCTGCACCATCATTAAACAAAGAAAATATACCTACCGGTGTGTTTTTTTCCGTAGGGGCAACTCTCTTTTCTGACTTATATATATACCTCCAAAGGACTACATCTTCCAGCACACCCCTGTGCTAACGAACCTTGCCACACCCACTGAGGGTAATTATACTAAATAAAAGCTCTTGAAAATGGAGGTGATTGATTAGTGCATTCTTGTCAGCCCATGATGAAGAGGCGGAATAGCCTCGAAACGGGTCGGCAGAGTCAGCTTACTTTAATTCTGGGAACAGAAAGACGAGCAGCAGCGAGGCTTCACAACCAGTTGGTGAGAGTGCTGTGGCGTGACGTCTCATTGCTTTTGGGCATTTGTTTACATGGATTTACACAGCAGCCCAAGCCGTGGAGAGGAGCACCGCTTTGGACATGTTAAAGGCTGTGGAATGGAACGATTCCAGACCGGACAGCACAGCGCTCTACTGCAAATAAGCTTGTTTTTTATTGTTCCTTTTCCTACTAAAGGTATTTCAAATGATTTTTAAAAAGAGACATTCATGCACTGAACCTACTATAGGTAATCAACTAATGTGCACCTCCAAAGGACTACATCTTCCTGCACACCCTTGTGCTAACGAACCTTGCCACACCCACTGAGGGCAATTATACTAAATAAAAGCTCTTGAAAATGGAGGTGATTGATTAGTGCATTCTTGTCAGCCCATGATGAAGAGGCGGAATAGCCTCGAAACGCGTCGGCAGAGGCAGCTTGCTATAATTATGGGAGCAGAAAGACGAGCAGCAGCGAGGCTTCAAAACCAGTTGGTGAGATCGCTGTGGCGTGACCTCTCATTGCTTTTGGGCATTTGTTTACATATATATATATATATATATATATATAAATATATATAAAACCTACTGGCGGTCGCCAGTAACTAGTTATAGTTAGGACTTATTTTCCATACGAAATCCACAATAGTCTATTTGTAATAACTTTGGCGCCGGTTTCCGAAATTTTTAAAACTAGTGGGGCACTCCAGTCCACTCCTATCCTGAAAGTCCCGGGGTGATTTGTGAAGCAGGGCCGAGAAAAAGGAGGGGTCCCAAGACATGTTTTCCCCATGTAATTTTACATAGGAACCGTTCATCGTAGCTACAGGTCAAACTGCTGAACGGAATTACACCAAATTTGGAAAACAGGTAGTCCTTGGTTCAGACTCGTGCCTTTTGCTTAAATGGTGTAAATCCGTTCAGTAGTTCCTGAGAAAATCACAATTAAAAGTACATATATATCGATGGCCTCGCAGGTTCTGCGCACCCTGCCAAGCACAAGCTGTATTCTAATTGGATGTCAACACTCCAAATCAGGAAGTGTTGGCAGCCATCTTGTGCCTCGGTAGAACCGAGGCACAAGAAACCTAAATAAAAAACATGAAAAGGGGGCAGGGTAGAAACACCCTGACCCCCTAGGCCTGTTCAGAGGGTCCCACAAGGACCCCCTAGGCCCCCCTAATTTATATATTTTTTTAAATCATCAAAATCTGCGCAGGATGCGCGGATCTTGCCCATGAAATAAAAATTGAAGCGCGCGCTTTATTGGTAATTGGCCCCCGGGGGGGCCAAATTCCGGGGGCAATACCTATGTATGGGGGGCGCAGGGGGGCCCCCCAGCCCTGGGGACTGCCACCCCAGGGCTTTTTAAAATTATGTGTGGAGGGGCTCTAAGGCTCCCCTGGCCCCAGGGACCGTCACCTCCCGGGGCTTTTCAATTGTGTGGGGGGGCTCTCAGGCCCTCCCAGCCATGGGGGCAGCCACCCCCCGGGGCTTCTTGAAATTAGGTGGGGGTATCTCAGGCCCCCCCAAAGCCCCGGGGACCACCATCCCCGGGGCTTCTTTAAATTTGTTGTGGGGTCTCTCAGGCCCCCCCACCCCTGGGGACGCCACCCGGGGCTTTTTTTAAAATAAAATACCCTGTGTGGGGGGGCCTCAAGTCCCCCCACATGCCCCGGGGACCACCATCTCCCCGGGGTTCTAAATATGTAAATTGGAGGGTCTGTAACAGACCCCCGAGCCCCAGGGATCACCATCACTGGGGCTTGGAAAAAGGTGGGAGGGGGCCGCGCGGCCCCTTCCTGGAGCCCTTGAGGGCCCTGGGGACCGCCACCCCCAAGGGTCGGCTCATGCAGTGTCCCGGGGTGCCCACCCCACAGGACACTGTAGTTTGTAATGACAGGGCGGGAGCCTCGCAGCTCCTGCCCTGTCATTGCAAACTGCTTTGCTGTTTGGAAGAGAGAACAGGAAACCTGCTCTCTCTTCCAAATAGCAAAGCAGATTGCTTTTCAACAGGGGAAGCAGCATGTTAGCTGCTCCCCATGTAGAAAAACAATGCCGGCTCCTACAGGACGCAGGGAGCCAGCTGGGACCTGGGGGGGTTAGGGACCAGCCCCGGCAGATGGGGTCCCCGGGGCTATTAGTGGCCATAGGAAGAGGGCAAGGTAGCCCCCCTCCAAAATAATAAAAAGAAAAAGAAAGGGCCACGCCCCGGGGCATGGGGTCCCCGGGGCAAATTATGGCCTTGGGAGGGGGGCCCCCTTCCCGATTTCTACTTTAAAAAAAAGAAAGAAATTGGGGGCAGGCCCTGGGGGATGGGGTCCCTAGGGCCAATCAATTAGAAAAAAGAAGGGGGGCCACACAGCCCCCTTCTTAAAAAATAAAATTGTAACTCTGGCGCGTTTGCAGATGGGGAACAAATTCTCCTTGAATACTGGGGGTCTTTGGGGGCCTACTAGCCCACCAGGAACCTCCAGTATGCGCCAGGGGGTTGTGTTGCAGACAGGTGTTCTGAGGCCACGCCCCATTTTTCACCTCTCGGCAAAGCAGCTCCATGGAGCTTACTGGAGGTACGTGGTGGGCTAGTTGGCCCCATGGGACCTCAGAATTCAAGGGGACTTAATCTCCCAAATTAAAATGCGCCACAGGGCACATTTCCACAGTAATGAAGATAGGGGCATGGCCTGAGGTGATATGTGTGCAAACACATTCTGTGGCGCATTTTAAGTTGGGGAAATATTTCCTCTTCTATCCTGAGGTCCCCTGTGGGTGCCTTCTAGCCCACCAAGTACCTCCAGAAAGCACCATGGAGCTGCGTTGCAGAGTGTTGTAGAAAGGGGCTTGGCCTCTGAACACCTCTCTGCATTGCAGCTCTCTGACGCATACTGGAGGTACCTGGTGGGCTAGTTGGCCCTGAGGGGACCTCAGGATTGAAAAGGAATTAATTCCCTAACTTAAAATGTGCCACAGGGCGTGCTCGTTGACATGTGACCTCAGGCCTCGCCCCCTTCCTTCACCATTGTGCAAATCGCCCTGTGGTGCATTTTAAGTTGAGGAATTAATTCCTCTTCAAATATGAGGGTCCCTGTGGGTCAACTAGCCCACCACATACCTCCAGTTTCCGCCAGGGAGCTGCGTTGCAGAGAGGTGTTCAGAGGCCACGCCCCTTTTTACACCTCTGTGCAATGCAGCTCTGTGGCGCTTACTGGAGGTACCTAGTGGGCTAGTTGGACCCTAGGGACCCTCAGGATTCAAGGGGATCTAATCTCCCAACATAGAACAGCCACAGGGCACGTTTACACTGTGGTGAAGGGAGGGGACAGGGCCTGAGGAGACATGTGCAAACACGCCCTGTGGCGCATTTTAAGTTGGGGAAAAAATTCCCCTTCAATCCTGAGGGACCCTGGGGGCCAACTAGCCCACCAGGTGCTTCCAGTTAGGGCCACTGCGCTGCGTTGCAGAGAGGCGGTCTAGGCCGTGCCCCTTATTACATCTCTCTGCTGCGTAGCTCTGTGTCGCTTACTGGGTGTACCGAGTGGGCTAGTTGGAAGCTAGGGACCCTCAGGATTGAAGGAGAATTATTTCCCCAACTTAAAACGTGCCACAGGGCATGTTTGCACACAAGTGAAGGGAGAGGATGGTGTAAGAAAGTGGCTCTATATATACTGGACCGAAGTAAAATCAGCCGAACTACGAATTCAGATTTACTCACCTGTTATTAGGAGAGACGTCAGTGCTGCATCTTTGAGCCCAGTACTGATCCTGAAAAGTAATTCTAACCATACTTACCAGTAACTTGAATTTCCTTCCACAGGATTCACTGCCGGCTTTTTGCTGAAAAAGTTTCTAAGTGTCGATTTTTGAAACTTACAAATATTACTCTAAAATCAGCCGAACTACGAATTAAGATTTACTCAGCTGCTATCAGGAGAGACCTCAGGGCTGCATCTTTGAGCCCTGTACGGACCCATAAGAGTAATACTAACCGTACTTACCAGTAACTTGAATTTCCTTCCATAGGCTAACATTGACTGGTTTCACTTGGAAATTCTTCTTAGTGAGAAGTTTTGGAACTTTAATATATTCCTCTAAAATCATCTGAACTACGAATTTCGATTTACTCACATGTTATCAGTAGAGAACCCAGGGCTGCATCTTTTGCCCAGCACTGACCCTGAAACCTATAGTTTTTTCAGTGAACTTCAAAGGTTTTTTAAATGACAATTTCTAAATGTATTATTGGTATATTTATTTTTTTATACTGATTTATTACTTTTTTTAAACTATTTTTAGATAATTTATTTTTTAAATTACATTATAATTACATTATACATTACATTACAAAATATACTTTCTCAAAATGAATTACTTTAGTTTAAATACTTTGCCAATAGGCAATAGACTTTTAAGAACAGTAGTTACAGTTGTTGCAATGGGCAACACAATTTCAAACACAATGCAACATTGAGCTCAATAGTAATTTCTAGTTGAATGCAATTAGTTACTTTATGGATTACTTTTCTAATCACAGTACTGGATCCTAGATTCAGCCCTAGGACATATCCTGTAAACAGTTGAGTAAAAGTGTTTTGGTTACAGTAGTGATTTTTAAGAAATATTATTGTATTTTAAAAGTTGACAAACTTTTTCACATAGAATCACCAATGTTATCCTATGGGAGGAAATTCACTTAGCAGGTAAGTAGTGTTATCATTACTTTTTCTTACTCAGTGGTGGATCCTGGATCCATCACTGGTGCAGCTCCTGTAAACAGTTGAAAGAATGCGTTTAAGTCATACAGGCGATTTTTAAGGAATATATGTAGTTTGTGAAAATAGACACTTAGAAACTTTGCTGGTGAAAACCAGACAATGGACTCCTATGGAAGGAAATGGTAAGTACGGTTAGAATTACTTTTCAGGGTCAGTGCTCGGCTAAAAGATGCAGCACTGGGCTCTCTCCTGATAACAGGTGAGTAAATCGGAATTCGTTGTTCGGATGATTTTAGAGGAATATTTTAAAGTTCCAAAACTCCACACTTAGAAGAATTTCCAAGTGAAACCAGTTAGTGTCAGCCTATGGAAGGAAATTCAAGTTACTGGTAAGTATGGTTAGAATTACTTTACTTTTCAGAATCAGTACTCGTCTCAAAGATGCAGCACTGACGTCTCTCCTGATAACAGGTGAGTAAATTGGAATTCGTAGTTCGGCTGATTTTAGAGGAATATTTTAAAGTTCCAAAACTCCACACTTAGAAGAATTTCCAAATGAAACCAGTTAGTGTTAGCCTATGGAAGGAAATTCAAGTTACTGGTAAGTACGGTTAGAATTACTTTTCAGGATCAGTACTGCGCTCAAAGATGCAGCACTGAGGTCTCTCCTGATAACAGGTGAGTAAATCTGAATTCGTAGTTTGGCTGATTTTACTTCAGTCCAGTATATATATTGAGCCACTTTCTTACACTATCCCCTCCTTCACCACTATTCAAACATGCCTTGTGGCACGTTTTAAGTTGGGGAAATAATTCCCCTTCAATCCTGAGGGTCCCTAGGGTCCAATAAATTAGAAAAAGAAGGGGGGCCACACAGCCCCCCTTCTTAAAAAGAAAACAAAAAAGAAAACGGGATTGCGCCGGAGGCCACGCCCCCTCCTTGCACCACTCTGCAAACGCACCCCCTGGCGCGTTTTCAGAGTGAGTTTAGCCGATTAAAAAAAAAAAAAAAATTGGGGGGTCCTTGGGGATCCTTGTTGGACCCCCTGAACAGGCCTAGGGGGTCAGCTTTTTTCTATCCTGCCCCCTTTTCACGTTTTGCATGTTTTTTTATTTAGGTTTCTTGTGCCTCGTTTCTACCGAAGCACAAGATGGCTGCCAACACTTCCTGATTTGGAGTGTTGACAGCCAATTAGAATATAGCTTGTGCTCGACAGGGTGCGCGGATCCTGCGCGGCCATAGAAATATATGTATTTTTAATTGTGATTTTCTCAGCAAAAGGCGCAAGTCTGAACAACGGACTACCTCTTTTGGCAAATATGGTGTAATTCCGTTTAGCAGTTATGGCTGTAGCCGTGATGAACGGTTCCTATTGAAAATTGCATGGGGAAAAACACGTTTTGGACCGCCCTTTTTTCTCGGCCCCCGCTTCAGGAATCACCCCGAGACTTTCAGGATAGGAGCGGACTGGAGAGCCCCACTAGTTGCCCTACACAAAATTCTGCAAAACAGCAAGAAATCTCAGCGAGCACGCGGAATTTCATGTGCTCGCTGAGATTTCTTGTTGCGTGCATTGTAATCTATGCAGGGTCTCAGGGGCAGACGAGCATCATGCCAGAATGAATCCTGCCCAGCATATTTTTCAGCAAGTTTGGCTTATAGGTCCATACTACTAAAAGGGATTATGAAACTACCAGTACCAGCATGCTTGGCTCTCTTGACATGAAAACAGAGGTCGGCGGAAAGTCATCCACATATCACAGAGTCCTCTAAATCATTATATCAGTAGAACTGGTTAACCACAGGAGGCTTTTGCACTGCAGATGACTCAATTTGCCTGGTCCTCATGTTCCTTACCCATACAGTTAAGAAAGACAGTCTATTAATTTCCAATATTAAGTGCAGTTAGAATATTACGGTGATGCAATTAGCAAGGCCAGGCCATGTAGTCCACTTTGTATAGACAGCACCAAGCACAAAACTCAAAGTGAGATACATTCTTTTCTTTTCATCACAGATAACAGATAACGTCAAAGTGACATTATGTTCGTGGTTTTGTGATGTTTCAGTATTTTATAGTGGACGATTGAGGATATTTTACGTGCTGCTGTTATTGAATGAAATGAAATGAAAAAGGATTTATAAAGCTGCTGTTATTGAGGTTGCATGTGGACTGTCACCATTTTCCTGTCTAACTCAAAATAACAGCTTCACAATATAAAAAACAGGAGAAAAGACACCCCTCTAATTCCCTCAGCATGACAAAGTAAATATGAATGTGGACATATGCATGCAAACAAACACAGACACACACGCACAGAGACACAGCCACTAACTACGTAAACACAAACATACGCACACACTATACATAAGCACAAGAACATAGTCAGACATATACACAGAGAACCACACATACCTAGAGGTGAAAACACAGAAATACACACACACTATGCATAAGCACATGAACACAGTCAGACATATACACAGAGAACCACACATGCCCAGAGGTGAAAACACAAAAATACGCATGCCAATCTTGCACACTAGTACTATAATTTAAAACAGGCACACACTCCCACACATAGTAAGAGAGCAGTGACAGAGTCGCTGTTACCGCGGATCCCCAGCAGCTTCAGCCCGGTTAGACAGAGGGTGGGTCTTACCATGGGAGGAGGGGGCGCCATGGGCTGGTCACCGGAACTACACCGGGACTGCGCTTGAGAAAGTCATGGATGCAAAGACCTCCATCAAGGATTACAGTTAATTTACAACTGTAGATATGGGGAGAAAGCACACCTGCTCAGCCTCGACCGAGCTCACAAGGTTTTTGGGCTGACTAATGCCTTACAGAATTTGAGCTTCTACTCTAGCTCCTGATTTATTTATATCTGTAAGTGCTTCCTGGTGAGGTTTAATTAATACCTCATGCCCCCCATTTCCATTCTGCCACAGATCGCGGAAGTTTTGACATTTCCGCATTCTGCGTGTAATGCAGAAATGCTAACATTTTGTAAGTTCCGCGAGGGAAACGGAATTTGCCGCCCACCCGTAGTAATCTGGCAGGCGGGCAGCAGCAACTCTTGGCATCCGTGGACACCTGGTGGCAGACCCCCCACCCTCGCACTGCCAAAAGTCATAATAGGGGCCTTTATAACAACATTTTTCTTTTTCTTTTATTTTCCTATTCATTTGAATGGGAAATTGTCTTTTTTCAAGTGTTATTAGGCAGCCATTTTTTTTCTCAGTAACTGCATTTTGTATTCTATCACTGTTGTTTTCGGTCATTGTTGGAGAAGAAAGGTCGTGGTTAGGCGTTGCTTTTCTTTGGTTAAGGTAAGTTTATTTTAAACTCTTTGTTATTTTTTAGAATTGCAATGTAGCGTGTTTTCGGTAGAGTATGGAGTAGCATTAATGTAATTATTTTTTTACAATATGCCGGGGCTCATTACGATGCTGGTCCGACCGAAATCGCAGTGGTAGTGGAACTGCCCGACTAGTACTCAGCAGTTCCCACCCCGTATTACAAGTGACCACCAGCACGGCGGTGAGAGATTTGCCTTTTTTCAATTGCAGCATGTACTACAGCCCGGAAAAGGTCCACATCACAAGCTGCTTTTGAAAGAGGCCTATTTTTAAAGATCCACGCCTGACACCATGTGTTACCTTCAAACCCCATAGCTGTGGTCAAAGGGGGATGAGGCCCTTGCTTGGGACCCTCAGAACGCTTTCGGTCTGTCTGTCCAAGTTTCTTAGAAAATGCAAATGTCGTGTAGGTTGATAAAATCTACCCTTTGGGTACAATTTACTTCTAACCCCACCACGTTTTGCAAGACCAACTTAAGCAAATGGAGTCTTATTAGGGATTGAGAAATAGGCGAGGAAGGTCTACCGGCATGGCACCTTTGGAGGACATTGGGTTGGAGGTGGAGGTTACTAAATTTTGGGTGTGAACCTGTATACCTGGCCTCAGCATTTTAGGTGAACCCATTAGTCTTTTGTAAACCCTAGAGGTTTCTGGTGAAATTGGTTTGCTTAGCTATGGAAGACATGTGTTTGGGGGAGACTTCAGATCAGATCAGATCAAATAACTTTATTTCGATTCCACGAAGGAGTCATAAAAGTATACAACAATATAAAATACGTGAATTGTAGTTAAAAAGCATACATTTAGAAAATAAACACATTTTGACAAAAATTACATACAGAAAGCACAGAATGACAGGAGGATAAAACATTTGTGTATGCTGCATCAATAAATTCCATTCTTTCATGGTAGCAATCATGATTTCCCATACCCATGATCAAAATACATTGTTTGGGAGTGGTTGAAGGCGGAAAAGCCGTGGCCACAAAGTACACTGGTTATTCTGCCCTTCGAGTGAGCTGACTGGTTTTAGGCGGGTGGTATATGCCATACTTGGGTAAAAGTCACGAAGGTCCCAGACGGATATAGGGCCAACACCTTCACGGGGGTACAAAGTTTGCATGTAGGGAACGACTAAACTGCTTCTAAATTTTATTAAAACAAGATCACCATCAATGTCTTTTTTAAGGAGACCTAGCCAGCCCACCCTTCTAACAGCCATGATGGTACCATCCACACCTAGAGGCAGGGGCCTGTTTTTAGTTAACCAGTGCGTAGTTTTGTTACGTAAGTCTTCGTCCCGCTCAATGTTCCCACGTTTGAGTGCTGGAACTCCCGCAAGAACACACACAAAGGGTGCAGCCTCCGGTGGTAACTGTATATGTACTGTATTGTTAGGCTCTACTCTTGTAGCAGTATGTTGTATAGGACCGGATTTGGGGTTAGCTTTAGGGACAATGGAGGGTGAAAGGATGGGGACTGCATGGTGAGTTTGATTGTTACTGCTTGTACCAGGTGGATTGGGACAGATTGATGTTAAGGGTTTATCGGTACATATTTGGTTGGACTTGATACATTTCTCTATCCCCAACAACCTATCCTCTAGGGTGGAAATTTTAGCAATCAGTGGAGAAATGAGTGAGCCGACCATTTGTTCAATCTGGGACAGAAGATTTGAATTGATGGTTGTTACCAATTGGTCCATTTTTTCTTCTAGTTTTAGAAAGGGGTTAGTTGGAATCAGTGGGGAGCTAAAACACAGTTTTTGTTGTTTTGAATTTTTCCCTGTGAGGTTAGCCCCATCCCACTTCCTTTTACTAGTTGCGGACTGGGGATTGACTATGGTAGGTATAGTAACATTATCAGATTTGGGAACATGTACCAGAGGACTAGCAATTGGGGTTGACATAACAGGGCAAGGTGAGAGAATTTTAGTTTCGTTTCTCGGTTCTACAGTGACATAACTTGTTTTACAAAGGGAATTTAGCTCGTCCAACAACGAGAGTTGTTGCACTATGCCATTAATTGGATCGAGCGGTTGGTTGGCGAGTATGCTAGTCTTTACAGAATCATTCGTTAGGGTGGTGGGCGGGGATGGCGTACAAAAATCTTGTGACCCTGGGTGCAGACCTCTATGGCTGATGGATTTGTTGGTCATTCCTTTGTGAGTCATGGTAAAATGCGCAGAGTTCGGCTCTAGCGAGGCTGCAGAAGATGCAGAAAAGGAAAAAAATAGCAACTCCCTTGCCAGAATGTCAGGGAGAGCAGCAAGTTATTACCTTGGCAGTATAGTGGAGTCAAGGGGGGTGGCCCCGTCACGTCCTCCTCGTGCCTCTGAGGGCCACAGAGGGCCCGCCCTTTGCCCGGGCTTAGCCCGCGCGCGAGCCCGCTACGCGAGGGCTGTCCTTCTTTTACTATCCCCTCCGGGGGCGGAAGTAGCAGCAGAGGAGTCTGGGGGATGTAGTTTCCCCACCCCACGGCAGCCACTATCCTGTAGTTCTGCGGCGGCGGGGGAGAAGCATCAAGGATTCAGTAATGTCCTGTGGGCAGCAGTGAGCAGGTAGGGGTGATTCTCCCCCCAAAACGAGTCTTCTACCCCCCACAACGAGTGTTCAAAGGAGCGCCCACTCCACCAGGGCTGTCCTTCTTTTTCTATCCCCTCCGGGGGCGGAAGTAGCAGCAGAGGAGTCTGGGGGATGTAGTTTCCCCACCCCACGGCAGCCACTATCCTGTAGTTCTGCGGCGGCGGGGGAGAAGCATCAAGGATTCCCAAATGTCCTGTGGGCAGCAGTGAGCAGGTAGGGGTGATTCTCCCCCCAAAACGAGTCTTCTACCCCCCACAACGAGTGTTCAAAGGAGCGCCCACTCCACCAGGGCTGTCCTTCTTTTTCTATCCCCTCCGGGGGTGGAAGTAGCAGCAGAGGAGTCTGGGGGATGTAGTTTCCCCACCCCACGGCAGCCACTATCCTGTAGTTCTGCGGCTGCGGGAGAGAAGCATCAAGGATTCCCAAATGTCCTGTGGGCAGCAGTGAGCAGGTAGGGGTGATTCTCCCCCCAAAACGAGTCTTCTACCCCCCACAACGAGTGTTCAAAGGAGCGCCCACTCCACCAGGGCTGTCCTTCTTTTTCTATCCCCTCCGGGAGCAGAAGTAGCAACAGAGGCGTCTGGGGGATGTAGTTTCCCCACCCCACGGCAGCCACTATCCTGTAGTTCTGCGGCAGCGGGGGAGAAGCATCAAGGATTCCCAAATGTCCTGTGGGCAGCAGTGAGCAGGTAGGGGTGATTCTCCCCCCAAAACGAGTCTTCTACCCCACAGGTTTCTATATCTGCAGGGACTGGTCTATGCTGTAGTCATCGTTTTGCACCAAGTATGACACTTGGTCAGACTCAGTGAAAAGAGGATTAGAAATGCACAACAGTGGATTGTAGCTCATCTGTCATTTAAATTAAATGTTGGAAGTTGCAGGGGGGCATTACCTAGTGTCTACGGCTATTAGGTTGTGTACAAGCCTGCCATCTGCCATGGTTAATTCTACTGAGTCCCTAGGGCTATTGGGTATAGTACATCTCCTAGCTATCGAAATGTCGTCCCTAATGACGGATCTACAGCCTCTTACGTGTCTAATCCAATGAATCAATTTATTTTTAAGAGATTCCTCATCCTCACTTCTCAACTGATTGCTGTATTTGGGAACATTATTCATAAATATTTTATGGTGTGGCTGGCGAAATGATTTTAACCTGGATGTTCGACACTCGCTTCCAAGATAGTTTACTGGCAGGTCCCTACCTAAGACTTCTCCAGAAAGTGAAATCGGATCTGGGGTGTCCTAGCATGCAATGGTGTAGCCTGGGTAGCCAGTAGTCCTCGGTGTGGCTTAGTTACAGCCAAGGTGCGTGCAACAACTCCACAGCCCTCTCTGTGTGGAGTGGGATGGGGAGTTTATGTGGGAGGGATTTATGGTTGTGCTCGATGACCGGCAGTGTTGCTAAGGGCTATATGTATCAAGCAAAACTGCATTCGCAAACCCTGAAATTTTGCGAATTTCGCCGTTTGCGAATGCAATTTTGCCAAATGGTATGTATTAAGGCAAAATAAGGAATCGCAAAATTTGCGATTCCTTATTATGCGATTCCATTTAAGGAATCGCTAATTTTGCAATTCCTAAATGCAATGTAAGAAGTACCAAAAAAGTGCATTTTGGCCTTAAGGAATCGCAAATTACCACCAACTTCAAGTTGGTGGTAATTGTGCGATTTCTTTGAAAAATGCACTTTTTTGCATTTTTCAAAGTGCAATGTGCGCGACATGTGCACCCATGCTTATTTCAGGGGTGCATCAGGGTGTCCTTTTGACACCCCTGCACCCTTGAAAATATTCTCAATTTGCGATTCTCAAATTGCGAATCGCAAATTGAGAATAACTTCCCATTCATTCCTATGGGCCTCCTGGCCCATAGAAATGAATTGGAAAGTATACCTTAATTGTGATTCGCAATTTGCTAATCGCAATTAAGGGATATTAAGAAATTGCAAAAAAATTGCAATTTTTTACATACATCCCTATTTGCAATTCTCAAATAGCGATTTCTAAAAAATTGCTATTTGAGAATCGCAAATCAGGATGCTGATACATATGGCCCTAGATCACTAATTCCCCCTACCCTCTCAAGCAGCCAATTCATCAGTCCCCTGAGCACTCCTATTGTACACTGGAGGGCTTTGATTTCCGAAAATAGATCAAGAATGCTGTTAGAGACCTCCGTGTTAGACAGTGTTGGCTCACTTGCCAATGAAGAGGCTCCCCGCTACCCTCTTTCTCCTCTAAATCAATAGTTGCTTCTGGCAAGGTTAATGGAGCTAAAAATATAATACTACATGTAAGCTCAGGGAGGTGTTGGTCAGAGGATGGGTTCCCAAGTACATTTTGCAATCCTTTGGTGGCTATTTCTGATAGCTCAGGTGTTTGGCTGTGTGCGTTCGCTTTCCTAAACATATCCTAAACATATCTGGAAAGCGCCTAGTTACTAAGGGGCTCCCGCACACCAAGGAAACTTTTAAATTGGAGGCAGGGTTGGGTGTGGCTCGCACTTTACCAGCAAATCATTGATGCAATCAAGTACACAATTCCCCACTGCATGCCTCAGGATTTTCTTTGATTTTTAAGGAACCTTGTGGGCTACCCCTGTCCCCCCTTCACAGCTTTCCTTTTGCCCATGCCTCCCCTGGTGATTTTACGACTTTGTGATGGGTGATGGAACAAGGAAACACACTTGAGCGCTCAAGTGCCCTTCCACCAGTACGACGATATGTGCTTGGTGTTCCCAGTGCACCCAAGACCTTGTTCAGTAGTCCTCATGGGGCTGGCCAAGCCCGGTCTCTTCTGGGTTCTTACAGGCGCGGGGTAAGAGGCTGCGCCTCCCCCATTATGCCAGTGACAGAGGTACCCAGGGACTGAAGGTCTCACCAGGGTGTTGCAGGAGGTGCGGAGCAAAAGGAAGCAGCTGTTGGCCCCCTCAACTCAAAGGCGTCCTGAAAAGCATGATTACGATTGATTTAACCCATATCTCTTGACTGGGGGGTGAATGTTTGATTCATTCAGCATTCAGTCAATCATTTGTTGCTGCAGCACTTTTGCCCTCAGTGAATACTCTACATGTTGGCCTCTATGTCACGGAAACAAAGGTGTGGGCTTTCAACAATAATTATATACTTGCTTTGATTCTTTGGTTGAAAATGAAAGAGATATAAATAAAGGATCTGCATACAACATTTCCTACTACAACCTTAATAATCTTCTCACTGAGACTGCAAATATTTGCACCCCAGGGAAGTTTGCACATCGCCAAGGCCAGCACGGTATGTTCCCCCCTGCCCCCTCCATCTACAACAAGCACCTGCTTGTCCTCCAATTCGGTTGGTGAAAATCCAAATATAAAACACACGTCCATATTCAAACTAGCTTAGGGCGACAAACACAATGCTTTCTAGTGAAAGGGGCACTTATATTTCATAAAGAGCCTTCCTAATGCCCCCTTGCGAGAAACCCCAATTAAGTAATCTTCAGGAGCAGTAAATGCTGCTAATGTTAAACTCCGACCCTCTTTGTCCCGTTTGGCATTCTACTATACCTGCACCCCACACCACCAAATCTTTGGCGGAAGAATTTACTCAGACGCCACTATTTAGGTCCTGGGAATCAAAATTACATTCAGTTCACATAATTCTTGAATGAGCTCGTACACACGTAAATCGCCGTCTAATTGTTTACAAGTCCCTACAATTCACCTGCAGAGTCCCCTTAAAAGTTGCGCCGCGGACATTTCCATGAACTCCGCCTTATGACCTCTCTTGCGCACTGACTTCACACCTGAGATCCCAGCTCAATCCACTGTACGTCTATCTGTTTTATGTATTGCATGCTTGTTGTGGACCAAAGCTTGCAGAGTAAGAACAATAGGTCTTTTTACAGATCATTCTCAATAGTTGTGCAGTTTCAAAGCGTTGTAAGGAATAGGTGTAAAAAAAAGCCTCTTTCAAAATATACATTTTAACAGCAACAGAAAGATAAAAGCCTATGGTAGCCCTGTCAAGCTATAAACCTTACCTTACAATTCTAAAAATGGGTATTGGGTGATTACCTCCTTAAGGAGGCTTTCCAGAGGTATTTTTCTTTTACACAGAGCAGTCCTTAATATTGATCCTACTGGAAATAGACTGTGCTGAAACGTCTGTTTAAACAGTCACAGCATACTCTAGACTCTAGGTATTACTTTTGCATTGTTAAATAATAATTGACATCTCTAAAACAAAATTGCAAACTGCTTTAAATTACGTTTCTGAAGCATAATATCCTTTAAGGTTCACATGAAGGGTATTTGAGAGCCATAATGATGCCAACATTTCCATACTTAGGGGAGTTGTGTGTAATTAGGTATTTTATATTTTTTATGTTTTATGTATTTAGTCATTTATTTAGTTAAATTGCTTTTTGAAGGGTGTAAAAAAGGAAGACGTTGTATGCAGGCTTTATAGTCCATCACCAGCCATGAAGGAAGCGTTATGCTGCTTTCCTTACACTTTGATGTAGGGCAAAGCATTTCAATAAGAAAAAGATTGCTTCATGGACGAAGTCACGGCTCGCAGAATACATGTTCATGAACCTGAGGCATCCTCATTATGTTCAAACGGATTAAAAATCATTTTTTGTTTATACTGTATGGCAGTTTTATACATTGATGAACTAATGGAAATGGTAAAGTAGACAAGTTAATATATCACTTATGGCTTTAGGTCTCAGTTTTCTACATCTAATCACTTTTTGATTAGGCTTATGAAAAATGTCTGTTTTTAGAGAAATTACAACTGCTTTGAGCATTCAGCTCTTGGTTGGTTATGAATCTTTGCTTTATACAAAATTGCTGGGAACTGGAAGGGTGGGCTTCATGTAATACGTTTGTAGCCAGTGCCTAACAATCTAGACTTCCACATGTCCTTATAGGCAGAGCATTAGTATCGTTCATTGAGAGTATCTTAATTTGCTGAAATTAGACCGTGTGAATCGAAATTTGCCTAGCTTATGTAACGGTAAGTTTCAATTCTATTAAGGACACGGAGGCGAGGATTATGCTTTTCTTCCTTCGCTTTAATACAAATACACAAAACACAGCAGCCTTAGAAAAGCTCAAATCCATGTTTAAAACTGTAGGAAAACTTGAAACCAAACAATTTTTCTTTAAGAGTCTGTAATCCAACGAAACTACAGCTCCCATGAGCCTCTCAGTCTTAGTCCTTTCACTCTGTTCAGTCCCAGTATGATAGCCAGTCCCTTCTCGACCTTCCTCCTCTTTCTTCGCGCTGGTTACGCACATTCCGCATTAGTCCTGTTTGGAACCGTCATTTCCTATCAGAAAAAACGACAGCGTAAGGGAAGCATCGACCACTCCACTGATCGCATGCAAACAGAAAAACATCATCAGGAACTGGCATTAAAGCATGTACAACGTATAGCTGGAAAACAGTTTACTTACTGAGATACGGGCGGGTTCGCACTACCGAACACTAGGGTGGGATAATCCTCGCCTCCGTGTCCTTAATAGAATTGAAACTTACCGTTACATAAGCTAGGCAAATTTCGATTCTATGTCAGGACCGGAGGCTTCAGATTATGCTAGTTCAAAGCTTACTCACCACCAATTGGGCCAAATCCACCACCGGTTTAAAATAAAACCTCTTAAATGTGGAATCCGAGGACCAATCCGCCGCTCGCATTAAGTCCTCCAAACGAGCTCCCACCGAAAACGCCTTAGAAGCCATAGCACCCCTGGCAGAGTGAGCTCCAAAACGCTTGGTGTCAATGCCTGCCTCCTGCATGACCCAACGCACCCACCTTGCAATGGTGGGGGAAGAGACTGCTCTGTGTGGTTTTCGCAAGGCAATTAGTAACTGTCGTTCGCCCGGAGGGCGAATATCTAGCGTCATGTCTTCATAAGCCTTCAAACATTGCACGACGCACAATTTGGGAGTGTCCACAAAGGCTGGGTACGAAATCGTGCGTGACGCAGACTTTGTGCGACGTCCCACTGAAAAAGTGACCCCGTCCGGGGAAAACACGCGCGCTGACACATCCAGGGCACGGACATCCGACACACGTCGGCAAGAAACTAAACAGAGCAACATAGCCAATTTAGCTGAAAGTTCTTTCAAAGACAAATAAGCGTTAGCCTGCCAGGACAGGAACAGATTCAAGACCACATTCACGTCCCAAAGGACCGAATATCGGGGCTCCGGAGGTAAGGAGAGACGAACTCCCCGCAAGAGTCTGCAGACAAAAGGATGTTCTCCTACTGAAGAACCCTCCACAGGTTGATGACCCGCAGAGATTGCTGAACGCATTGCGTTAATCGTCCTATAGGCAAGGCCTTTAGATGCCAATTCGGCTAGAAAGTTCAAGATCGGAACGATTCCTGCGACCACGGGATCCAGGTCCCTTCGAAAACACCAACGCATCCACTTAAGCCAAGCGGATTTGTAGCGCTTCGCCGTGCTATCAGCCCAGGCTTTGGAGAGCAAGCCCTCAGCCGATCCCGAAAGGCCCGGGAGTGACCACCGTTTCCGGAAAGCCTCCATGCCATGAGGCGGAGAGAGCCCCTCATGATGAGAGGGTGATGTTCCCGATGTGGATTCAGCAAGAGGTGAGGAAACTGGGGGAGTAGGATTGGAAAATCCCAAGAAAGTTCCAGAAGAACTGGAAACCAGACTTGAGACCTCCAGAGTGGCGTAATCAACACCATCTCCACCTCCTGACGGCGCACCTGGGCCGCCGTCCGCACAATCATCGAGAACGGAGGAAACGCGTAAGGCCTCTCCTGGCTCCAATCTTGGAGGAACGCGTCCGTGGCTTCCGCGAGCGGATCCGGCCGCCAGCTGAAGAACCGCGGAAGCTGATGGTCCAGCCGAGACGCAAACAGATCCACCGAAAACGGACCCCAGTGCGTATTCAGCCACTGGAAGACCGGGACGTTCAACATCCACTGACTGGCATCCCTCAGGTGCCTGGAGTGCCAGTCCGCTACCTGATTGGCCTGACCCGGCAGGTATTCTGCCGTCACCGATATGTGATGAGAGAGGCAATAATCCCAGAACTCCTTCGCCATGTCTGCTAGAGCCTTGGAGCGGGGGCCTCCCAGGTGGTTGACGTATCGAACCGCTGAGACATTGTCCATCTTCAAAAGAACGCAGGATTTCACTGAATCCTTGGTCCAACAGCGGACCGCGAAGGACCCTGCCAGAAGCTCCAAACAGTTTATATGCAACCGTTGTTCTTCGGACGACCAAGTGCCTCCGGTGGAGAACTCCCCGCAACGAGCACCCCATCCGGATCTGCTCGCATCGGACTCTATCACTAGATCCGGGACCGACCCGAAGATCGCCCGACCATTCCAGGCCTCCATGTGTGAGAGCCACCAGGACATCTCCTCCTTCACGTCCTCCGAGAGGGGTACCATCTGGTCGTAGGACATGCCCCGTCGGAGGTGTTGGGCCTTGAGGCGCTGTAGCGCTCTGTAATGCAACGGCCCTGGGAAAATCGCCTGAATAGAGGATGACAGAAGTCCCACTATTCTGGCCACCTGGCGCAGAGAAGTCCGATCTTTGGAAATCGTCTGGCGTAGCGCATGCTTGATCTTGGCCATCTTCTTCGAGGGAAGACTGAGGGAGGCTCCGACGGAGTCTATGACGAAACCTAGAAAGGTAATCTTCTGACACGGAACCAGAACCGACTTGGATTCGTTGATGACGAAACCCAGCCGCTGGAGAAGCTGGACCGCCTGCTGGAGCTGACCAGTCAAGGTCACCGGGCACTGGCCCATGAAAAGAATATCGTCCAGGTAGACGATCATCCGAATACCCTGAGCTCGCAGGAATTCCACCACCGGGTGCAGCACCTTCGTGAAGCACCAAGGGGCCGAGGAAAGACCGAAGGGAAGGGCGGTGAATTCGAACACCCTGCCCCTCCAGCAGAATTGAAGGAAACGCCGATGGGGAGGATGAATGGGTACCACCAAATAAGCGTCCTTCAGATCTAACCGCACCATCCAGTCCCGTGCTAGGAGCACATCCCGGAGGAGGTGAATCCCCTCCATTTTGAAGTGACGGTAGACCAACCAACCGTTGAATTCCTTGAGGTTGATCACCGGACGCTTGCCCCCATCCGTCTTGTCTACCAGGAAGAGGTTGCTGAGGAAACCAGCGGGATGCCGCGTTGATAGGCGAATGGCCCCTTTCTGGAGCAACTCCGAGACCTCTTCGTCTATCAAACGCGCGTCGGACTCTGAGAAAATAATCGGCCGCGGGGGCCACACCTGAACTGGTCGGTCGTAGAAGTCTATGTGGAAACCCCGTACGGTTTGCAAAACCCAGGCGTCTGCAGTGAGCAGCGCCCACTCCTCGTAAAAGGCTGCCAACCTGCCCCCCATAAGAACTTGGTCCGAAGACCGTACACTTACCGTTGGCATTATTGGGTCCAGGGTTCTTGCGGTAGCCACGACCGCCAAAGCGTTGCCCCCTCGTGGGGTAAAAGTTGTTGAAGTTGGCGGAGGTCTGGTACTGGCCTCTGCCGGAGCCTTGCCCTCTACCGTTGGCTTGTTGCCCTGCACGGCCGGTCGGGCGGCCCCTGCCCCGACCGGCCCCTTGGGAAAAACGCTGGTGGAATACCCGCTTAATGCTGGTCTGCGCTCTGTCCAGTGAAGTAAACGTGGACACAAATTTGCCAAGCTCCTTAATAAAAGGTTCGCCAAAGAGGCCGCCCTGGGCGACCGCCCCTGCCTCCGAAGAAGCCAAATCGCCTAGCTTCGGGTCCAGCTTGATAAGCAGGGACCTGCGACGTTCGGTAGACAGGGCGCAGTTGGCGTTACCCAAAAAAATGATTACCCTCTGCGCCCAATTAGACAAGACCTCAGGGGAAATCACCGTGCCATTAGCTTTCGCCTCCTCCGCCATGTCAAGGATCTTCGTGGCGGGCCCTACAGCATCCAACAACTTATCCTGGCATGACCGCCAGGAGCGGTCGATGCCCTTACGTGGGTCCTTCATAAATTTGGCGAGGAAGGTGGCCATTTTCGCGTCCAATTCGGGCGTCATGGCCACCTTACCCTCCAAAGAGGGCCTTGGGCATTCCCCCCGTAGGCAACCCCTGGCTTCTTTCTCTAAAGGCTTACGCAGGCGACCTGCCACGAACTTTGCCACCGAGTCCCCCGGCGTCCAGGCCGCGGACCGCGGATGCATGATCTCATCCGGGTCCAGCATGCCGGAACTGTCCCGGGGCAACTCAGCGGCCGAGCCCGAGGGGCGCCAAGAGCGGACCGATTCCCCGTCGTCATCAGTATCAGGGGAGTCCAGCCCCGGAGACGGGGGCGCAGTGTCCGAAACCACAGAAGGTTCAGGGTCCGAAAGTGGTGCGGGGGGGCCAGCAGTCGCCTTGGCCAAGAAAGCGTCTCTGAGACGCTCAAAGGCGCCTCTGTCCACCCCTTGCCCCACTTCCCGAGCCCCCTCCCTGCAGGGTTTCTTAGGCGCGGAGGGGCCCTCACTTGAGGGGCCAGGGGGGCCAGTAGGCGCCCCCAAATGGCCCTGCGCCAGTTTGGCGCATTCTTCCACAATGCGCGCAGACAGGCGGTCCTCCATGGGACCCACTACCTCAGTCACACAGCGGTAGATAGAGCTGTCGACCGCGTGGTAAAACTCCTCATCCTGTAGATAGGAGTGGGGTTCCTCAAAATAATCCCCTTGATCCATGACTATCCTAGCACTCAGCACCAGACCCTCTCACACAGAGGGCGTCAGGGAAGCAATATGGGCAGACAACCTCGGACTGCAATAACTTTTCTGGGCCAGGAGCACACTGGCAATGTAGGCTGCACGTTAGAGCCCCCAACGCGCCGACCCTCCACAATGGGACCGGGCCGATCCACCCCCAACAGCGCGTCACCACACAGTAAGCGTTAACAACGTGCAGATGCCAGTCGGCTATTTACGCGGTCTCCGCCGCTTGTACAGACCCCACAGGGCGTCAACAAAGCAAATTCCGGGCCAGATACAGACCCGGAGCACCGGGCGTCAAGGGGTGGAGAGGGCAAAGCTCCGTGACCGGCCGGCTCCTCCGCGCGTCTCCTCAGAGTGAGGGGAAGCGCGCCGAGGAGCAGGCGAGACGAACGGGCGCCCTCTGGCGGTCAATAATAACACCGCACTGTTGCCGGACAAACGCCGCGAAAGGAGCGAGAAACGCTCCCGCGGCAGGGGCTCTGCAGAGAAAAAGGCACAGAAGCAAAACAGAGCCCTCACAAACCCCCGTCTAACCCCCAGACGGGCAAAAACAGCAAATATCAAGAGAGAAATATTGCACTTAACTGACTGCTGCGGGAGCAGCGAAGAAAGAGGAGGAAGGTCGAGAAGGGACTGGCTATCATACTGGGACTGAACAGAGTGAAAGGACTAAGACTGAGAGGCTCATGGGAGCTGTAGTTTCGTTGGATTACAGACTCTTAAAGAAAAATTGTTTGGTTTCAAGTTTTCCTACAGTTTTAAACATGGATTTGAGCTTTTCTAAGGCTGCTGTGTTTTGTGTATTTGTATTAAAGCGAAGGAAGAAAAGCATAATCTGAAGCCTCCGGTCCTGACATAGAATCCACCCCACCTTCAGATAACATGTTCCTGCTTATCGTTATCAGATTCTGCAGAGTGCGGGATACTACAAATACTTTGACTATTCAGTTGTTTGCACAGTACAGTCCTAGATTACATTGTTTCCTCATGCATACATACAAGCACTGAACATTGAACCAACATACCTGAACTGCCTTCACTTCCAGCAACCCACCAGACACTAGCGCTCAGTCTTACTCTAACTCGCAATCCCAGTATCTACAAAGGATGTAAGGTAGCTCTAGCATTCTTCTAATTTGAACTCAAAATGTGGAATGACCTCCCTCTACAACTCAGGGTATCTTATGCACTTCTTGAACAATGCAAGAAGCTGAAGAAATGGCTTGTCAACTAATTCTCCAAAGCTTGCTTCCTACACTCTTTGTCCCATGCCTATATGCCTGCTCCATTGCCTGGATACCCTAACAGATGGTAAACTGCCCTACATAAATATACATAACGTAGCATAACATAACATCACATAACACAACGCAACACAACACCATTAGAATCTGTTTCTTTCTAGTGATTAAAAGTTTCTATTGATTAAGAACATGTGCAAATTCCTATAGGTCTTAAAATGCATAAAAATCCACAAAATATTGGTGTCTAGGGGCATCAATTGAATAGCAGATTGCAATCTAACCTCGCAGAGTGCCCTCATCCACTCACAAAAAGGAAGCATTGCCCAAGGTGATAAGCAGTAGCTCTAGTATTAAATAGATTGCAAGTATTAATGTGATGAAGTATATTAACTTGCTTACCGCTGGTCCTCTGATAGAACTTTTTCCCCAACTGAGAGGTGATGGGAGTTAGTATTAACGTCAATCAAATTCAATTAGCAGTGCAACCCATTTGGCTATGCAATGTGGGCTAGGAATCGGCAGCTTGGTTTAAGAAGATGTATTACAAATAGTCAAGTTCATATACAACACTTGCAGCACCCTTCTACAAAGACACAGACTAACAACTGGAATTCCCAAACACCAGACGAAATGAAGTTGAATTAGTATTAAAAAAAGAAGCAACTGCAATGCAGAACATTAGCATCAAAACCTGGTGCTCAGAGATTAATCCAAAGTTCTCTCTCCTATACGTTACTAATCAAGAGGTTCAAAATCCGGAGGATGGTTTGGGAAATGAATCCTACTAAATCAGGTAAGTTAAAGAAGTCAGGTCAAATAAAAAAGAAACAAGGTAGGTAAGCTTTAGCATCTCAGAAGCTCGATCAAGAGTCTTCCATGGGTCAGCCATAAGCGCTAGCCTAAGCCACACATAAGCAGGAATCAGGGAAGAATCGAGGTATAACACCTCTCAAGGTCCATTCAGAATATATTAGGGACTCAAGGAAGGTGTCTGAATAGAAATATGCTGGGATAAACGGTAGGAGGAGATCTGCAAAACATCTTAGCAGAAGTCCAAGGGGAATGGTAGATTATAACTAGCAAAGTCTATTAGGTAACTCCCGCCATCAAGGGTCCATTGTACTTGTCAAATCCTAAAGTTGCAGACTGCAGCATTGCTAGTTTGTCAAACATTGGACATGGGAACAACATCTCTCCCTCAGACACACGTAGATGGTAACAACTGTAAGACAGTTCATTAGGTTAGCATCTCTTTCTCTGTATACCTTTGTTAAAGTCATTTTTACAGGCACTCCCCCTTTAACTCCAGTTCAGTAACATATATTTTCCACAACTAACAATACATGTGAATGCCTGCAAGGTATGTTGAGTTAGCAGACAAATGAAATCAACTTTATGCAGCATGGTGAATTTCAAGCCTACTCATGACAAGTTAAACATTAATTTCAATGGTGCACATTTAATATGCATGTGCACATTTAAGCAAATAAGTATATGTTCATATGCTTTAGGTTTCATACTACATGTAATATTCAGCAAATCCTTAAAATAGGCAGCGGTAAGTATGACTGAGATCTAAAACTTTAATCAAATATAAGGGACAGTAATGCACCCATTACATAAATCTTTTATAGTTTCTACACAATTACATTCTATATATATGAAGATGGTTTAAATCATAGCTTTAACTCCATAAATGTTATTCATGTGCAGTAGCAAACACATTAGAAAAGTCATATTTCATCACTATGGTGAGTACACTATCTACTAAACAAGGTTGGTTCTTTATTGATCACACCTAATTATGGTAAAACATTTATATGAGTAAGCTCTCTGATCCTACAGTGAAGGCACTCTTTAATAATGTCAAGTGCAACACTTACATTAGTTCATTAAACCATACAAGAATCATATGCTTAGAGCAGTTTCATAGTGCGTGTTTCTGAAGTGCCTGTAATGTATAAAGGGTGGGCAACGTTTGTGCTGCCCACATGTTTATACCAAAAATTATTCTGACATGTTTTGTAAAAATTTCAGAGACAGTAAAAAAAATTTGAATTATAATTCTTTAAAAAAAGTCTACCACAAAGCATGAGCATTTAATTAATACATTCATAAGCAGGAATTTATTGATTGAATAGAATGTGGGTGCATTGGTTCACTGTCATAATTTGCACTAACAATCAGCTGAGTCAACATTTTAAGTTCACTTACATAAGTAATTTATTTGAAATGGAGTGGCCCGCACAAGTGTATGTCAACAAAGGTGTTCGTTTCAGTGTTATTTCAGCAAGATTATGAGGAATCCAGGTATGAGAGATAGGTTGTGGCTCATGTCATGATGAAACAAAGCACAATACCAAGTTGTTAACATTCCTGTACCATGCTGAACGTCTTACGGACAGTGTTTGGATTGCATGCTGTCTACCATGTGTCTCAAATACCATCTGTTTGCAATCCTTAAAGCATCTCAAAATGAGTCACAAACAAAACACAATACCTAGCTGCTAAAATTCCTAGTATCATGCTGAACTTCTTACGGCCAATGTTTGGATTGCATGCTGTCTATCATGTATTACAAATCCCATCTGTTTACAGTCTTAAAGCCTCTCAAAATGTGTCAGAAGCAAAAATAATTGATTCAGTAAATATAATATTGGAGACTGAAAAGCTTCTGGTCTAAAATCTGCTACTGAAATATTTGTCATGACTTTCTCCTCATTTTAGGTCTCTGCTTTAGGTATCCTTAGTTCCAAACGATAGGCAGGGTTCTGTTAATTTATCAGGTTCAGTACTCATGCCTTCAATGGTACTCCAAAAATTACAACTGACATAATTATGGACACTTTCCCAATATTGTACCTTTACTCAACAATCCGCTGGATTGAACAGCAGAGTTTGAGTTATTGCTCCTAGCACTGACATCCCAAACCTCTCCCACATGCATCTACTTCTCAAGTTGAATTAATACATGGGAAAAAGAATAAAGATCATAAATAACCTTCACTATCTCATCAACAGTAAGGGTGGATGATACGGTGCACAGACATAATATCGACTCCAAAATATCGTTTGGACAGAATATCGAGTTTTAAATATCGTTTGGACAAAATATCGACAAGACAGAATATCGACAGCCAAAATATTGTTTTTAAGGTAAGTGAAGTAATATCGACAGTAAATATTATAGAAAGTGAAAATATCCAAGTATATAATCTAGATAGTAAAAAATATCGTTTTTTAAATAATATTTAATTATTTATAGTGATGTTATAATATGTGTGAAAAGTGTCATTTTATGTTATAATTATTTTTAATTAATGATTTTTTTTTAATTATTGTGTAATTTTATTCTGTAGCGGGTTGTGGGTTTATAGGGGAATAGGGTGGGAAGTAATTTAATTATAATTAATTAAATATGTAAATTTATTAATTGGTAGTAATAATTAATTAATTGGTAATTAAATAATATTTGTTAATTATTTCAAATGTAATTGGTAATTAATTAAATCTAATTGATTAATTGCTAATTATGTAAATTCAAATAATTTATTTCCTGTAGCGGGTTGTGGGTTTATAGGGGAATAGGGTGGGAAGTAATTTAATTATAATTAATTAAATATGTAAATTTAATAATTGGTAGTAATATTTAATTAATTGTTAATTAAAAAATATTTGTTAATTAATTAAAATGTAATTGGTAATTAATTTAATTTAATTGATTAATTGCTAATTATGTTAAATTAAAGGGGTATTTTTAGGGTTCAGGGTCAGTTTTTGGTTTTTGGGTAAAGGGGTATTTTTAGGGTTCAGGGTCAGTTTTTAGTTTTTGGGTAAAGGGGTATTTTTTGGGTTCAGGGTCAGTTTTTTGTTTTTGGGTAAAGGGGTATTTTTAGGGTTCAGGGTCAGTTTTTAGTTTTTGGGTAAAGGGGTATTTTTAGGGTTCAGGGTCAGTTTTTAGTTTTTGGGTGAAGGGGTATTTTTAGGGTTCAGGGTCAGTTTTTAGTTTTTGGGTAAAGGGGTATTTTTAGGGTTCAGGGTCAGTTTTTAGTTTTTGGGTAAAGGGGTATTTTTAGGGTTCAGGGTCAGTTTGGGGTTTTTGGGTAAAGGGGTATTTTTAGAGTTCAGGGTCAGTTTTTAGTTTTTGGGTAAAGGGGTATTTTTAGGGTTCAGGGTCAGTTTTTGTTTTTTGGGTAAAGGGGTATTTTTAGGGTTCAGGGTCAGTTTTTAGTTTTTGGGTAAAGGGGTATTTTTTGGGTTCAGGGTCAGTTTTTAGTTTTTGGGTAAAGGGGTATTTTTAGGGTTCAGGGTCAGTTTTTAGTTTTTGGGTAAAGGGGTATTTTTAGGGTTCAAGGTCAGTTTTTAGTTTTTGGGTAAAAGGGTATTTTTAGGGTTCAGGGTCAGTTTTTAGTTTTTGGGTAAAGGGGTATTTTTAGGGTGCAGGGTCAGTTTTGGGTTTTTGGGTAAAGGGGTATTTTTAGAGTTCAGGTTCAGTTTTTAGTTTTTGGGTAAAGGGGTATTTTTAGGGTTCAGGGTCAGTTTGGGGTTTTTAGGTAAAGGGTTTTTTTTAGGGTTCAGTGTCAGTTTTGGGTTTTTGGGGTACAGGGGTACAGAGTAAAAATCAAGTAAAATTACATTTACATTAATTTAATTTAATGAAATGAAATGAAATTAAATTATATTAAATTCATTTTAAATAACTTAAATATAAAAATTATTATATACTTACCAATACTTACGTTGTAATGGTAGTGCATTGTAAAAGATGTGTTGTAACGTCATATATCCACTGTTGCACTCTTTGGAGTGGGAATAGTAATTTTAACCCCTACGCTATCCAACGCTTTCCCTACTGTTGCACCCACTGGAGTGGGAATAGTAATATTTACTGTTTTGTATTTGTACGTTAATAATATTGGCTATTATTTAATTAAATTTTGTTACTATATATATATATATGTTTTAAAAATATTATTTTTTTACTTTCATTAATTATTTAATTATTAAAAGTTATTTTAAGTATTCTTAAGTATATTTTAGTAATGAATTTTTTATATTAATGTAATTAAACATTGTTTTTATTAAAGTCGATATTTTTTACAACTATATTTTTGTAAACGATATTTTTTACTCAATATTTTTGTACTTACCTGTTTGTAGATAGAAACTCGATATTTTGTCTCTCGATATTTTGTCAACGATATTTTTGTTGGTCGATATTCTGTCCCTCGATATTATTTCAGTGATCCGGATGATACATTTGGCCACTCCTAGCTATCCATACATTTCGACCAAACTCCACCAACTGCAGCATGGTGGAGTTTACCCAATAGTAAATTGGTGAGTGCAAGTGATATTTGGTGTTCCCTAGCACCCGATGAGATTTCCCCAACATGGGTGGTAAGTGGTGCTTGTGATCAAATCAAAAGCCGCTCCCTCTGGCAAGCTGCGTGGTGTCGTTTGTGATGATTTTTCAGTGCTGAACAAGCTCCTGGTGCTGAAAATCAGTGCCGGCCGCGTGACATGATTAATTCCACTCATTCGCAGAACTCTGCAGAATCTTGTGGAGTTTTCATGTAACTCTACTAATTATGCCCACCCTAATCAACACCATGACCCTTCCAGGTCTCATCAGTGACAATCATAATCTTAACTCCATAGCTGCATCATGAAACCAGTTGGTAAAACACACCTTCATTCCTAGTAAAAAAATCAATTGCTTCCCATTAATAGTGAACGTTTGCTGCTAATCCCTTTTCTTTGGAAAAATGAACTTGTGGCTCTGGTCTGCCATTAGGGTTACAAATCTTTTCATTAGAGTCAAATGATATGAATTTATTGGGCATTGTTATCTGTAGTTTTCATGGTATTTTCCAGGTTTCACCATGTTTCCAGTTACAGCAGAGGTGCAGCACTGGCGATGTATCTTATTAACAGTTTTTTAACTGTGGATCAAATGCATACTGATAGATGCTATATATTTCAAAAGGAATCACATCATCATCTGTTGTGTGTTTTCAAATTTGAGAGACTTTGTAACCTTTTATAACCCCAACTATGCAAGGCTGAATTAATGTTATTTGATTTTTTTTCTGCCAGTGTAACTAAGGGCCTTTTTTAGATCTTGGTGGATAGAATACTCCATCACAAATGTGATGGATATCCCATCCGCCGTAAGATATAGTGGGATTGTAATATCCGGTCCGCTGTACGTGTGCGTTTGATTGGCGAATGGAACTAGCTGACCAGAGAGGGAGCTACGGCAGGGAATTCAACAGCTGAAACTAGCTTTTTACCAATTAGGGAGAGTATTTATAGTCGGCATTAACATTACTGCAGTACACGGCCGATGTATCACGATCAGGCGTGTCTCTGTGGATGGATGATGAGAATCGGCTTTCCGGGATTTTAGAAGGTGAGAGTTTGACACTGGAACTGTTGAGAATCAAGATGTGTGATAGTAGATAGGTGATGTGCTTTAAGGAGTGGATGTTAAGGTTTTCTTTCCGTTTTTCACTTTATTCACAGATTACTGTGGCGATTTGGAATGAATATATACCAATTGGGAATTTGGAAACAAGACTATAAAGAAAGGATTGCGGTTAGTACTGGGTTGGATTAAGTTGATATGTTTCGAATATTCGTTTTGTATAATATGGGATAGAGTTTTATTGGGACAACAGTAGGGGTGTTGAGGACAATGAACATAATCTACAAAATAGTATAAATAAATCAAAGCACGAAAAGACATTTTATGACCTCTGTAAATAGAGTAGTAGTGACCAGAATGCGGTATTAATTAGAGGACATGATTGGAAACAAAGGATAACTCTTATTATTTATTTTATTGAAATATTCTATTTAGAATTTGGGCAAAGCTGGGAACTCAACTGTCATCCAGAAGTACTAGGAACTGGATATACTTCGCTAAGACTTGAATATAGCTAATTAATTGTGAGCATTGGAATCTAGGACAATTAGAATATGATATAATAAATGAGGTTTCTGACATATAAATAGGGATGTAAAAACACGTATTTATATATTTCCCTTATTCAGGCTAAAGTGATTGAATAATATATACAATAAAGAAAAGTGAGAACAATATATGTGATAAGAAACTGATGTGCAGAACTTGGATGACAAGATCTTGATGAAATTGGAGGTATGGGTCTTTTAATATATATCTTGATGAAATTGGAACTGAGCAGTGGGCTCTTATTAATGTTCAAGGTTGGATCTGAGACTTATAATACTGAAGCTTGTGCAGGATCGGATACTAAGGAGCTTAGAATGGTATATAGGCAGGGATAATTAAGGTTCATGAAATGTTAGCGATTGGAAATGTAATGTTTGAAAATTTCTATATTGTACGTTGTATTTAAATGACAAATAAGATGGACATGATTGTAAAAAACGTTTTTCTTTTATTATTTTTGCAGCCCTGATGATGTCCGTCTAGGACGAAACACGTAGGCTGTTATCATATGTGATTGTCATCTCAAGAATTGGATATTTTGTTCTGTTGACCAAAGAAAAAAAAATGAAAAAATTGGATTAATCAGAAAATAAAGAACTTTGGGACTACAGCATTGGACTGAAAAATCTTTTTTGAATTTGAAGCACTCCTTCTTTGTTTATTGTATTTCTGGATCATTTTTAGTGGCTTGGACGGTGAACTACGAGAGGAGTAGAGTGCAGGAAATGAGACAATAATTGTTTGAACGTACTGTGTAAATATACCCTTGTGCATTCCAGGTTTAACCCACACCGTATTTTGTTCTTAAACTGAATTAATGTTATTTGATTTTTTTTTTCTGCCAGTGTAACTAAGGGCCTTTCTTAGATCTTGGTGGATAGAATACTCCATCACAAATGTGATGGATATCTCATCCGCCGTAAAATATAGTGGCATTGTAATATGACGGGCAGGATATCCGTCTTCCCCTCCACCAAGATCTAAATCAGGCCCTAAATCTATTGCATATCGGAAGTGAATCTGATCGCTTATGCATCGTATCAAAAGCAGTTGATATGAATCTTGAAAGTAATCTTTAAAGATGTCTGCAATATGAGTGGCTTCTTCTATTATACTTGTTTGAGTATTCCTTAGTTTCTTTATTGAGTTTACAACAGATCTCACTAACTCTCTGTGTAAGACGTTTTCATATTTTAGTCTATTTCCCAAGATTTTCTGGAATATATCCTGGTTATTTACTAACTCCTTCTTTGGCTGAATCTACATAATCTCCTATCTCAAGGTATTTAAACTTCTGGATTAAATATTCAGAAGCTGTTATGTTCTATACATCTATAATTCTACATTTATTTTATTCCTTTTTGTTTTCTTTAATTACATATTAATCCATTGATGACCAGGACCCCAAGTTAGACCCACTATCTGGGTGTTTGATCCATCTAGCAGTGAGATATATACTTTCCAAAATGTTTTGATAACTTGTCCCCTTTCTAAATGTGCTGAAAAGCATATAAACAATCAATCAATCAATCAATCAATCACAGAATTTGTAAAGCGCACTACTTACCCATGAGGGTCTCAAGGCACTGCGGGGGGGGGAAGCAGGAGGCTGCTGCTACTGTTCGAAAAACCAGGTCTTGAGGAGCTTCCTGAAGGTGAGCAGGTCCTGGGTCTGCCGCAAGTGGGTGGGAAGGGTGTTCCAGGTCTTGGCAGCGCGGAAGGAGAAGAATCTGCCTCTGGAGGTGGTTCGCTGGATTCGTGGGACGTCGGCGAGGGCGAGGCTGGTGGAGCAGAGCTGGCTGGCGGGGGTGTAGAAGTTGAGTCTGTTGTTCAGGTAGGCTGGTCCGGAGTTGTGGAGAGACACATGGGAGTGGCCTGGGAGCATAATCCCACCCTCTTTACATTTCAAAGAACAGAAAAACAAAAAATACCAACGCCAATGGATTATAAAGTTTGCCCAATTCCTGAATTAACTCCTGTACATAAGGTATAATCATTTCCATGTATTAGTTATATTGATTCCTTTCTAACACATAACTTAAGCAATATACAACTTTGGTTCATAATTACATTTTGCATAATGAAATAGCAATGTGTCCTGTTTATCACCGCTATTGCTTTTGCTATGTTGTGGCATTAAAATAATAAGTATGCGGTATCCAAGTATCAATTTTCAAAAGATCCTTAAATCTCTTTCCCAGAAGTGTCTTCATTAAAATTATATCTGTCATTGATTGTTCAAGAATATGCATAAACATATTTTTCTTCTAAGCCTTCCCAGGATATTGGTACTCATAGGGCTTATTTTAACTTCATCTGACATTAAACATTTTGACTGCCTGTTCCTGAATAAACTATTTTACTCAAAGGGATTAGCGTGCAACTATTGCACTCCTTTTAGCTTTTCTTGCTACCCCTTATCTCTATTCCCAATTCTACTCTGCACATCCATTCTTGATTTCTACCCTCCCAATATGTGAACACTAACCTAAATGCTGTTAAAGGTAGGCATTCCTCCCTTCTCTGACTTTACACGCTCCTATACATTCTTGCAGAAGATGTACAATGTAGGATTCCTGACCTTGTTCTCACATCACAAATCAGTCGAATTAGCCTTGGAGATTAAGGGCCTGATTCAGGTCTTGGTGGGCCTCCAGCCGTCCCTCTATGGAAGCAGGTACAAGTATACCATTGACCTGATGAAGACCAGGCTGCTGTATTTAGGTGTAGGCTGGTGACCTGTCATCCTCATCAACAGACAGTTTTCCATCTTGTAAGTGGTGCACCTTTGTCGACATGACATACTCTTCTGCTTGCTAAAATTACTCCGTCGCCGTCAGGCTTTGCTCCAAGCCTATTATGATTTTCTCATTTTGCTAGCATTGTCCTAGTGTTGGATACCTGATTGAATGAGTCCCTGGTGGAGTGGAGACTGGTAATTACAACTCATTAATGTGTCACTCCACACATATGTTGTGTTTTCTTCAAAACATTATGTGTAATGTGTCATCTTGCCTTTATTACATATAGCATAGCACACAAACAACATACACACACTGTTGAATGTACACCCACAGGCACCACAAGCATAACACCCATAACCACCACTACAAACAAATATTGTTTTAAGTGTCAATACAGGTATGTTCATTTTACCTTTGTAAATTGTAAAGTGAATCCTAATCCATTACACATAAGAAACCATTGCATGTAATTACAATGTAAAAATGCACATGGCCAATGCAAATGTCAACAAGTAAAAGCTTACCTTAGATCCCATTATTAACAGAGTTGAATAATCTGATGGCCAGGTAATAGATGAAAAGGGAGGACCTGGACCATGGGGTTCAAGACAGAAACAAAAGTGGAAAACAGAAAAAGGTACGTTTCTACCACGTTTTCTTCGATTCCACCCATTCAAGTTTGGAGGTTTCCATGGCACAGTTTTCTCAATTTACAAGCAATCCATGATTGGATCTGTGGTAATCTTGGCAGACTCCCCCCACAGCTGCTTTTGCCTATGATGCCGTTGATGTGTGAGGAAAATTCTGGCGGAGACAGTGGCATCGGACATACTATTGTGCATTGTACCGCCAACATCTAAATAGAGCGCGTGGACCGCCAAGTAGATGGGCAAGAAAAACATTGGAAAAGTGACTAGGGGACCAGATCAGCCAAGATCTATATCAAAGTGTCCTTTTTTAATTCATACAGTACTCGAGTGATAATGTTTCACCCCTAACTCAAAACTTTATGTATATATGAATATATCTGTGTGCCTGCTGTATCCCTTGTGTCTTACATTTTCCAAATCAGGTATGCAACGTTTACAACGAAATTTTTACAACGCACTACCATTACAACGCAGGTATTACCACGCATACCATTACAACGCATTGCGCTGGGGGGCGCTCTAAGGTAAGTAATAAGTTTAATTTTCTATCCAACACCTTCCCTAGTGTCCACGGGGACTGGAGTTGGAATAGAAAATTATACTTACCACTATCCAGCACCTCTAAGCGCTATGCGTTGTAACGTATTCGTTGTAAATACCGCGTTGTAAAGGTATGCGTGGTAAAAGTATGCGTTGTAACGTCATACATCCTCCAAATCATAATGTAAACAACCTTATGAAGTTATACTAATGATATTCTGCTATATTTAATAATTTTCAGAAATTCTGGCACATCAGGCCCCTCCTCAAAAATCTTCAGGGCACCCTTCCAAAGTATCTTAATGTTTGCTCTCTGAATTACTCCGTTCCTTCTTATTAACATCCACAAAGTATGAAATAATCATGCGTAGGTGCATTCTCTTTTGTGTAGGCACCCTGTAGGCATCAAAATTGTCAGGTCAGTAGGCAAATATGAGGAGCTCTCAAACGGTGCTGATCATATGAAAATGTCGAAAAAATGGCCATAAATGATCCATCTCCTTTTCGTTCTGTAAGTCTGATGAATCATAAATACGATCTCCTGAACTGTTTTATAGGTCCTCTGTTTCACACTATAGTTTTGGTAAGCTTTTATCTGCATCCTGTTTTCAAGAGTTAAATCCATAGTTCATTCATTCTAGCTGATCTTCCACAGCTGAGATTACTAGAAAATAGCTCAATTTGCAAACTAAATCCATCAAACTTACTTTTGATTACACTGAACTCTTTCTTTAAAGATTACTGTGTCTCCTTAGTTTCCTGGACCTCAAAAAGGGCTTCAGAGAAAATTAGGTTGTAATGTGAGGTCGGGATTTTGATCACTCTTCCTGGTTTTGGGCTGGACCTACAATTATATTTATTCTGTCTCTACCTCGTCATCTTTGCTTAAATTCAATAACTGGGCTACATCTTTAAAATTTTCACTGAGCCTGACATGACAGATCTGAATCAGAGAAATACTTACTCGAAAGGAAAAAGACCGAGTTTGATTTTCGTACTGCCTGTTGTATGTCTTTGGCAATAGCTTCTTCGAGTATATTGTGAATTTATCTTTGTTGATAATTCCTTTAATGTAGGTTGTCTTTCACCAACTTATCCTCCTGCTGTATTCAAAAACTATGTTTGTGTTTTTAGAAGTGGTCCTGGACATTTTAGTCTAGTTCAATGAAAGCAGGAAGACTGATTGTGCTCTCTCCCCCAGTAGCAGAAAAAGTGGATTGGCTTAAAGGGAAAATGAGAAAACTTTTACTTTTCTCGTATTCTACTGGAAAAGCACCAGATCTTCCCAGTTTCAGAATTGTTTGGCTGTGCCCAGGGTGCAGTTTACTTCTGACACTCTCCCACTCCTCTTTTTTCCCCAAAATATTTCAAAGGTTGTTTAGATCCTTCGGATAATACTTTTGGAACAGGTAATAGGGTGGGGATATTCTGGCTCCAATGAAGTACGATTTCAGCTGTTGTTCCAATAATTATAACGTCTTGCAAGTAACTTTATCCACCTAGTCTTTCACTGTGAATATATTGTCTTATTCAACTTTAATCAGCAATGCTTGCAATTTTATGGTCTACCTCAGGGTATGCAAGTCTGAGCAACTTTCCATTGTTCTCACATTGACTGCTTGAATACCACTGAGCTCCCATTGAGGGACAACTTTTGAGCTGCTAGGACATCGAGCATACTTCCCAAAATCATTGACATGTCCAATTGATTGCCACTGTGCCACTTGTGTCTAATGATCTACAGTGACTCATGTAGATTCTTACATGCAATTAAGTGGTGTGGTGATTATTTGATAGCCACAGCCAGGTTCTGGCAAAGGCCATGCATTATTCAGATTGTCTGCCTTATGACATATATGCAGTTGAGTTAATCTATGCACAGTCCAGATCAACCATTGTGCTTTAGGTTTTAAAATGCAGACAGTGTAGATAGTGGTCTCCATTTGCCTGCATTTCCCCATGGCCCGACAAAGGGCTTGATTTAGACTTTGACTGATGGGTTTCTCCATCACAAGCACAACGAATATTCCTTCCTACTTATTACTGTGCATGATATCCTAAGGCATGTTTGTGACACAGTAACCCATCCCCAAAACTCAGGTCAAGTAGGAAGGGAAGGGACGGAAAGGGAAGGGATAATGCCTAGAATATTTCCTCTGTGAATTAAGGATGTACCGGTCTATTTGCCCACCATACCACTGGACCAGACAATGCATGTGGATTTTATGCATGGAAATTGTGAGTGTGCACATTTAAAAGAGGCCATGCAACCAAATCTCTTATATAAAAAATATCTTATATCAGCGCAACATCATGTACATGCACAAATCTTTATTTCCAGAATGCACCTCTGTTTGATAATGTTTTATTGGTTTTGAGACCTATTGTGACATATTTCCCCGGTTGGCTCCTTTAAATTGCACACAAGCATTTCATTATTCTGCACATTATGAATATAACAATGAGCAAACTACCCTCTTCCTCCTAATATGTTTATGTGCAGATTGGTAAACAGATTTGTGAATTTGACGCTTAAACTCCTTTCCGTGCAGAATTGTGTGTGTTGTCTTTCTGCAAGAAGAAAATGCTTTAGTCCAAAAAAACGTATATTACCTTATTAAATAACAAAGGTCCCTAATTCCTAAATGTAAAATAATTTTTGGGGCCTGATTTAGCATTTGAAAGATGGAGTAGTGTCCATAAGGATGGTGGAGGGCATTTGTGACGCGTCTGCCATATTTATACCAGGGGTTATGTCAGTACATAGAAGGGAACCACTGCCATGGAATTTCCATTAAATCTACTAAAAAGTTTGATGCTCAGCCACTGTTAGTTTTGATGTCTGACCCCCAAAATTCGACAGTTTTTTAAAATTTCTGATAAACAAAAATCTAATTATCCCTACACACTGGGAGCTTTCTTCCAAGATGTTAATGGTCATTTTTGTTTTCTTCACTGCAAAGTTTTTCCTGGTGGTGCGGGACACAAAAATGGCATTATTCCATTAATTCTAAATTATGAGGACTGTGTAATGACCTTCCACCAACAGCTCCTACGTTTGTCGGGTGGTCTGAGGAACTATTGCATCAACGGATCCAAAAAGGGCCCTGCCAATGCAATATTTAGCATCCACCCATCTCTAAAGGAAGCAGTGGACCAAGGGTTTGAAGAAAGGGTTGGCAGGCAGTGTATTTGTCCATCATCTCTAAAGTCCTTTAATATTGTTCCAGTGCTTAATTTGTGCCGGAGCTTTCCGGTGCTTAGCACCAGCACTTAATTATCAGCTCCGGGTCTTGACCTGCGTGTGACTGCATAATGTGTGTCACACAATAAAATGTGTTTACATTCTCATTTTATCTCCGTGAAGAGCTGTGAAGAGCTGTGCCAGTAAGACATCCATTCCCTGCAGTCAGCGCTGCCGTAGGCAGATCACTGATGGGCTGGATTTGGTCATGTGGGGCTGCGTGACGTGAGGCAGCGTGCGTAACCTTTTTCAATTGTCGCCGCCGCTGGCCTTATGATCAGGACACACGCATGACGCACAGGCAGTTCAGCACTTTTATTTGAAGCTGCATGTCTTGCTGCAGCATCTGGTAACCAGTAAGTATTCATTGTTGAAATTGGTAAAGCGGAAGATATGTATGTGTGAGCATTTCCCCATTCGCTGTGCACCTGGTTGAGGAGTGTTACTCCACTTCATTAACTACAATATTCATGAATGTGTGACACGAGGGTGGATCATGCGGCCCAGGTTTGCACGCAACAAGTTTCAACCCATAAACCGGTTGAACTATGTCAAGACGAAAGATTGGTTTGCACTGTATAATTTCTTTTTACTCAAGTAACACGTCTGCCCTTAACCACATGTAGCACCCATTGGATTACAAGTTAAACAGATTTCATGAAGACTGCACACGTAGGATGACACATCCTGGGAACGATTTTAAAGAAATATGTTGGATTGTCTCGAGTTCATGGACACTTTAACTTTGAGTGACTTTTTACGTTTTTTTCCTTTCTGTTCTCAACAGTTGCGTTTCATGCACAGTACACTTGCATTTGCATTTGTGTGGGACAAGAAGAAATTGTACCATTCTAGCATGAGCGTTTTGATTGACATCGTAAGGGAGGGCGGGGTATTCTGATAGATTTGATCAGGAGAGCTTTTGAATCAAGTGAGGGCAAGAGTAATTACTGAAATAGCATGCAACAGTGGGCCCGTGTTAGAACACAGCCGCCAGTAGTGCATTATGGTTAATGACGTTTACGAGGATAGATCCGACAACAGTGGGACTGTGAATATTGGTTAATTGTGAGGGGTGGAGCCCCGTTTTGCTAATTAAAGGAGGGGGAAAGCCAGACACGAACACGCCTGGCAGGGTTCAGATGGATGTCAGCCTTTGTTTTGGGCACATAGAACTGCCTTTGAATTCACCTAAAATGGGCTGAGGTGGAGAAAGGAAACCGTAAGCATCCAGGTTCGCATTCCCAGGTGAATGCTTGTGCAGCTAGCTCTGAAGTGCAAACTCTACGGGGAAGTCCCTATGACAGTGTGGCCACGGTTTAACTACTGGCCTGAGGCAAAGTAATTGGGGCCCACTGCAGAATGTGGTGAGGGACCACCGAGATTCCAGTCTCTCAGTGAGATTCATAAGCAGGGTCGGATTGGAACATGTTTAGGCTTGCTATGATTACGTACGGTAATCCCCATTACTCTTAGTCCTACTCGTCCTCGACCCAGTCATCACTCATGAGGTATTCCACACACGACAGGAAACAAAACAGGAAACGCTTTCTGACTCCACCCACCCTCCTCTCAGGTGCTATAATACACCCCACCACCAGAAACAAATCCTGATGTACCAAGCACCAAAGGCCTGGAAAGGGAGGGCGGGCGGGTCGTATGACTGGGTCGAGGACGAGTAGGACTAAGAGTAATGGGGATTACCGTACGTAATCATAGCATTACCTCTACGTCCCTCGTCCTCGACCCAGTCATCACTCATGAGGCATACCAAAGCAACCCCACAAAGGCCTTTGGCACACCACAAACAGAAACAGAACAGAGACCAAGGAGTGCAGCAAGACACAGTTTATTAACAAAACAGAAATAAACAGAATCAAACAGATGGGGGGATCCCCACAGCTTGCAACACACCAGAACCAAAATTAGGGCGGCTAGACAGAGCACAATTCAAACGATAATGTCGCACAAAAGTGGACTCGGACGCCCAGGTACCCGCCCTACAGATCTCCTCAAGGGGAACCCCATGGAAGGCAGCCCAGGAAGCAGACACACCCCTGGTAGATCTCGCCTGAACCCCAGACGGGCAAGGCAAACCAGAGCCCTGGTAAGCCAACAAGATCACAGCCTTGATCCAGCGACCCAAAGTAAGACGAGAGGCAGCCTTACCCCGACCAGCCAAACCAAAGGTCACGAAGAGGGAGTCAGAAGACCGAAACCCAGCAGAACGATCAACATAAACAGACAACGCCCTTCTCACATCCAAAGAATGAAGCAAGACATCAGAAGGAGAGGAAGGAGAAGGACAGAGAGAAGGAAGAACCAACTCCTGGGAGGAATGGAAACGGGAACGAATCTTTGGCATAAAACCGGGGTCCAAGGAAAGGACCACAGCGTCGTCCAGAAACCTCAAAAAGGGGGGAGAACAACGCAAAGCCGTAAGCTCCCCCAATCTCCGAGCAGATGTAACAGCCACCAAAAAAGTAACTTTGAAAGACAGGAATTTCAACTCCACCGACTCCAAAGGCTCAAAGGGAGGGGACTGCAAGGCACCCAGAACCAAAGAGAGATCCCAAGGAGGAACCGGTGAGCGGACAGAAGGAGCAGAAAGAGAGAAACTCCTAAACAGACGGGAAACCAGCAACCCGTCCGAAGGAAGAAGAGAAGCCGGATCACGAAAGGCCCGAATAGCAGCCCACTGACCCTTCAAAGTGGACAAAGCATAGTGTTTTTGAAAACCCTCCAAAAAAAACTGCAGAATAGAAGAAACACCACAAGAAGTAGGAGACAGATCCAGGGCAACACACCAAGAAGAAAAAGAAGCCCAGTGTTTCGAGTAGGAGGACAGAGTGGACTTCCGACGAGACGCCTGCATCACAGTGATGAGGTGGTCGGGCAGACCCCGGACTCCAAGAGACAACCGTTCAACCTCCAGACCGCCAAGGTGAGAGGAACCAACAGGGAGGGAGACGGGGAACACAGCGGAGAGGGGTAGCGGGGCAGGATCCACGGAGGGCCCACCGCCAGACCCAGAAGCAGAGGAAACCAGGAGCGGCGAGGCCAATAAGGAAGAACAGCCACCACCTGAGCCCCCACCCGACGAACCTTCAGCAGGAAAGCAGGGATCAGAGGAAAGGGGGGGAATGCATAGAGGAACCAAGGAGGCCAAAGGACAGTCAAGGCATCCACCCCCCAAGCCCCCGACTCCGGGGTCCTGGAACAGAACAGGGGAAGCAATGCATCGGACCGGGAGGCAAACAGGTCCAGAACCGGAGTCCCGAACCTCCGGCAGAGCAACCGGAAAATCCGAGGGGCCAGGCACAGGGAGAGAGAGGACGGGAACTTCCGACTCAAGGAATCGGCAACCACGTTGTCCACACCCCGAATGTGCACAGCAGAGAGAGCCACCAGATGACACTCGGCCCAACTCGCAATTGCACAGGCCACCAAATTCAGGGAGAGGCAGCGGGTACTGCCCTGGTGGTTGATGTAGGCCACAGTCACAGTGTTGTCCGACCTCACCAACACGTTGCACCCCAGAAGACGATCCTTGAGAAGGCGGAGAGCCCTCTCCACCGCAGACAGCTCCCTCCAATTGGAAGAACGGTGCGACTCCGAAGGAAGCCAACGCGCCTGCACCGACCAACGACCCAGAGTCGCACCCCAACCGAAAGCGCTGGCATCCGTCGTCAACACCAAGGGAGCCGGAGGATGGAACCACATGCCCCTCGACAGATTCGAAGAGTCCAGCCACCACTGGAGAGCAGACACCAACTCCGGAGTCACAGGCACAGGAATCGAGAAGTCCTGGACAGGAAAGGAGACCCAACTCTGAACATGCCACAACAGAGGTCGAAGATGAGCCCTGGCCCAGGGCACCGTGAACACGGTGGCAGACATGTGGCCCTGAACCACCAGCCACTGCAGCAGAGGAGCTGAAGCCCGGGAAAGCAACCTCCTCAACAGCAACTGAAGACGTAGAATCCTGGACTCCGGGAGAAAAACCATGCCCAGAACTGAGTCGAACACGGCCCCAATGAAAGTCCTCCGAGTGGCAGGCTCCAGGTGACTCTTCGGCAGATTGACCAGGAACCCATGATCCTCGAGCGTACGCATGGTCAAGGAAAGGTGGCGAGACATGACCCCCGGAGAAGGAGCCTGCAGCAGCCAGTCGTCCAAGTAAGGAAAAACGGACACCCCCAGGAGATGGAGATGAGCCACCAAGGGAGCCGCCACCTTGGTGAACACCCTGGGGGCGGACCGGAGACCAAAGGGGAGGACGCAAAACTGCCAGTGACGACCCTCCAGGCAGAAGCGCAGGAACCGCTGATCCTCCAACGCCATCGGAACATGAAGGTATGCATCCTGGAGATCCAGAGAGGTGAACACCCAGCCCTCCTGGATCAAAGGGATCACCCTCTGCAAAGTATCCATTTTGAAAGTGATCTTGCGCACAAACAAGTTCAGGGCCCGAAGATTGATGACAACACGGAAACCCCCCGTGATCTTCGGGACCACAAAGACAACCGAATAAGTCCCCAGGCCACGTTCCAGGGGGGGGACCGGGACAATCGCCAGTTTGTCGAACAGGACCTGAACACCCTCCAACAATCCCAGACGACGAGACGGGTCCGAAGGCAATGGGGTCACCACAACACCCGAGGGAGGTGGGGGAGACAGGAACTCTATCCGGTAACCCCTGGACACAACATCCAGTACCCACTGGTCGGAGGTCGTCAACAACCAAGCAGGGAGGAACAGCCGCAGTCTCCCACCAACCGCGGGCCGACCACCAGCGAGATCGGGCACCGGTGCGGCGTAGTCAGGAACGAGGAGCGCCAGACCCACCATCCGGCTGGGGCTTCTTCTGGAACCTCCGAGGAAAGGACCCACGAGCACCACGCTGGCCCCTAAACGAGGACTGCTGAAACCTGGAAGGCTGGCGAAAGGACCTCGCATTAGAAAAGGAGGATCCCTTATGAGAAGGGGCAGGACGGAAGGACAAAGAATGCTTCCTCTCCTTGAAAACCTTATGGAGCTTGTCCTCCAGTGCGTCCCCAAAAAGAAGAGTACCTGAAAATGGCAACCGCAAGGCCATAGAACGCTGCGCCGCATCCGTCTTCCAACCCCGCAGCAACAAGTTCCGACGGGCAGCCACAGAGGAACCACAAGACAGAGCAGAAGCCCGGACTGAGTCAAAGGCAATGTCTGAAAGGAACTCCGATTGACGTTCCATAGACTCCAGCAACTCCGGACAAGTGCCCCCCTCCTGCATAGTAGAAAACAAAGTCTTGAAGTCAGCCAACAAAGACTGCGCAACATAAGCACCATAAACACCCGACCGAAGAGCCAGGTGAGAGCCAGCATAGGACTTCTTTAGAGCAGAGTCAATTTTCTTATCCACTCCATCCTTCAGGATATTATCATCAGCCATGGAAGGCCGACCCACCAGGGAAGCAACAATAGAGTCCACCTGCACCGAATCAGGCAGGGCAACCTCCGAATCCTGCAAAGGATACAGTTTCGACATGAACCTGGGCAAAGAAATATGGTCCGGGTCTTTCCACTCCTTAAGAAGGACATCCATAACAAAGGGGTGGATGGGCATGGAAGAAGACACAGGCCTCCGAAACTGCGGTAGAACAGCATCCTGGGAGGTACTGGCCACAGAAACCTCAGGGAAGCCCATATTCTCCCGAACATGACCAAGAATATCAGGCAACAGCTCCTTCGAAACGTACTTGCCCTGCAGATCCACCGCACCCAAAGCGGACTCATCAGAGGAAGCAGAGGAGGAGATATCAGAATAAAGGTGAGCAGGGGACTCCGAGCGACCCCCAGCACCCTTTTTTGAAGCCTGGAGCTCGGACAGCGTCTCCAAAATCAGCAGCTTCAGCCTCTTCGAGTCACCCAGACCAGCACTCCGACCAGCAGGGGCAGAATCACCACTGTCGGAAGAGGATGACCCAACAGGAGAGACATGCTTTCTCTTCCTATGGTGTTTCCCCATAATGAACAGCAAATACACAGCAAACCAGCAAAGCAACACAGCAACTCTCACAAGTGGCACAGAAGAAAGAAAACGAAATCCCGCCATAAATAGGAGGAAAACACTCACCCCACAGCTGCAGCCCCTCGGAAACCGAGGAAGTAGAAGGAGGCGGCAGAAAAAAAACGAGCCATCCAGGAGCACCGACGAAGGAAAACACCCCGAGTCACCAATGCGGAAAGGAGACGATGACGTCATCGCAAGGACCCGTGCAGCCAATCCAGGAAGGAAGCCAGGGAACCCGGAGCCCACCCGGGTGCCCGCGCAAGCAAAAATGAGGCTCCGAGGACGAGAACGGTATCCTGCGTCCAGCCCCCACAACGCGGCATCAATCACAGGAAGAAACGGCCCCCGCGAAGGGAGGGGCGGAACCGGAGCCAGGAGGTGAGCGCGCCCCGCCCAAAAGGACCGGAGAACGCGGGCAGCCAGTCCGCCACCAACCGTCCAGGAAAGCGAGTGCTCCACCACATGGCCCACACCCCAGTGACCGGCAAAGGGCAGGGCGCGAGGGCAACAGCCCAAACGAGCGCGGAGACAAGGAAGAGTCCAGGATCCAGGGGTAAAACCACGGGGACCCGAGAAGCCCCGCAACCCAGGGTCCCCGCCAGGAGCGAAGTGCAGGAAGCCCAGCAGCCCGCCTCCAAAAAGGTCCCACGTAGGTCCATGAGCACCCCCAGGGCCCAGCAAAGGAGGAACACCACAGGACAACCGAAGCAGGTAAGTGCCCGGCACTCACCCAAGCGTCACCCATCAGCATCCAACCGACAGGAAACAAAACAGGATTTGTTTCTGGTGGTGGGGTGTATTATAGCACCTGAGAGGAGGGTGGGTGGAGTCAGAAAGCGTTTCCTGTTTTGTTTCCTGTCGTGTGTGGAATACCTCATGAGTGATGACTGGGTCGAGGACGAGGGACGTAGAGGTAATGGGCACTCACAAAAAAACAGCCCACATTCCAGGATCATCCGTTTCATTAATCACACCAGAGAGTTAGTCTCATTTGAATCTGGCAGGCTATTTTTTGTTTTTGGTTTTATATAGCATGAACTCTGCCCATTGGCACTAGGGCAGTGTGCATAAGCACCAGTAACATTACACAAGATCCACTTTACTTTTTCTTTTAGGTGAGACAATCTTATTTTAAGGGAGATCACATGATTTGCCCAGAATCACAGGAAGTTGAGCTGACGCCTCGACTTCCACATCGTTCTGTCCGCAGTTCTGACGATGAGCGACTTCCAATTTGTTTTTCCCCCTGGGAAAGGTGGTCTCACAACAAGGCTCTGAATGCCCTCCCTATTCCCCCCTGCCCCCCATCCCTCCCAAACAAGGCCCAAAAGAGGTGACAGCACCCGGCTTAAAACAAGAGCCTCATGCCGAAGATGTTCACTGACGGAGAACTCAGCTGTGCTGCAAGAATGTGCACCATGCAGATCACATCAATGCATTTTATGTGCATAGCTCTGATGGTTTGTACTTTTGTCACAAAAGATCCTTTTGTTTCTGTACAGTTCATATGTTACAATAATAATCTTGCTCATTAAGCTATGAATTGCCATCAAAGAGCTGCATGCAAACTACATGGTACAGGTTACAAAGTTATGTTTTTTTCAGTCTTTCATTTTCTTAACGTTGCTAAAAAGGGTTTGTTTGGGCAGAAGTAAATTCTTATTAGTAAATGTAACCCTAACCACTGTGTTACGTTTTGAATCACAAGTTTGTGCTTCTCCAGCCCAAGCACTCTTAAAAAATGCCTACACCGGGTAGTGCCCTTGGTCCTATGTAACATTTTCTATACACTGACTTACACATATATTATTCATTGTCTTTATGTGTGTTTGATGTAAAGTGCTCCGACGCCATAATCTCGTATGAGAAGCGCTATAAAACAAATGAAAAACATGTGAAAGGGGCTATGGAGACATGAGGGGCATGGGACTGCCTATCAAAACTTACTTGACGAAGGCTCCTATGCTTAAATTCAAATCGCGTATTACATCTGGCTTTCAGCAGTGCCAGTTGAGGATGTGGGTGGAGCCAATAGTGAGTAGGTGGAGCCGGGGAAAGAGGGTGTTGGCCTCCGACAAACATTTGAGCACCTGGACTTCATATTTTACAAATTAAGCACTGTATTGTTCTCATTATAACATGACTTTAAGTGCAGGACAACACAATGTAATAACCAAAACCTGGCATTATAAGTTGCTTGCCTTTAAAGAATATTCAAAAAGCAGCCATCAATTATTGCACTCGCAAAAGGTTGGTAAACATTGGCCGAATTAGAGACAATAGCAGTTGCTTTAGAAGAGAGGTGAATCATAAGAAATAATACACCCGAAAGGACAATAAAAGTTGCATGTGAGTAAAACCTGGCGAAATAGAAATTGAAGATGCTGACTCTGGGGATACCGCTCTAAAGTAAATTGTGATCAAGAAATTACCAACATGTCAGCAGAATCGCTACAAAGGAACCTTAAACATTTCTTTTTTCAGAAAAGGTGATAAAGCTGACCACTTCTTTGCACTCAAACTTAAATCCCTGCTGCAGAAAATCGAAGTAATGGCAGTTGGCAATAAATCAGACGGGATTGCTGTCTAAATCCTGGATATTTGTGATGCTTTTTTCAGATTTTGAAATGGCTATCTATGCCCAAGGTATCAAAAAGTAATAGCCATGCTATTAAAATAAATTTTAAATGTGGATTTTCCACTATTATTAATGCTGATGTTGTCCATATGCTAACTAGAAAGTTTGGTACATTTTTAAACACTTGCTTATATTAAACGTGTTATGTACAAAATGGTTATCATGAAAATATGGCATGGGCTGCCTTTGAATTAGAAACTGAGGGCCTAATTTACTATATTTTGATGCACGGCTGCTCAGCAAGCCTTCCTGCTGTGCTGCCATGCGTAAAAACAAAAGGGCAGGGATGTGCCATATCTTCAAGATACAGGGCATTCCTATTTTTCTCCCTGAAGCTGGGGCAGAAACAGAAGCCATGCACCAACGCAGACACCCTTGTGCAATGGCGCAAGGGTGCCTGCGTCGCACGGATGACTGTTGTTGTGCAGGAAGGGACACTTACCTGCACAAAAACAGTAATTAATGGTGTTTTTCTACTTCTATATGTACTGCAGAATGAAGCACATACTGAAAAATTAGGAGAAATAGAAGTATTTCTCCTCTTTGCGCCACTTCTACGCCTCCCCTGGGGAGGCGTGGGATTTTGATGCATTCCCAGATTGATAACTTTGTAAATCTAGGAATGGGTCAGGTTATATGGATGTTGCACAGGAACGCCCACAGCAACATCCATGGACTGCCCCTTTCACAGAGTAATGCGTGACGGGGGCCCATATTACAAGGCCATGAAAAGTCACGCAGGGTGGCTTTACATGGCCTTGTAAATATGGGCAGGCACACTGCGCTGCCGGTGCGTCTAAAGAACTGATGCACCTGCGGCTCTATTGGCTTGTAAATGAGGACCCAATTTCCTTGCCAATAATCAAGGCCGGACTGCCATCAGGTGTTTTCCAGGGAGACTGGAAGGGTGCAGGCAGCTATTCTTACTGGGGATCTGGGTTAGTAGTAGAGCAGCCGTTTTAAAAGCACTGCAGAGTTCCTTGTATATCCCACTGTTTTCAGGCAACAAGAAAAGTGCCAGGATGACTCTGTTGAATAATGTACCTGCTAGAGAGAGATCATAGTTTTGTTTAGTGTTTGATGCATCTAAGGTAGCACAGGTTGATAATATGTCTGCTGCAAAGAGGGTGTACAATGGAGATCACAGAACAGTATTTAGTTTGCATAGCTCAGTGGGCTACTGCTTTTGGCACAGAGATAATTTTGTTCCTGTGCAGTTTATTAGTTACAATTGTGATCTATATTAGAAAGTTATATTTTTTTTGTCCTAGTCTTTCATTTTCCAAATGTTGCTAAAAATGGTTTGTTTTGGTTGAAATAATTTCTTGTTAGTTAATTCTACCTGAACCACTGTGTTACATTCTGAATCCTGACGTTGTCCTTCCCCAGACAAAGCACTCTTAAAAAATGCCTACCAGTATGGATGACATGTGAATCCTGCACCTTATAGTTCTCTTTGTCTTATGTAACCATTTCTATACACTGATATTTACACACCTATTATTCATTATCTCTTTATGTATGTGTGATGAAAAATGGTCACACACCCTACACTAGTATGAGGGGTGCTATGAAACAGATGAAATACATGCGAAAGAGGGGTATGTTGAGATGAGAGGCAATGTTGGAGGGTGGTAGTGAGGGAATCATGGAAACCCCCCAAAAAGATTTCCATATCCTTGTGCGCAGTAAGGTCATCATTTACTAAACTTTAAAAATATAATACAATTAAATATACAATGGAAAATGTATTGCTTCTCAAAATGTATACTCAAGGAACCGGCATTTAATCCATCAACAGGCAGTCCCTGACCCTTTTTTCTCACTCATGCAGGCTCCAGCTTTCTAATTTTAAGACAGTTTTTCCATTTCTCTACCTCCATCTTTTCACTGCGTTTGTTTTTTCCTCTCTTGCTCTTAGTAAATGTATGATTCATAAAAATAAGTGCTAATGCCCAATAAGAAGTGCTGGTGGCCCTCATCGGCAGCAAGCAACTCAAATTAAGCACTGACCTGATAGTAAAGATAAACCACCCAATATTTCAAGCTATCTGTCCCACTACAAGCCCAGTCATTTGTTGACACCTTTTCAGCAAAGTTCATATAACACCTTCACCTCAAAAGTCCATTGCCAGAAGATCAAGGCCCTCATTTACAAGAAGCCTGTGCCACAGAAGTATCACGTTTTGTAACGATCTGGTCTTGCAGGCTTCACAAATATATCTATGAGGTGCATGGCTTTGCATGGCCTCATAGATATGGTGTAAGGCAAGGCAGCACAAAGCGCTGCTTTGCCATACTCTACATCAAGAAGGTGTTCTATGGGCGTAGCTGTGAGTATTCCTACTCAACACCCATGGATTTGACACTGCCCCAGATTTACAAAATCACGTACACCTGGGGCAACGTAAACAATGAACAGTTACCCAGAGCAGGTGTAACGTGGGGAAATGTTTACATACTCCTTGTTTTTTCTACTTTCAACATGTGGTGCAGAATGCAGCACAAATTGGATGAGGAAAACGCCTCTCCTGATTAGTTTTTTTGCAGGAATATGCTACTTCCTGCACAAAAAAATGAAGCTAAGAACACAGACACCCTTGCATCATGGTCAAGGGTGCCTGCATTGGCGCTAGGCTGAAAGGACATGAATGCACTGTATCTTGAAAATATGGTGCATTCCTGCCCTCAGTGCTGCCCTGCAATAATTCGTTGTATATGGGGCTCCCAATACTTTGCTGTTGGCATTATCTATCAAACCACAATTGCTCACAGTGTGGTACAAAATGCAGCGTTATGACAAGGCTGGGACCGGCCATTTCAGAGCGCTACAAAACATGCCTAGAGCTACTATCCTTACTCCAGGGACCACACTATGACATTGGTAGGATCAATAATGTTAAGAATGTTGATATGCTAATAATTTGCCTCTGTTGTTCCAGGGCCTACATTATTATGTTACGATAACCACAAAATGAAAAGAATGTGGTAACATTATACCAAGAAGGGATCCATCTTTCATAGTTTTCCAACAATATGCCAGCAATGGCCACCACTATTCCAGATATATGAAAAGCACAGATGCCTACAACATAGTACACACACACACCATGGCACCCTGGTCCTAAGTATCCATCTTTTACTCCCTTTACAATGGGACAGATTTACAAGAAGTGAAGCATCGCTGCTGCAAATCAGCGATGCGTCAAGAAAAATGCGTTGGCACTGCAGCAATGCAAATCACCACGGATGCGCCAAATTTACATCTTGGTGGACCGTGAGCAAAATAGCAGCCTGCGTCAGAATAACTGACGTAGGTGCCGCAAAATTGCCGCATGTCACCGTGACACAACTGCTGAAAAAGTCAGGTAAGGCAGTTTTGCGTCACACAATGCCAGCCCGAGAACCCTGCGGAACTTATCACTGCATGAAGTGGCAAAAGGCACCTGAATACCCACGCAAATTCCCCAAAAAACTTTCGGGAACATAGAGGAGTCTGCAATGGATCAGGAAGGACACTGCGGTAGTCGGGACCCTCAAACAACCACCCGCAGCAAATGTCCAGATGTACATGCTGAGACTGTGTCAAAGAGGAAGCGCAAATCGAACTTTACCAGGCTGGCATCCCAGCACCATAGTGCAAGGCTGCCTGATTGGGCAACATGCCTACAGATATAGGTGCTGATCAACAAGCCACTTGTGCTGCCTGTGTGTCACTGTTAACATGATTAGAATTGATGCACTGGTGGTGCAAGGTGCACTTAAAAAAAGCCTCTGTGCCTGTGCAGGAATCACATTTTTCAAGCACCATAATGCTGAAAGAATATCAATAGTTTATTGATTCAGATCTTCACTGAGTAACTTTAATAAGTATGACATGATTTTATTGTATGTATATCTATGTGATGATTAAAGGTTTGAAATATTTATTGTCTGCTTTTATGGTTGTTTTATACCAAATAATGTTTTGGAATTGGTGTGATCCATTTATGGTGTAAATTAAGTCACACCTCAATATATCACACAGACTGCAGGATGGCGGTTATGGGTTTGATGAATGGATGGGAATGAGGCTTTGGGGAAAGGTGTGATAAAGACAAACACTACACAACGGTAACATTAATCTGGGCAATGATGAGCAGCACATCATCAATCTGTTGGGTAAGGAAATGAAGCAATGAGTATGACACAGTTCAGGTTAATGCATTGTAAACAGTCCTTCCACCTCAGAGACTGAAGTTAATAGTATTATATATCTAAATGTTCTGTCACTTAGATTTGAAAAATACAAATTATGGAAGAGTAAAGTGGATCCACACAGTTCTAAAAAATTATTCTTAAAGGAAAAATGATACTGCATTGCCAAATTGAGTGATGTATTTGCATTCTTCTTGTATCGTCAGTCAATCTTGGGTACATGGCTGAAGTTGTCTCGTAAGGTAAGCAGCAGTATTATAGTATTATAGAGCTTTTGCTTTTTGTGCAGAAGAAGAGACAGCCTGCAGATTGTAAAACAGAAGCAATACAGCAGAGTCAAATAGAAGGACAGTACAGAAGGTAAGCTTCATGAGGAGTGTACCACGGAGACTCAGAGAGACAAAGCAAAAGCATAATCTGCTGCAATCATTCATTTTATGACTCTTGTGATCGATTAACTAGAACGTGAGAGTAAATTACAACCAGTTACTCACAAGTAGCTGCATGTACCAGGCTGATCAATCTCACAACTGTCATGACATTTATCCAAGTGTGTGCATAATGTGATGATGTGACATCACATGTCTGTCTCCAGTTACTTATGACAACAGGCCCCCCACCCAACTTGACCACATAATAGAGGCATTTACAAATGTGAGCCAGCACACACACTCAGCAGCATTGCATTTCCCAAATGAACACATCTCTCACTAATCGACAGAGCTGAGTAGACCTCTTAGAGTCATCAACTTGTCGGTTTCCCTGAAGTTGATAACTTCCTTCTTCTGGTTGTTGTTGTGATAGTCCTGCCCTGAGTCCTTCTATCATCCTCCTGAGTACGAGTAACTAATCTTTCTAACTCAAATCTAACTCCTGACCCAAAGGAGAGAGATCGACCTGTAGTACACTGCTGTTGATGATGAAGTAGAACAACTTTGAGTAATTGTTTTTTTGTAGATTTGTGTTTGCTAACTAAACAGATTGGTCTTGTCTTTAAAGATGAATTTGTGAACCAGAAAAGAAAGGAGTGGGCCAGGTAAGCTAAGTGTGAAAGGGGATGGGCCAATCACCTTCAGGTAAAATATATTCATGCATCAGGCCACAAACGTTGTATATCATCAAAATCAAGCTTAGGAAGTTGAACACCCTCCCTCACTATCAGACTCACTGTTAGAACTGGGGGTCTCCAGTTGGCAGAGGTAGGTATCACTGTCCAAATAGGGACCCTTGCTTCTAGTCAGGGTAATGAGGAAACACTCTTCAGATAACCTCTGCTCACCCCCTTATAACCAGTTACTTTGCTGCCCTTCATCCAAACTTCCAGTTCACGCGAGTACAAATTCACACACTCCATCCAAGTCTCAGACTCTTTCTTCTTAGAGCTTCTAAACTGCAGGCTGTACTGTTCTGGAGTAAGTCCATACCTGAGACATAGCGCCTCCTTCTTGTTGGGGTAGGTCATGGCACCTGCTAATTCTAAGGGCTCTAGAGCACTCCTCCCAGAAGCCTCAAAATTTTTCCACAGGCTCGCCCCCAAATGCTGTTCAGGCACACCATTCTTTCTTAATGCAATTTCATAAGAAGTAAACCATGCATAAATATCCTCACTCCTATTGTAGATTTGTACTAAGACCTTGGGAATATATACTTTACCCCCTGGCACTGGCTGTGCGCTGCCACCATTTGAACTGGAATCCACCTACTTGGCCTTGATATCCAGTTCCCTCATGCTCAACTCATGAGCCTAAAGCAATTTCTTTTCCTCCAAGGCATGGGCATTTTTGCTCTCCTCCGCCGCCTTTTCTCTCTCTTTCTCCATTTCCAATTGCTTCATTTTCATCCTCATGACTTCCAAGTCATATTCTCTCACTCTCTGATTCTCCTCCAACTCTTCTGGAGTGAAACCACTACTGGAATGGTTGCTGCCAGGTCTTGAGCCTGGTCTGCTCACAGGCATATCTTGGGGTTGAAAACCATTCCCTCCACTTGTAACATTTACCTCTTGTGCCTCCCAATGGGCCTTCAAGAAGCTCTGCAGGTCCTCCTTGCTGAGGCTGCTTTTGAAGGGCCACTCAAACAGGTTGCAGAATTGTTTAAGCTGTGTAACCTTGTAGGAATACAAATTCTCAATGCAAAACTCCAATTCTGCCTCCTCACTGGGTGCATTTCCAGTCACAGACATGATGCTTTGAAGAGTTATTCAAAAATAGAACTAACAAACAAAAACTGTATTATGCAGTGGCGTAGTGGTCTGCACTCACTAGTGATGTACACCAATCACTGTGGGTCTAGTACAAATACAAGTTCAAATCCCAGCGCTGACCACCAATGTTAGAACTGGGGGGCTCTAGTTGGCAGAGGTAGGTACCACTGTCCAAATAGGGAGCCATGCTTCTAATCAGGGTACGGAGGAAACACTCTTTAGATAACCTCTGCTCACCCCCTTGGAAGCTTGGCACAAGCAGTCAGGCTTATCCAAAAGCAATGTGTAAAGTATTTGTACCAACACTCACAGTAACACAGTGAAAACACCACAAACTGACTCCACAGCAGTTTGGAAAAATAAAGGTATTTAATCTAAACTACACAAGACCAAAACAACAAAAATCCAACATACACAGTTAAAGAATATGGTTGCAAAAGAGTTCTTAATGTTAGCGTTAAAATAATCTACAGTTGCGTGAAAAGTTCACAGTTGCATCACGTTTTAGCCAACAGTACCTTTAGATGCGAGAAAGTTCCAAAACAGAAGCTGTTGCGGTGGAAAACAAGCGATGTGACACTCCTGAGACCTTGGGGAGGCGATGCGACAATTCCGCTGGATGTAGCGGCATGTTGCGATGACTCCGATCTGTATGGGGAGGGTTGCGATGACTTGTATGGATTCCGGTGCAGACGCTCCGTAGTGAAAAAGGCTCACAAAGGCACGATGCGATGATTCTCGGGGCTCTGCGACGATTCTCGCAGTGACGTGATGCAGGGATCTCACCCAGCGATGACAGGCTCTGCGACGATGTTCGCAGCGGCGGAAATCTTTCCGCTAACGAAGGGGGCGACGTCTTGAGGCAGCGGCAACAGGCGCTGCGACGATCTCGGTCTACGTAGTGGCGGGAATTTTCTCGCTCTGCCGGGATTGCGATCAATTTTCTGTAGCAAAGTCTTTAAAAGCTTGGTTTCCAGCTCCCCAACACAGGTACAACTTCCAGAAGCACCACACATGGGCCACGCACTCCAGGAAGAACAGAACTCTATCAGTAGAGTTCAGGGAAGCTGGGGGAGAAGTCCTTTTGTTCCTGGGACTTCATAACAGGGAGCCAACTCTCTCTCAGGCCCTTGGAGATTCCTTCAAGTAAGGGGACGCAGCACAAAGCAAAGTCCTTCCCCTCTCCTTGGCAGCAAAGCAACAGCAGGTCAGTCCAGCAGAGCAACAGCAGGACAGTCTTCCTTCTTCAGTTTCAGCGTTCTCCTTGGCAGAGGTTCCTTCTTGATTCCAGGATGATCTAATTTTCTGTAGTCAGGGGTCCTGTACGTATACCCCAAGTATTTGATCCCTTTGTGCAGGAGGGCTCTGAGCCCGGTCTGAGCCAGTTCTGGGTGTTCCTTGAGCACTTTGTTTTCCTGGCCTCTCCTTTCCATTCAGGGAGAGGGGCAGGGTCGTCAGCCACCCAGCAGGGGCTGGAGCCAGCATTGTGGAAGGCAGGCACAGCCCTATTCAGGTCCAGGTGCTATCCCCTCCCATCAAGATGCAGATGCAACCATTCAGCCTAGGGCTGACCCAGCCAGCCTTGTGGGGTATCCCAGACCCTGTCACTCTCAAACCAGACAGCCAACTCATAAACAGGCCAAGTCACACAGAAGGGTCAGACAAGACAACAGCAACTTTCTAAAAGTGCTGTTCTCAAACAAAGGATTTAAAAACAACCTTTCCTAAAAGATGTTTTTATTAAATTCTGAGTTCAGGGATACCAGCCTTTTATGTCCTAGCTTGCTCCTTTTTTTCTTTTCTTTTTTTTTCCTTCATCTGCTTTCCTTTCCGGAGCCTACTATCATTGCTGGCGATTTTAATGTTGTACTAGACCCATTGCTGGATAAATCTGCTAATAGTCGATCTTTAGTATTATCCAAGTCTAGGTTAGTGCTACAGTCTGCAATGAAACAATACGGTTACCTGGACATATGGAGAGAAAGGTCCGGTCGACAGCAAGGGGTGTCCTTTCGGAACTACAAATATAATCATCAGTCAAGGATAGACTTTTTTTAGCCCTAGCTTGCTCCTATGGGAAGATATGCTGGTAGCCACTGTGGCCAGCATCCCCCATGATAGCCTATGGGGCAAGATAGCCTTACAATAGTGAAAAACTAAAATGGCTGTAGTTCACTACCAGAGCATGTCACCTGCACCAGTACATGCTCTACCTTTCACATACACTGGACCCTGCCCAAGGGGGTACCCTGGGACTTCCATAGGGGTGACCAATGTGTACAGAGAGGGAAGGGTAAGGCCTGGCCAGTGGGGACACTAACCAGGAGGACATGGCAGTTCACAGACTGCACACTGGCACTGCGGTGGCAGGCATGAGACACCATTTTAGGGCTACTCATGTGGGTGGCACAATCAGTGCTGCAGGCCCACTAGTAGCATTTGTTATCACCAGCCCTGGCACACTCAGTGCACTTTACTAGGGTATTCTGGGTTACACAAATATGCCAATCATGGATAACCAATCACAATATCAATTTACGCAGGGAGCACTTGCACTGTGACACTGAATAGCAGTGACAAAGTGCCCAAAGCATCTAAACCAGCAAAAACGAAATCCAGCACAGCATCAAAAATACAGGAGGTAGAGGCAAAAAGATAGGGGGAACCACGCCAAAGGTGCCAGGTCTAACACTCACAATCACTCATATCTCACTCATTGGTGCTACATATTTACCTGTTCCAATTCAAGCATGGTGGTACACAATTGCTGATCCTTTTTGATGCACACAACACACATCAGGGCAGTCTTTGTGAATCATATGTTCTGAGAATAGGCATGGGACGGAGGCAGAAATTGTCTCTCCAACATCAAATGAACAAAATAATATAATGTTTATCTAGCTATATCCATTTTTGGGGCAAATCAGTTCAGCTATAAAACCTCTATGCTGGCTTACTCAGTCAGGGGAGTAGAGGTTGTCTACAAACTCAGGTGGTTCGCCCAGAAATTAGTCAGCTAACACACTCTGATATGAATCTGACCAATCACCCTTATCCTCCTCCTGTGGTGTTTCAGGAATGTTGAAAGGTGGTATAAAATTCTGTTCATGGTCAATCTCTCTAAGTTGTGAGGTGAGAGACTGGTACTCCTCACAGTGATGACACGCCAGTTGCACTGAACACACACTCAGCATACCCAGTTGCTACTGGACATATCAGATACTTTTTGCCAGCCTTCTAAGCTATGGCCAGTGGTTCATCTTCACCTACCAATACACCAATGGGTTTTAATCCACATAGACCTCTCTTGAGTCATCAAGATACTCACTAAAAATCCTCTCAATGGTCATTGATGTTGCCACTTGTATGACCTGTTTTGCTTTCACCTCTGCATTACATTTACATTTAAGCAATGCCCTTTGATACCAAGTCAGTACACTGGCTGTAGACAATTCTAGTGTTTCTGTTGTTGTTGCGGCCAGTGTTCTTGTAGCTAGTGATGGCTGCTGTGAGAGAGGACTACCCTGTCTGGAAGTTAAAGGCAGCACGTCAGACCTTCTTTCCTTGAGTAATACTCTGTGCTCCAGCACTCTTCTTCCAGGACTCTGGCTTGGTCAACATCCACTTCTTGTATTCTGAAACATTCGTTTCCAAAGAAGGAATGAAAGTAAAAGTGGCCAGTATTTCTTTCCAACATGGACCCAGTGTTGTTGGCACAAATGTGCTCTTTGAAGGACAAAATGTCTTTTTGCAGCCTTTTCAGAATTAACCTCTGAAACAAGGTATATGCATCTTCTTATTTATCAACCACAGCTTCGAAACTGTCAGACACACTTTTTAACTGCTCCTTTCGCTGATGCAGCAATGGAAGCTTGGCCCATCGAACTGTCCTTTTGCTGACTTCCCGTTTGAAAACCTCAAAAGGAATTAGTATCTTTATCAGGCATTTTGCAAGTTTTCATTTGCCCATCCAATGGTCATGCTTTTAGTAACATCCTCTCCACAGTGCATGACATACTTAGTGATCAGTTGGCACTCATCACACAGACTTTGTAGCATGTAATAGGTTGAGTTCCAATGTGTTTGCACCTGCTGTTGGAGTGCTTCAACTGTTAATCTACTAGCATGCTGAACGATCCTCATCTGCTTACGGGGTTAAATCAATGGCTGAAATGAGTGCAGATTTTTCTGCAGATAGATGTAAGTTGCTGAGTAGGTCTTCTTTTTTTAGAAAGTCCTACACAATGATGTTGATGCAATGCACCAAACACAGGACCCTGAAATAGCCACCACCTGCCATGGCCTTACTATATTATAGCAATTGTCCGTGGCAACAAACCCAATTCTGAGTCCTCTGGGTGCGGCCATTCAAAGACCTTGCTGTTAAAGTCGTTCAAGATGTTTCCAGTTGTATGGGATTTCCCCATTGCCAACATGGCTACTTTGGCATGCTGCTGAATGCCCTTAATAGTTTCTTCAGCGCTGAGACCTGTAGATAGCTGTTTCATAACCCCCACAAAAAAGATCCAGTGCATAGTGATACACAAGTAATCAGTGGATTGACAACTGGTCCACATGGCTGTCATCAGGTGGATAGTCTGAATAGCACTCTGCTGCAAAGCTTTTCCAACCTATTGCAGCACATTGTTATGGAGCACTGAAACAGCTACAGGTGGCCATCACAAATTCAAAAAAATCTACTTCTTCCACAAAAGAAAGAGGGAGCAGGTCCAGCACTAACATTTTAGCCAGCTTCCCATTGTACAAACATGCCGTTTGGTGATTGCGTTTATAGAGCCCCTCCTGCCTAAATATGCTCATAATATCAGCCTGGAATTTTTGTTGGTGGTGCCACTGATGCAGGAGGTGGTAAACTCAATTCGCGTCTTGGGGCAGTCACTGTATGCTGTTGCTGTGTTGTCTTCATCTGACTCTTGTGTCATTGCGAGGTTCCTAAGGCGGATGATACTGGTACACTGCTGGGGACAGGGCTGCATTGCATAAAGATGTCATCCTGTCCTTCTTTATCACCATCTATACCTCCCACTCTGATCTAAAGCTCCAGAGCCAATACTCCTCCTACATCATCTTGACTACCACCACGTGTAGAGAGTTGATAAAGGTATGCCTCCTAGCGGACTGTGTGATGTTTTTTAAAATGGGTAGCTTGGCCTCCAGTACCATAGTGTGTACCAACCTTACCTCATTCAACACTAGCATTGCAAATGGAGCATATTGCAATGTTGTCCTCCTGCTTTCTAACCATAAGGAAGTCCAAAACTGGGCAGAAGTACATTTTCATTGGGCCACTAGTGTCACTAGTAATGCCCGTAGAACTGGAGGTAGGCGGGTGCGTCAAAGATTGTCTCTCTGCAGTGGGTACTTCTACAGAGATAGTGGTTGATGAAGGTCTCAGTGTGGGCCTTACAAATATGGGAGCTGGCACAGGCAGCGGTGATGGTGACAAATCACTTGGCGCAGGTTGAATAGGAGGGGTAATGTCGGTCTCCTCTGTGCCAGCTTCCACAATGACTGGCTCGTCATCATCCTCACCACATTCCATAAGTGTAAGGCTTTCAGGAACTTTCCTCGTCCTGAGCCTCTTGTGTTTTGTCTTGCACTGCCGGGGTCCAATACGGGTCCAGATCATCAGAATAGAGGCTTGTAGAATATGCTGGAGTACCCTTCCTTTTTCTTGCTGGAGATCAGGAAGCCAACAAATGAAATAGAGGAGGTTCTTACCCAGCAGGCAGCTCAACCTTCTGTTCTGCTCCTACTTCCATAGGATCCATTGCTGGCTGTAGCTGTTGGCCACTTTCCAGGAACTATTGTGTACTACTTTGTAAAAGAGACACATCTAATTCAGTGTCACTGCTCGTTGGCATCAACATGATTGCAGTAGCTGCCTCGCTTAGAGACATGGGCTCGGCCCTAGGTTGGGGTGGTGCCATTAATGCATGAGCAATGCTCCAAGCTTGCTTCCTGGAGACTGGTGCAGCAGGCACAAATTTTCTAAAAAAGGTTCTGGCAGCCGCATCAGTGTCAGAAATCTGCTTCCTCTCCTTCCCAATAGCCACTTTCTTAGCAGCACCTTTTTTTGGGACCATCATGATGCTGTCAGTTGGCAGTGGTACAAAACCGGTCCTTGGAAGCTTGTTTCCGGTCCAGGGAAGGCATGGCTTGGCAGTTCGGGCTGGACTGTTCCCATGAGGCACAGGGTCAGACTGATTTGCATATAGCCATGTCTGAACTGGGGTGGCAGAGTGGGCTAAAGAACGGTGATGGATTAAACCCAGATCATTTGACTGGGTGTGAGTGTTTGATTGGTTTGGATGCTCCGTCCATCACCACCCCCTTTTGTACCGCTTTTGGCCGCCATAAGTGTGGCAGGGTATGCTCAGACGTGAGTCCCTTGCTCACTTTGCCACTGGATTCAAGCAAGCCGGGCTGAAGACAGCTGTAATGCCAGTAACCGGTCCTCGGAAGCTTGTTTCCGGTCCAGGGAAGGCATGGCTTGGCAGTTCGGGCTGGACTGTTCCCATGAGGCACAGGGTCAGACTGATTTGCATATAGCCATGTCTGAACTGGGGTGGCAGAGTGGGCTAAAGAACGGTGATGGGTTAAACCCAGATCTTTTGACTGGGTGTGAGTGTTTGATTGGTTTGGATGCTCCATCCATCACCACCCCCTTTTGTACCGTCAGTTGGCAGTGGCACCTAAATGCACAAGCGGAAGAGAATGGCAGACTCACATGACTGTCTGGCAGTACTGTGCCTGATGTCTCTTGCGCACCTAAAAACATACAAGAAGTGTTGCATTGTTGCAGTTTGAATTAGTACAGTCAATATAAGTTAGTGGGATTACCTAAGTTATCAATATTATCCTAAGTAATTAGCAATAACTAGGGGGCTGTCCACCGGCCATAGCCCAGGGAAATAGGACCGTCTGCAACGCTTGCAGAAGTCCTGCACACACAATCAGGATGCGCCCACCACACTGGTGGGTGCATCCCACATTTTTAACATTGCGGCACCGCCCGCCGCAATGCCAAAAATGCAAGTCGTGCATATGAATGCACAATGTGACAGGCACCACACGGTGCCTGCCACGTTGTACATGTAAATGCAGGGGGGTACCATAGGTACCCCCCATGTGCAACCCTTCCCTCCAAAATACAATGTAAAGGACTGCATGCCTTGCCTCCACGGAAAGGCAAATCCCCACATGTATCCTAATATGGATGGCGGTGTCTACCAGACACCGCCACCATATTAAAACCTTTTCCGCCCGGTCGAGTCATCGGCCGGTTTTCGGGGGAATTGAGTGGCCGATGGTGGGTTATGGCGGGCAGACCGCCACCGCCATGCGGGCCGTGGCGATCCGCCCGCTATAGTAATCAGCCCCAATGTATTTGAAAGTCAAACGGCACCACCAGAACATAATATTTAATTTTCAATCAGGATAACAAGATACAGATGTAACTGTTTCCTGTGTGTGCATCTAAGGGAGAAACATGTTGCAGTCAGGGAGGTGAAGGGGAAAATTGTATAATGCTTAAAAAATGAATGTGTGTCTACTCAATGGCAGGAAGGGGTCCATTGAGTAGACACACTAATTGCTAGTGTACTGGGGTATATCAGTAAACTATGAGAAACGTATTGGGAGGCAAGGGAAAAAATGAAAAACATTTAATATAAAACGATTAATAAGTATATAAATACTATTGTGATCATCAAGCATAATATTAAACTGGTATCAGGGAAAAGTAAAAGAAAACAGATACAAGCAGGCATAGCCCTCTCCCATTAATCTCACTTTGAAAACTGGAAAAAAGGGTGGCTATGCAAAATGGCCACCAGCTAAATGGTCAAACAACAACAACCAGCAAGGAAGCATGGTCACAACAAAGAACAGATGCATGCCTATGGAAAGAGCTCATTGGCTGGCTGTACAAAATGGCCACCAGCCACATGGTCAAACTGCAAGCAAGGATGCATGAAAAACAAAGGACAAATTCAGGCCTATTAACAATGGCTATACAGAATCGCACCTCGCCACATAGCATGGGTAACAAAGACAAATGGCATATTCACACACTGGCCAGACAAAGGAAGCATGGTGACACGGAAGGAAACATCATTAATTCAGCAATGGCAGAAACAAAAAAATCAATGGAGCTGTAAAATGGTACAACAACACACATCCTCCAAAGGCATCCCATATATAATACCCCTCCAATACATGTTTTGCAGAAAAAAAATGGAAAATACCCCAAAAACCACACCTTTTTAAATGTAATCCAATGCCATCCCTGGCCTAAATGATGTTTCAATTCAACAGGTTCCGCTGAAAGAGTTTTTCCATGCATCCACAACTAGTATTGGGCCTACTGGCTGGGTTGTCCATTTGCAGACTAGGCCACTTAGTAAAGTAAATTAATATTACAGATTTATTAAAAAACATGGAGAAATGTGCTGAACTGTGCAACGTTTTGATTTTACAAACGGAAAAAAATTAAATGCAATAAAAACTAGCCTTGAAATGAAAAAACAACTCCCTTGGACAAGCATTTTTTGAATTTACTAGTGATATCTCAAAAACAAATTCCTTAACTCCAAAGGTGTATATGCAGCAGAGAAAGAGGGTTGTCATTCCAGCTCCAAATCCAAAGGAAAATTGACCAGGAGATGGACAAAGCACTGGGAGGAGCCTGCCCGCCAGGAACAGGAAGATATAGTCTCTGGGGTACTTCCTACTTGTTAATAGAAATTTAAATAAAAAAAGGTTCCTTGCTCTAAAAAACAACTTGAACAGTCCTTTGAAGACAAATATTAACTTGAAAACATATTTTTGAGTAGATTTAGTGACTTCTCGAGGAAAACATCTGTTTGACGATACAGCAACGGTCGCTGGCGCTCTCTCGTGCTCACTGGCACAAGAAAAAGGTGAATGATGTGATCGGTAAGGCCTGAAACCACGTTAGCAGCTGTCAAATCTCGCTCGTGGCCAGCAAATCTTGAGGGCGCTCGCAGTCGGCCGGCAAATCTTGCGAGCACGAGGCAAGACTCATTGTGCTTGCCGGCATGCGCAAAAGCCCAACTGGAGCGCGCCAACCGAAATAAAACGTCACAAGACATAAATGAAAATTTATCAAGAACTCTGCATTTCCTGCATAGCTTTAAGTTCACATATTCTGCAAACTATGTGAGTGGAGAAGAATTTTGTTTTGCTTTCCCAAAGAAACATACCTTCAAAACATTCTTGTCTTCAATATTCTTGATGCAATATTTTGTCTACCCAATGTTTTGGACTCATTATTTTGTCCAAACACATCTGTGGAAGTAGAACACTATGACTTAAGTCCGATTTCATTTTCAATTAGTCTTTTTTATGTAGTTCAAAGTCCTCCAGCGGGAAAAGCTGGAAGTTGTGTCCAGAGAGGGTGCATTGTATACCTTTGCCGCTCTGATAGTCTTGACAGACCGAACATTTTCCAAGTTCCCACTATTCAGGTTTTACTGGAGCAGCTCCTCTTAGTGACTTCCAAGGATCTCAGGACCTCGAGGGCAACACTTTGGGGCCAAGACAGACTCTAGCACAGTCCACAAACAAGGTTGAGTCCAGGTCCACTTGCTTCTGCTTAACTCATCACTACAGGAAAAAGTCCTCTTGTAGATTGTTGAACCATTAGCCAAACAGGAGGTCAGACAATTGACCCTTGGGGTCCATTTTTATCTCCTGGGTAGAAGAGGGAGAAAGTGCTGTCTTTCAGTGCTCCTATCTGGCCACAGAGAGCAGGGCCAATCCTTTTCTGATCTTCATCAGATCCTTAAAGCTTTCTAATGAGAGTAATTGGGGACCCGCATTTATCGTTGGTACTAGCTAGCGGATGGCTTCTCTGTAATCAATGTGGTAAAAGTCCCCAGGGACAACCCTACCACTTTTCCAGCAGTCCCTGTTTGCCTTAGTGCAAACAGTTCCACAGTGCACCTTACTTAAAAAACTCAAGTTTCAAAATCCATTTCCCTGCTGTGCCTCCCCTTTGTACTTATCCAGAGGTGTTGTCAGGGAAATGGGCTGTCTACTCCTCTGTAGTCATTCGAAACTGATTTTGGGAGTAGCTCTCGTTGTACTGTTTTGGTGCCAGCCTGACAGTGGGGAGGAAGGGTTATCTTCTCCAAGTCTAACCTTACATTTACTTGTGAAAGGGCAGGCATTTTTACAAGTTATTAAAGCTCCTGGGACAATCGTAACTGCTATTCCTGCAAAGGTAAGAGAACACCTGCCTACACCTAGGCCACTGTCTATGCTCTTGGATATACCTGATAAATTCCAAGCACTGGACCAACCAGCTGCCATTAGACTAATACTAATTAGTCTACTGTGAGGTTCAGGCAGGTAAAGGTAACTTTCTATAAGTCTGTAAAATACTTTGTCTAAATATTTATTAAAAACCCAATATTACCATTATAATGAATTTCTAACAAATTTTGAATATTGTCATTGAATCACTTTTGTCGGCATTTCCTGTCAATTTTTACAGATTAAAGTTTACCATCCGCACTTTGACATTTTCTAGCATTCAGCTAGTGTGCCAAGAGTGAAATGAGCTTTCGGGGTTCAGGCACTGAAAGAACCGGCCAATTTTAATTTCGCACATGTTTCACTTTTAAATATCAGAAATGCTACTTTGTGGGCAACAAGGTAATAATAATAATAATAATAATACTGTATTTGTAAAGCGCACAGCTACCCGTAGTAGGTTTCCCGGCACGGGGGGCGATCGGGAAGATTAAGCAAGCTAATGCCCAGAGTCATATGGTGCTGGGCAGACCCCTGCCACCGGTGCCGGGAATCGAACTGTGATCCCCAGCGTCCGGCGTCAGTCGCCCTGTCCGCTGCGCCACACCTCTTCCTAAGGTATACTTATGGATGACTTGTTGATAATAAAAAGCAGGATTATTTTAACAGGTTTGACAGAAGCATTTCAGTGCTGCACAGCGGACTCACATGGAAGACCTGAAGCCAGGCCCAGTTTGTGGATGGCAGATTTGGTGCTGCAGTCCACAGGTAGCTTTTTCTTTCAGGTCCTAGGTACATTGTCTATACCATATTCTAGGGGCATATAGGCAGGTTACATAAGTCAATAGGGGTATGTAAATATAACCATGTTTAAAGGGATAGTGCACACTCTTTAATCCTGTTTGGAAGGGGTAACAGAGCACAACATTTTAAGTTCAGCAAAAATAGCATCCAGAAAAAAGAAGTCAAATCTGGGTTGACAATGAAGAAAAGGCAGTTGTCCTACAGAGAAGTATTCTAGGCTAGCATTACTTTCAGTGATTTAGACTTTGATGCATCGAACACTATTCCAGGATATAAACTCTAACTCGCACTATTGGTCAAAGAGAGGAGGAAGGAGGATGCTCATTTCTACAGACATGTTTATTGTTTGCTTCAAATCACAATATGGTATTAAGGTATTGGCAATGGAGAAGTGATTACCTGTTTTTACAAGGGAAGGTTAAATGCTGATGTGTATTCGTTATGTTACTGCTTAAGATCTTCTTACATTAGTAAACATTCGGAGCACTAATTAATTTTAACAGGCATTTAATGTAATTATCAATGTAGAAAAAAGCTTTGCTGTACTTCAAGTATTTGCTTGCAGCTTTTAGATAGATTTCAGTTATGTTTCAGATCTAGCAAGTCTCAGAGCTTGAACATCCTAAGGAGAGTCATATAAACATAGTCTAATACATGGTAAATAGTATCTCATATTAGAATTTTAGAACTGGAACATAAAAGGTGAAATACCTAAAGAGTTATTCCTTGATTTAGAGAGCAATGCTAATGTAGGATAGTTTAAGTCTAGTTATAAGAACAGGCAGAATGACAATATCGAATATCTCTGTTTCTCTCTGTCGTTCCATTCTCCTTAACTTGAATCTGCTATTGACCAATGGAGTGCTCATTGCATGGTTATCAATTGTTTATGGAAGTGAGGAGATTGAGTACCCCTGTGTGATCCTGAATGTAAGTTTGGAGCTAATCTGACACAGGAGATACTGGTAGGACTTGGCCTTGGGTCCTGTGCTGTGTAGCGCCCCCATGTGGGAGTTGGCTGCAGGGTGCTGCTTTTTACGAGGCCTGGTACCCAATGTCTTTGTGTCTCCAACCCTTGATCTGCACAGCCTTCTGCCAGACTTCATATCCATTCCTCCTAAAGACTAACCCCAGGTGGCGAAGTCCACTCCACCAGCAGAGTTTAAAGAGTTTTGCCAACTCCGCCTTCCGTTGAGAATGTGGACTTCAGGCAAAAACTCCAACTCCACTGCGTAGCAGAGTTAGCCCCTGGCCCACGCCCAAAGTCAGACAGGAAATACTCACTTACCTGCTCTGGCGTCCCCGGGCTGCCTCCCAAGATGTACAAAGTAGAGGTTTGCGTCTGGCGAGGAGACAAGGACAGCGAGGAGGAAAGACCACAGCGAGGAGGATGCGGCCCGGAGAAGCAAGAGCAGGAAAGTGATTTAATATTTCCAATTATTTGTTTTTTTATTATGGTGGAGTGAAGCAGAGCAGAAGTACACTGAGTTTTTTTTTCAGCTTTTCCGAACTCTGCATAGTGGCACGCCCCCAACTCCACCCACCCTTAATAAAGACCACCTAAATCCTGACACACAATTCTTTTGGCCATGTACAGAGGGTGTTGGCTGCATGACCAGCACCCAGCCGTCTGGGCCATAACATCATAACCCTGTGTGAGCCAAACCCCCAGAGTGCTTGACCCTTCTTCTTATGTAGCAGGGATTGACTGCAGGGATTGGCCTTTAGTCAAGCAATTTGGCCCATCTCTTATCTGTATCAAACACACAAAATTGGATGGGAGAAATTATCCTCTGTGCACCTGACCCAACACCCATTACACAAAGTGATTGGTTGTGGACAACTACTGTTCACCACTTTTGTTTTTTTCTAATGTTTTCAAGATTCCTGAATTGTAGCCAGATTTTTTAAGTCTGAGACTTCCAGGAGGATCTGAAAAGCCCAGGGAGTGTCAATAACCCTTAAATCCAACACAGAATACAGGAATCTTGTGTCAAATGTATTTACTTTTAAATAATTAATTTAAATTCTAGGTGGTCCCACTGGGACAAGAAGGTCTCTTTTCCAATGGTATTGTTTGATTAATTTAAACATATTCACAAATCCTCCACAGACTTGGGAATCTCAGAGGATCCTTGAATTAACAGGTAACATACCTCTGGGGTGTGGCCAAGCCATCGACCGGAATAGCTACACAGTGTTTAAGCTTCGACGCCCAATGCCCGAATCATCAAAACAGCACCAATCGCCCACTACCATGGGGGTACCATAAGCCATGTTTACCAACATATAGGTTACAAGTCTCAGCCTTATCAGGTATGGTGTTTCATTAAGAGATATAAACCGATATACATCAATGATTTGAAGCAAATGAGGGTTCAACAGGGGACGAGTTGCTGAAGAGGGGCACTTTTAAACTATATAAAAGTGTTGTGTAACTAAAATGCACGGAGTTAGGAGTTTAAAAAGTTCACATAACATACCATTTTATATTGAAAATATGTGACATTTTATTTGGCTCCTTTGCGTTTTTAATTAGGCACCTGTTACTCTGTCTCCATGGCAGTGTCTCTCCTCTAACAATTTGTTTGATATAAGGAGTTTGGATTTTATTAAATGCACGCCGTGTGCTATAGCTAAGTTTATCCATGTGTCAAACTCCTAAATATTTGCTAGTACTGACTAGGTCGTTATAACTTAGTAACAGACAGTGTTCGACAACAGTCTGTTACAAATAAAGGACCTTGACCTGCTAGAACAAGTGCCTTGCAATTTCATTTTTTTTTTATTTCCATTTTTTATTAGATATATGACATATATACAGAATTATACAGAAAAAAGGCATATAAAACATCCAATTTTTTTATTGAATAGAGCAATAGGTAACCGAAGGCGCAAAACATGTTTCACTTTAAATTTCAATACATTTCCAATAAATTTCTAAAATATCAGACAAGAGATAAAAAGATAAAAGGGAGCGAGATTATTCGAGGTAGAAAAACAGCCAAAGACATCATTAAAAGCATATAAAACATCCATGTTATGAGTCTTGTTTTCAATTTAATACCCCCCCCCCTCTCCCCATCCCACCCACCCCCGGTGGATCACTACAGGGCAAATAGGGAAAAAGAAAGAAAGAAAAAAGAAAGTAAGGGTACATAAACGTAATTCACTTTTATCAGGCTACCTTAAACCTTAATGTTCAGAATTCAACCAGTTGGTTAAGGGCTCCCATATCTGTTCACCCTCCCTCCGGCCCTAGGTCCTCTTCTCCTGAATACAGATAATTCCCATTTACACACATTTAGAAATTTACTAAATCATTCATGTGGAGTCGGGGGGACGGGGTCTATACAAACAGTGGCGAGACAGAGTCTCAATACAGCCATAGCAACAAAGAGTAGCTTCTGCTCCGATTCAATCATATTTTGATCAGCTATACCCAACATAATAGCCTGAGGTTTTAATAATATCAAATACGCAAATACTTGTTCTAAACGTTGTTCTATTTTGCTGTACAATAGGGTCAGACAGGGGCAAGAGGCAAACATATGAATACTGTCCGCAGCAAGCTCCCCACATCGGGGACAGTTTACCCCCGCCACCCCACCCCCTTGATGTATACGAAGAGGAGTTATATACAAGTTAAGCCATGTCTTGAAGCATTGAACCTGGAGATTGGCAGAGATAGTGGCAGATCGACTATAAGCTAAAGAATCCTCGCAAACACCTTGTTCCACGTGTAATCCAGTCTGCCAATGACTAAAATGCTTGGTTAGATCATCACTCCTCTTTGCATTAACCAATTTATAGATAGTGGATATAGTCGATTGGTTCCCATTAATCAATTCCACTAACGGAATACGAATCCAACTGACAGTTTTTTTAGAGAAAAAATCGCGAATCTGTAGGAATTCAAAAAATTGCCTGTTACCTATTCCGAATTTCTGCTTTATGGATTCAAAAGTCAGTAACCCCGATTCAGAGACAATATCCCCTATTACAATAACCCCTTGTGCTGACCACTCTTTAAAGTATCCATCCCGAAAAATTTCCGGGGGGAGAGTATTCCCTGCAAAAGGAGATTATAGGTGAATTCTCCCAATATTAAACATTTTCCGAACTGTCGTCCAGACTTTGAAACCCCCCAGCAGAACCTTAAATCTCACCCGTTTAAAGTAGGCAAAATCAATATGTCTAAATGAAAGTCCCCTAGCTTCTTCCCCATAAATTAAATGATATATTGAAATATCAGAGCAATCTACATCTCCTACATCTAACAATTCAGCAATATGCCGCAACGTTATCGACCAAAATTAAACCTGAAAGTTTGGTACCGTCCAGCCCCCCTCTCTTTAGGAAGAGTCATATATTTCATAGCCTGTACAGGACGTTTACCGACCAATAGGAACCAAGAAGTAATCCGTTCAAACTTTTCAAATCAAGTTTAATCAATCAACAAGGGGATAGCTCTGAGAAAATATAAAATCTTGGGTAAGAAGATCATTTTTACAACATTGCATTTACACATCAGCGTTAACTGAAAATTATTAATTCGACGAGCATCAACCTCTAATTTACATATCAGAGGGTTCAGATTGATCTCAAATATCTCCTCAGGTTTAGAACTGATCGCTATCCCTAAATATTTAGACTTGCAGACAACCCGTGGGTCCGCCAACATAATTTTGTCATGACATATTATTTGGGTTTTTACTTCATTTAAGTGATAACAAGAAATCACACCGAACTGTGATGTAATTATTTGAATTTCTTGCAGTGCTACCTACGGGAAGTCTGTCAGAATAGCCAAATCATCAGCATAACCGAGAATTTTGGTATCCCCACCCTTAGCCCACACCAGACGAATTAGTACATCAGAAAAAATATTTCTGATCAAGAGATCAATATAAATTGCAAATAATAAAGGGGAGCAGGGACATCCCTGCCTTGTTCCTCTCAGTATGTTGATTGTTTCTGATTGAATTCCCATGCCCGAAATTTGAGCAGTAGGATGTATATACATGCTCTGAATCGCATGAATAAACCTCTCCCCAAGACCATAATGCCCATAAAAAAGGCCAGGAGACCCTATCGAAGGCTTTCTCCGGATCAAGCAGGATTAAAGCCATAGGGTCTCCTGAAACCTTAGTATAATCAAACAATGGCAATTGTGCGGCGTATATGTTTGATAGTTTCTCGACCAGACACAAAACCATGTTGTTGGGGTGACACAAGCTTTTTAATCACCCCTGACAGCCGATTTGCAAGAATCTTGGAATACATTTTAAAATCACTATTAATAGGAGTTATTGGTCGATAGGATCCGGTATTCGATGGTATCTTGCCCTTCTTTAAAAATGTAACAATTCTCGCTCTTCGCCAAGATTCGGGAAGCTTATCCCCATTTTGGACCCTATGGAACATCTCTAACATAACAGGAATGAGCTGGGATCGAAAAAATGTATAGAATTCACCCGGTATAAAATCTGGACCAACAGCCTTGCCACTAGGGAGAGAATCTATAGCTAGCCATAGCTCTTCGATTTTAATTTCCGCATCTACCATATCGATCTCTTCTGAGGATAGAGCCCCTACCTCAATTTTCCTTAAGGTATCTTTGGATTTCAGCCTGAACTACCTCGTTCTCACTAATATCTTCATTATAAAAATTTATAGCACCTTCTTCAGTAACTAACCCTACTTCCGGATCGAAAATACTTTTGATGCTCATGGCAGATTCTCTTTCTCTAATTCTGGAAGCTAACATATGCCCAGCTCTTTCACTATTCTCAAAGATTTTAGACCGCCAGGCTAAAAATGTACTTACTGCTTTAGCCTGTGAGATTTCTATTATGGCTGACTTAGCAATTATAATCTGAGTTTGAGCAAAATCACCGTCACCGCCCCCCAATACAACCCTGGCCAGATTGATCTCAGCCTCCTTCAGATCTCCATATAGCTCCTGTAGTTTCCCTTTTTCCCTTTTCTGGCTTTCCCATCCAAAATGAGTAGTCTCTCCCCTTATTCCGGCTTTAAGTGTATCCCACACATTTTGTACACAGGTACTGCCTATATTTTCGTTTTCATTGGGGGCTTCTGAAGGTGGCAAGATGGCGGCCGCTTGATCCGAGTGAGTGTCACTCCCTGACCAGCGCTGTAGATTCGGCAGTTTTCTAAGAGAGAAAGAGAGTTTTTCGAATGAGGGATTATTAACAATACCTCTACGGAATTATTGAGGAGTTAATGCGGATTGTTGCTTGGTAAAGGATCCTATGTTCCTGGACCGGGAGAAGCAGAAATTTTGGCTACGGTCTGCGCTGCTTGTAGCAACAGCTCTCCGTAGCCGAGCACACCTGTGGACGTGGCGGGTGTGGCTAGCAGGGAACGTCCAGCGAGACCTGACCGCGTACGGCGGCTTTCAAAGCTCCATGCCGCCCCGCAAGACCGGGAATGTACCCGTAACAAGCACCAAAGTTGCCGGGGATGTACCAACCTCAGTGACAAGGCAAATACCACCCGCGCAGGAGAAGCCCGAGAAATCATTGAACACAGACAGAGTGGAGAAGCCCGCAGCTCTAGTAACGGTGGTGAGTTCTAAGAAGGCGAGTCTGGTAAAGGGGAAAATTGTAGAGAAAATGCAGCCCCCATGCGCCACAAATGATGAGAGTAGGAGTAAGGACTCCGGGAGGTCGGGGACTGCTCCACAGATGATCGAGGGCTCTGGGCAGGGAAAAACAGTTACCGTCCCAGGGATGTTTGCGGGGAAAGCTGCAGCGACTAAAATATTGACACAACCCTCGCTCTGTGGTATGAATGTTACCGGCACCCTTAAAAATTGCGAGGTGCTTGAAAGAGACAGTGATGTGGGAGAAAAGGATATCGGTGGGGCTGAGGATCCCAAGATAGACTGTGGTGTTAAAACTGTGAACAACCTAAACATGACACCCGAGGTCTTACTGGCAGTGTGTACTGGTACAGGAGGGACTGAAAGGGCTGAAGGCGGTTATGAAAAATCATTGAAAAGTTCGGAGATCGACTTGGGTAATACCCTTGCCTTTCAAACTCCTGTTTGAGGGAAGCTGGATACAGGATCCTGCGTGGGCAGTATACCTGATGCCCAGGATGGCGATAGCTTTTTTTCCTTCAAAAATAACAGAGCCACCCAATATTCCCGTCAAGGCTGGGTATTATCAATTACAAAAACAAATATGCCTTCACAGGATTCGTTTTTTTTCCTTAGCTGAGTCGTCGGACATAGAATCTACCACAGACTACGCAAATGAAGATCTTATTTCGGGTGAAGAGAGTGGAAGTCCCCCAAACAAAGCAGACACTCTGAAAAGGGCCTCACCCCGCCATAATAAATCCAGGAAGATACCTTTGCCTACTTTAAGGAAATCTAAGAGCGATGACTCTGAGGCAAGCAACAAACTTCAGTGGGATAATTCGTTCGCCACAACCAGCCTTGCAGGCTCAGGAGGGCCAAGAGTTCAAGAAGGAGACCCGGGGGGGCCCGGGGATGAAACCAATCTACCTCCCTCAAATACCCTGATCTATGCCATGCTTAAGTCCATTCAAAATGAGGCTCGTCAGGAACACAAGAGAGCCCAGCTAGCTACAATGAAAATACAAGGGGCTATTCGGAAAAATATTAAGGCATGCTCAGAGGTCATAGCCAGGACAGCAGCCCTAGAGGAACGAATTGTAGGGCTTGAGGCTGGATTACAAAACACCGAAATAAAAACTACGGCTAACGATGAAAGGCTCGCAGACATAATGTGGAAGTTGGAGGACTCTGAAAACCGGCTTCGCAGGAACAATCTACGACTCTTAGGGATTGAGGAAAAGGCTGAGGGTAAGGATATTAGAGGGTTTGTTTTGAAGCTATTTAAAACTGCGTTTCCGGAGCTCTCACATTGGTGTTGGGAAACCGAGATACAGAGAGTGCATTGGTTTCCCCTTATGTTAAAAAAAATGCTGGCCCCGAAGTCAAACCCCGGGCAATATTGATATTTTTCGGCAATTTTTTGCTGAGACAAGCTATTTTCGAAAAAGCATGCCCAGATGCTAAGAGATCTGCAGAGGGCCATACATTTTTCGTGCGGCCTGATTTCTGCCATGCAACAGTGGAACGGAGGTGGCGGCTCCGTCAGTTGATCACCCCTGTTAAAAAAAAGAGGGGCAAGGTTGAAGGTTATTTTTCATGGCAAGATACGGGTATTTTCCTTGGAAGTCCAAGCTGAAAATTACTTGAAGGAATTTACCGATGGCTAATGGACTTTAGTTTTAGCTTGGTAATCAGCTTGTGGAGGTTGTCTTATATACCCTCAAGATGCTTTCTGTGTTTTTTTGGCTCTTTTCTCTATTCTCTTTTTCTTTCTTTTTTCGGTTGTTTATGTGGATAGGGAGTGACCAGGTGACACTCGGGAAGTGGGAGGCATCACAAGGGTCGAGGACCTTTTTTGCCAGTTTTTTGCGTTGGGGGGCTAGGGAGGGTGGGGGGTTCAGGGTGGTGGATGAGCTACAGGGCAAGGGAAGATTTGGATTGTTTTTTTTGGGGGGAATAGTTTAGTTCAGCCAGGATGGGCACAATCTTTTAGCTGGTTATATGTCTGGAATGTTTTTTCAGTTGCATGGCTAATATCAGGATAGCATCTATAAATATTTGCGGGCTAAATGACCCAGCTAAACGGCGTCAGATCAGAGAGGATGTGCGTTTTTTGTGGGCAGATATTATCTGCCTTCAAGAAACTCACATCGAAGCCAGTCGGTATAAACTTTGGAGTTTGAGGGTTTTCAGCTGGTCTCAAGGACTAAATGAGAGGCAAAGATTAAAGGGGTAGTTATTCTAGCACGACGGGGAAGGGTCAATATAATTCGCTCCTCTGCTGATGTCTATGGTCGCTGGGTTAATATTCATGGTAAATTTCAGAATAAAGTTCTCACACTCTGTTCAGTTTATGGCCCAGTACTTGATGATCCAGAACTATATAATTGGTTAAATCTTGAGTTGGTTGGTTGGCCAGCTCCGTTTATATTATGTGGTGACTTTATCATAAATATTGACTGTGAACTTAGTAATCAATCGGCGGTAGCATATGCTCGTAGAAAACCTAAGGTTTCTAAGGCTCTACAGTAAATGATTAAACTCCATGGTTTGATTGATGTATGAGCTTCTCTTAGAAGGAATTACCCTGGGTTTACATTTTTTTCCGCACCACACAAAACACACTCCAGGCTTGATTATTGTTTCATTTCTTCAATTCTGGCTCATGGTTCTAGCATTACTAGATATCCGAGAGTAATGTCAGATCACAATCCGCTTGTACTCGAGGTTAACATACAATCTAGTGTTAGTAAACCAGATGCATGGGCGTTTAATCGTGGCCTGTTGACAGACAGCAAGTATATCGAATCCATGGCTCTATGGATAACAAGATTTTTAAATGCCTTGCAATTTCATAAAGAATCAAAGTGAATATAACAAAAACTGCTCTTACAATCCTAGACCGCAACTCATTGTCTGGGCTGGAGATTTTAATACACACATCTGCAGGCAAACTAATCCTCATATATTGATTGATTTTATAATCATCCCTGTCAATTCCAGCAGTTCACCAGAAGTTTGAGGTGAAGATGACAGAATTTAGTGACCATGCCTTAATCCACTGTACCTTTCACTGGTGTACTCTCACAAAAATGTGGAGTTAAATACTCCCCCAAACCCACCATAACTAGGAAAAACAGTTACATTTGAAAATGGGAGAAAATTGAGCCAAATGTATTACTCACTAACATTGTTTCCTCAACCTTCCAGAAGTATTTTTATGTTTAGACCACAAACCAATGGAATTCAAGTTTTTGCAGCTCTTAGCAAAATGTTAACATCTATAAGAGATCAAGTAATTGGCCCAGTATCTAGAAATAATCCCCCGCCTACCCAGTAGTTTGATTAAAAAAGTTCGCAAGTCTCTAATAACCTTCGTAAAGCACTTAAAATGCAACCTAGGAATCAAGACCTCGTTAGACATCTTAGGGCCATATATAATTTTGCAAGGGAGGAGAGGAAAAAGCAGCTACACCAGAAGCCTGGGAGAACTTGGGAAAAGTCTCATTATATAGAGATAGCAAGGCTTTCTGGAAAGTGGTTAATTCTCCCTTTTTACAGGTGAGGGTGGGCCATCATTGAACCTTAACATAGATGAGGATACTTGGTTGAATCACTTCCAGAATATATTCCAAAATAAGGCAGATACTAATGTGGTGCCTCTAGTGCACTCCACTTGTGTTTTTCCAGCACTGGAGTTCTCCATTGGTGAAATGGATTTTGCTTCGTCTCAATTGCCCACCCTGAAAGCTGCTGGACCAGATGGAGTTCCGTTAGATATCTTTCTCACTAATAAACCATTTTGGGCGCCGCTCCTGGCATTAGCTTTTAATGCTATAGCCAAAGTTGGCCCCTTGTCATTCCGAGGCAACCCCTGATAATACCTAAATTACAAGAAGTTGGATGGCTCAAACTCTGCTAATAACCACCCAATTTCCTTATTTGATAGCACAGCTAAACTAATTGGAAGACTATTACCCAATAGGCTGGAGAATTGTGTGACGTGGAACAATGCTCTTGCAGAGGCCCAATACGGCTTTAGGAAGGGGAGGGGTACAATAGACCAGTGCATCAATCTAGCCCTAGTCGCAGCCAAATATGCTACTGCAATGAAAGGGCAGTTTTGCATGGCCTGCATCGATTTAATAATATTAATAATAATACTGTCATTTGTAGAGCGTAAACAGCTACCTCCTAAGAGGTGTCCCGGAGCTATAGCAACAGGTGGCTGCAGGGTAGCCTGCGTACAACAGAGAGTCCTGCAGATTAGTCCCGATTGGAAAGTTTTAATTGATTTCCTAAAAATGGTTTCAGATGTAATTTGTCGCATTGCGTTGGGCAGGACGCTCCAAAGCATGGCAACCCTAATCGTAAAGGATCTGCCCCCCAGTCGAACTTTCCTAACTCAGGGGGTGCATAGCAGGTTCTGGGTGCTAGATCTGAGTAAGCAAGGCTGTTTGTACACACCAAGCCTCTGCTTCAGATACTTGGGGCAAGGTCCGTGGAGTGCCCAAAAGGCTGGGGTTAGGGCCTTAAACTTTATTCTGTTGGTGACCGGCAGCCAGTGCAATTCTTTGAGATGTGGAAAGAAAGGGCAGTTTTACATGGCTTCAGAGATTTATCGGTTGCCTTTGACTGTGTCTCACAGTAAACTGTGTGCCATTATGGAAACAATGCAAACACAACAGTGATGGACAGAATGTGGATCAATGTCACACATTCACCCCAGTCCAAAGATCTGGGCCCAAATCCATCGTTTTTCCACTCCACACCACCCTGGGTTAGACAATGGCGATATGCAAATCAGCGCTGACCCTGTGCCCCATGGGAACAGTCCAGTCCGAACTACAAAAGCCATGTCCTTCCCAGAACGGAAACAAGCATCCGAGGACCGGCCCGGTTTTGAGGTAACACCTCTCATCAGCCCGGCTAGCTTGATTCCAGTGGTGTGGAGTGCCTGGGACTCACGTCTGAGCATCCCCAGTACACTTAGAGCGGTAATTGCAAACACAACAGTGATGGACAGAATGTGGATCAATGTCACACATTCACCCCAGTCCAAAGATCTGGGCCCAAATCCATCGTTTTTCCACTCCACACCACCCTGGGTTAGACAATGGCGATATGCAAATCAGCGCTGACCCTGTGCCCCATGGGAACAGTCCAGTCCGAACTACAAAAGCCATGTCCTTCCCAGAACGGAAACAAGCATCCGAGGACCGGCCCGGTTTCGAGGTAACACCTCTCATCAGCCCGGCTAGCTTGATTCCAGTGGTGTGGAGTGCCTGGGACTCACGTCTGAGCATCCCCAGTACACTTAGAGCGGTAATTGCAAACACAACAGTGATGGACAGAATGTGGATCAATGTCACACATTCACCCCAGTCCAAAGATCTGGGCCCAAATCCATCGTTTTTCCACTCCACACCTCCCTGGGTTAGACAATGGCGATATGCAAATCAGCGCTGACCCTGTGCCCCATGGGAACAGTCCAGTCCGAACTACAAAAGCCATGTCCTTCCCAGAACGGAAACAAGCATCCGAGGACTGGCCCGGTTTCAAGGTAACACCTCTCATCAGCCCGGCTAGCTTGATTCCAGTGGTGTGGAGTGCCTGGGACTCACGTCTGAGCATCCCCAGTACACTTAGAGCGGTAATTGCAAGCACAACAGTGATGGACAGAATGTGGATCAATGTCACACATTCACCCCAGTCCAAAGATCTGGGCCCAAATCCATCGTTTTTCCACTCCACACCACCCTGGGTTAGACAATGGCGATATGCAAATCAGCGCTGACCCTGTGCCCCATGGGAACAGTCCAGTCCGAACTACAAAAGCCATGTCCATCCCAGAACGGAAACAAGCATCCGAGGACCGGCCCGGTTTCGAGGTAACACCTCTCATCAGCCCGGCTAGCTTGATTCCAGTGGTGTGGAGTGCCTGGGACTCACGTCTGAGCATCCCCAGTACACTTAGAGCGGTAATTGCAAATACAACAGTGATGGACAGAATGTGGATCAATGTCACACATTCACCCCAGTCCAAAGATCTGGGCCCAAATCCATCGTTTTTCCACTCCACACCAAAATGGGTTAGACAATGGCGATATGCAAATCAGCGCTGACCCTGTGCCCCATGGGAACAGTCCAGTCCGAACTACAAAAGCCATGTCCTTCCCAGAACGGAAACAAGCATCCGAGGACCGGCCCGGTTTCGAGGTAACACCTCTCATCAGCCCGGCTAGCTTGATTCCAGTGGTGTGGAGTGCCTGGGACTCACGTCTGAGCATCCCCAGTACACTTAGAGCGGTAATTGCAAACACAACAGTGATGGACAGAATGTGGATCAATGTCACACATTCACCCCAGTCCAAAGATCTGGGCCCAAATCCATCGTTTTTCCACTCCACACCACCCTGGGTTAGACAATGGCGATATGCAAATCAGCGCTGACCCTGTGCCCCATGGGAACAGTCCAGTCCGAACTACAAAAGCCATGTCCTTCCCAGAACGGAAACAAGCATCCGAGGACCGGCCCGGTTTCGAGGTAACACCTCTCATCAGCCCGGCTAGCTTGATTCCAGTGGTGTGGAGTGCCTGGGACTCACGTCTGAGCATCCCCAGTACACTTAGAGCGGTAATTGCAAACACAACAATGATGGACAGATGCTTGTTTCCGTTCTGGGAAGGACATGGCTTTTGTAGTTCGGACTGGACTGTTCCCATGGGGCACAGGGTCAGCGCTGATTTGCATATCGCCATTGTCTAACCCAGGGTGGTGTGGAGTGGAAAAACGATGGATTTGGGCCCAGATCTTTGGACTGGGGTGAATCAGTTATCTTTATGCCCTTGTGACGATCTTTCTAACCAATCTATCTCTCATATACTATTCTTTTCTTCATTCTATAATGTTGGGAGAAGAAAATGCATCATTCCATTGCTGAGAAAATGTAGCTTACATTCTTACACACAAGCGCTCTAAGTAATACAACAACTGGAATCGCCATACATATGTTTTATGACTGTCTTTTTCTTACAGGCCGATTGTTAACCCTTTGTTTATGGCCTTTTGTGTAAACTAACCGAGCCAAAGAGCAATTGTTAATTATCTACATTGGTGCGCTTTGTCTAATATTAAGTAGTAGTAGTAGTAGTAGTAGCAGTATAAGGCTTTATTCGATAAAAACATATCTTAAAAGCATCACATTTAAACATACATTTACACGTTTAAAAAAGGATTTGTTGATCTAATTACACCAAATATAAAATCGATGACAAAAATAAAATATATCAAACAAAAAAGAAGAATCACAATTTACAGATAAAAATCGCAATTTAAACATTTGCTTTAAAATCTCAAATTAAACACTTTATTTAAACCTTTTTGTTCTAATGGACCAAGCCCATGATAAAAATTTGAGAGTCCACATACATATAATAACCTGGTGTCAGACATCAGGATACGCAATGCCACATTGTGGTGCCTGGTGCCCAACAGGCGACATATTGGTTTCAGCCAGCATTTCCTTGGTGACACATATGCCTGACAGGTGAACAGAATATGGGCAACAGATTCTGTTCTTGTCTTACAGGTAAGATAAAATGGTGTTGTTTGGAGCGGTGCCTTCCAGCGGGCAGTTAAATCGCGCACTGGAAGGGCCCCAACCCTGAATCTAAAATACAAAGCCCTATCAACAGATTTCCATACAATGTCAAGGTAGGGTTCCCGGAATGCCACATCCTTAAACCTTAAAAAGTCTTAAGTTAATCTGCCAAGGGTTGTGTCTGTACTGTTTCTGGTTGCGACCCAACTCCAATAGAGGCTCTTCAGTGTTGCCTTAGGGGGCGAAGACCTGCTTGCCCAGGCTTCATTAAGGCCCAGTTCACCAAGTATTAATTTTACATGTTTGAGCCATTTTATTTCGTGCCATCCCGTCATTGACATTACTTCTACTAGCCCCTCCGCATACTTTGCTAGTTCTGGCACTCGCCACAGCCGGGCCCATAGCAGCAGCGGCCGGAGCTTTTCCAGATCTTTAATCGAGTGGCATCCTAAATCGAGTAACAAAGGTACCAATGGGGTGCTATGCGGGAGTGACATACGGTCCCTTAAAAACTTGTTTTCAGACCTTACCAATTGATCAATATTACAGGCACCCCACAGCTCTGCCCCATAAAGGGCAGAACTGACTCCCCTTGCTTTATAAATATCAATGACGGGGCAATGGGTCTAGTTGAGGAAGAGCGCTGTTCCTTAAGGAGCGCCCCCGCTACCCTCTTGTGGCTTAATAACATTTTGCAAAGATGAGGGGTCCACTGCATGGTATCCGAAATACGTATACCTAAGTAATCAAATACAGTGACCCTGTCCAGGGATACGTGGTTTAGTACTGGGGGTCGCCCAAGTTTTTTGGGGGGGTTCAGCACCAAATACTTTGTCTTATCTGTATTAATTACAAGCCCTCGTTGGGTATAGAAGACCTGAAAATTGTGTAGGAGGCTCTGGAGGCCCACGGGGGTCTTAGATATTAAAAGCGTGTCATCAGCGAATAAGAGTGTAGGAATTTGCTCGCCCGCCAGGGATGGCGCATCATATGGTTTTTCCAGCAGGTGCTCAACCACACCATTCACATATAGCGAAAAAAGGGTGGGAGCAAGAACCCATCCCTGGCGGACACCTCTCTCCACTGGGATTCTGTTAGTCTTCTGACCCTCAGTGCCCCACCTCACTTGCGTAAAATTTCCTTCATGGAGCCTCACTAGAATTGACAAAATATTAGAGGGAATCCCCATATCGGACAACACTCTCCAAAGGCATTCCCGCGGCACAAGGTCAAAGGCAGTCTTTTGATCAATAAACGCAAGGTAGAGACTGCCTTTGCCTATAACAACCACTTTCCAATAAATTAACAATAGTCTAAATGCCTGCTCTATTGTCCCAGTACCAGTCCTCAATCCCGCTTGGTAATCAGAGATAATCTTGTTTTCTTCAACCCATTGTAAGATTCTCTCAAGTACCACCTTTCCAACAACCTTCTGGGTTGAGTCTATTAGACTTATGGGGCGATAATTGGAGGGGTCGTCCCTAGACCCCTTTTTAAAAATTGGGACGACCTCAGCTCCCTTCCAAGATTCTGGAATGGCGGCACCTTTGTCAATGGCGATAAGTAGCGTGTGGATAAGCTTCCCCCATTTGGGCAAATCAAAACGAAGCAGGTCCCCAGGGATGCCATCAGGACCAGCTGCCTTTTGTGGCACAATGGGACTAATCGCGTATTCAACTTCCTTGACTGTGAAAGGATATGTATTATTGTTTACTGGGGATATCTGGAAGTTATGTTGAAGATAATCATTAGCAGCTCCTTGCTGACACATATACAGTTTTGAGAAGTGGTCGAACCACACTTGGCCAGTAATGTTACATGTGATGCGGTCGCTATCAGGGCTATACTTGGCTCTTATGGTGTTCCAAAAACGACCAGCATCCTTCCCATCACTGGCCTCCTTTAATGTTTGCTAATACTGGTCCTCCCACTCCTTTTTGGCATTTGTTACCACCAGCTTATACTCTTTCCTAGCCTGCTGGATCAAGGCTTGTGACTTCATCTTAACTGCCTTGATTAGTGCGGACTTCTTATTTCTACATTTTTGATGTATACCACCGCTGTTTGCCCTTAGGCCTCTGGACCCCTCTCTCAGCCCCCCCTCTTATTCGTATCAAAATAGGTTTCCCACCGCTTCAGTAGTATCCTGAAATACTGCTGTCGCGCTTAAGGGATCACAGTGGTCTAAGGCGATCGTGTCCAGCTTACTTTGTGCGGCTACCAAAAGTGCCCCTATAGACTGAACTTTCTCCTCATCCTGGGCAACTTTGCGCCACTTTAGGCGCCTTCCGCAGTTCGATGTACAAACTTTAGAGGTAGACTTTATTTTACTTGGTGCAACCTGGCCATTTTCAATTGGCCACAGATGGTTCAAGCTCAAAGAAAGCGGGTTGTGGTCGCTATCTATGGTTGGTAATATTACCATGTCCTGCACAAATTGCCAAAGCCTTAAATCAAGGAGAATATAATCGATCCTTGACGTATGGTTAACCTTGTTATAGGTATGAGCCCCGGAAAGATCTGAGATAGTTCTACCATTTGCCGCTCTCAGACCAAACTCCATGGTCACTGCATTCAGCTGGATGGCCCAGTGCGACCATCTTTTTATTGGCTGAATTGCAAGTATAGGTATGCCCCTCCTGGCATCGTCCTCTGTAAGATTTAAGATGTCCTCCGAAGCGAGGGGCTCAAATGTACAATTAAAGTCCCCCGCGACTAGGACATACGTACCATCATGGCATTCTCTAAGTTCGCTTTCTAGCATTGTAACTGTAGGGGATAAGGAACTGCCTTTATTGCCCCTTGCATATATAATAAATATTTTGAGATTTCTCCCTCTGAGTGGCCCTCTCAGTGAGATCCTTAACAGATCCGGTGAATTACATTGCTTTTGTGAAATACTGCATTCCAAAGAAATGCTCACCCAAATCAAGAGCCCACCTGAAGGACGGCCTCTCCCAGATACTGGGGGTATTGCTGGCAAAAAATAGGTAGTGTAGCCGACTCTGTGGATGGGTTCCAGACTCCAGGTCTCCTGGAAGATGCAGATCATATGTGACTCTACCAGGGTGTTCCAATCTGGGAGATCTAACTTCCTGGAGATACCCTCTATGTTCCAACTAATAACCTTGATCGTGGTATCGGCCACAGCTTGCTCCTGGGATGGGTGATGGTACTCTAGGTAGATTTATTTGCTCTCCTACAGTCTCAATTGCCATATGCACCGGGATGGAAACATGCAATGGAGAGGCCCCACTCAGATCGATAATTTGACCTACTGGGGTCATACAAGTACCAATAGAACCATCCTGGATAGCCTGATCAACAGACAGTCCGAACCCAGACTTAGACTTATTAGCTAGTACCTCAACCTCAGAGCTCCAACAATTGTTCTCAATAATTGGACATTCAGACCCTAGCCTCGATTTAATTGCATCAAAGAGAGCAGGGTTGGGAGGGGTGAGGGGGATCCCATGGGGTTTAGCAGGGGTCCAGGGCCTATAGGGGCTAATATTATCATAGGTGACAGGCGCAGGATTAGCAAGTAAATGATCGCTTTGTCAATACCCACCATCAATTCCATAACAACCTGATCCTCTACCAAAGACAGGTGTTGGATAAGTATAGGGGTCACTTATGAACCCTCCCCCAAATTCATTTTGACTGCTCTGTCTATGTTGCCAATATGCAGGCTACAAGTGAAAGTAACCCCGATCATATGTACTAATTCCACTACCATCATACCCATTCTGTTGTTTACAAATGAACCTTGCTACTCGCGCATCCCTAAAATTAACAAAGATGAAATCACCGGGGATGTCCTTAGTCCTACTACCCACCCAGCTAACCCTTCTTACAAAGAGAACCTGGCCATCAAATTGGCTTGGAAGAGGTCTATTGTTGTTTAGCCAGTGTGTAGTTTTGTTTTTGAGTTCATGGTATGATTCAGATTTACCTGGCATAAGCCGTGGAACTCCCGTCAGGACAACTACATAGGGCAAACATGCCGGTGGCAAATTAATATGTGTAGAATTAGTATCAGTGGTGACTAGTATATCAGGCTTTTGGGGTGATATAAAATGATTGTTACCCTGCCTCGCTACATTAGTACGGCTATGTTCACCTTTCTGGCTCTGTGTAGGTACATTTTCACGGGCTCCTTTATCCCCTTTAGTCAATGATTGGTTTATAGATTTTCTGGCATGCTGGGTTGTGATAGCTGTCATTGGAGAATTAGTTCCATTCAGGGGCCCAGAAATGTCTTTTCGGTTTACAGATACAGACTCGCCAGTTTGTAAGGGAACAACTGATGGAATTTGCTTCTGTTCAGCTGCATCCTGGCTATTTTTAGAATGTAATTTAATCAAGGCCTTTACAGAGAAAAAAGTGTCAAGGGTCCCTTGTTCAAAGCGGTCCAATCGTTCTGACAAGACTTTTACCCTTTCTAGTACCGGCAATATGAGAGACTTCACAACATGCTCGATATGAGCAATAAGGGGAATTTCTATTGCGGAGCTTGGATTGGAAGCTAGATTTGGGCAAATGGTTGGCAGCTGGGCAATATTAGCACTAGTTGGTTCAATGCTTACTGGAATGTTAGAGGATTTCTCTGATCTACATAAGCCCAATGCTTTTCCATGTGTGCTATGTGTTTTTAGCTTCAACTTTTTTGCTGTTTTAAAGTATCCCTTAGCCCAGTACCAACTCTCTTCCTTTTGGTGTCTGCTATTCGTGTGCTTGCCACCTTTGGGTATACTAAGGTTCCCTGGGGAGACGTAATGCTAACAGCACCCACATGGACGCTATTATATACAGCTTCCGCCTCCTGCACAGGCGGAGTGTCTGCCTGATTTGGTGAGTTTAGCCCAATAGGCCTCTCCTGATTCCCTTGGGCACTGTGTGGACTGGTCTGCGTACTTCCGATAGTAGAACCACGTAGCAGCTCGTGAGAGTTGGCCGGAGAAGCTGCCATCGCAAGCGGTCCCAAGGAGGAACGCTTGCGGTTCAGTGGTTCTAATGAAAGGCGACGCTCGGCGATGACAATTTCCTTTTCAAGTACCGAGTATGCTCGGGTAATGAACTGGTTGAGCGTGCCACTGACACATCCTCCCCCGCCCCTCCCACCCTTTGAGCGAGTAGACATTGGCATGAAAAGTGTCAATAACTACAAGTTGAAGGAAGTCCCACAAGTACAATAAATTACTGCTAGATGGTCCATGCAATACCATGATGGTATACGATACCTTACAGAATAGTAAGCAGTCAGTGGGAATTAGGGGGGTAGCCCAGCCCGGCCTCCTTCGGCCCCGGACGGCCACAGATGGTACCGCCCTTGTCCCGGGCTTCTCCCGCGCGCTCCCGCAACGTGGGGATGATGCTGGAATTTATGCGCCTCCTGGCGCAATTTAATGGTAGGCGGCTTCCGGCCGCTAGGGCAGCTGGTAGTTGTAGTGCTCTACCTCCTCGCCCTCGGCCCCCCCCCTCACAGCGGCCGCGCTCGCCTGCAAAGGAGCAGCGGCGGCGAGGGGAAACCAGGCACCACAGCACAGGACAGCGGGGGCAGCAAACTCTGGCAGGCAGCGGTCCCAAATAGGCAGTGCCCCTTAGCAGAACCAAACAGGCGTAGCGAGACGGGCAGTAAGGCAGTAAGGCTCCGGTGAGTTCCCCTCTCCACCGGGGGTGATGCTGGAATTTATGCGCCTCCTGGCGCAATTTAATGGTAGGCGGCTTCCGGCCGCTAGGGCAGCTGGTAGTTGTAGTGCTCTTCCTCCTCGCCCTCGGCCCCCCCCTCACAGCGGCCGCGCTCGCCTGCAAAGGAGCAGCGGCGGCGAGGGGAAACCAGGCACCACAGCACAGGACAGCGGGGGCAGCAAACTCTGGCAGGCAGCGGTCCCAAATAGGCAGTGCCCCTCAGCAGAACCAAACAGGCGTAGCGAGACGGGCAGTAAGGCAGTAAGGCTCCGGTGAGTTCCCCTCTCCACCGGGGGTGATGCTGGAATTTATGCGCCTCCTGGCGCGATTTAATGGTAGGCGTTTTCCGGCTGCTAGGGCAGCTGGTAGTTGTAGTGCTCTTCCTCCTCGCCCTCGGCCCCCCCCTCACAGCGGCCACGCTCACCTGCAAAGAAGCAGCGGCCGCGAGGGGAAACCAGGCACCACAGCACAGGACAGCGGGGGCAGCAAACTTTGGCAGGCAGCGGTCCCAAAGAGGCAGTGCCCCCCAGCAGGACCAAACAGGCGTAGCGTGATAGGCAGTAAGGCAGTAAGGCTCCGGTAAGTTCCCCCACATATCTACTAGGTTATTATAATTTTTTACTTTTTAATTAGCTGTTTTTATCTTTACCTATTGCCTTTTAATAATATTTTGTACTAATGCTATTAACGGGTATTTTAACTATCTAGCTATTGTATATAGATCGATTGTATGTGATGGATATCTATCAGAAGTATAGGTATAATTATTATGTACTTTTCTTGCATTTTTAAAATGCGAATTAAAGTTGCTTGACTGACTGAGTCACTTTCTAGCAAATAATATCCATTAGATCCGAACCTTAGGACAATTGCAAATTACCGTAATCTGTTTTTCCGAGTTTGAAACATACAACATACAGAGATAACTTATGAACTGACGTAGATGAAGCATTTGCTGTAAGGTGCTTCACCCTTGATAAATTTGGTCGTAAGATTGAGTTATACCCTGGTTCTCACTTGCTGATAATGCACATAGTCAAAATTAAAATGTGTTAGAAAGTGCTTTAGTAATCTTATCTGTCATTAATGCCAAGCTTGAAAATTAAGAGAAAGCTACTACAGAAACTATGGACCTGATCTACAAATGCTATTTCTAGACCTGGACTATCTCTAACCAGTAAATAGACATAAAGGAGCAGACTTATAATAACTGGTGCATCCCTGCATATCAGCAGGGATGTGCCAGTTATTGTGCGTCACGGCAAACACCTCTTGCGCCACCATGGATGCGCCGCATTTACAATGCGGCGCACCATGAGGCAAGAATAGACAGATGCGTGACGCATCTGCTGCCGTAAAGGTGATGCATTGCTGGAGTCAAATTGCGTCGCAAGCACAACGTAGCTCCAGCAAGGCTCGGGGTGCCCCTATGCCTAACATGCTGCGTCAATCCTTATGCCTGCTTCAAGCAGGCGCAGGGTTTTGACGCAGCATAGCCTTAAAAGTGACTGAGTGGAATCTTGTAGAATTCACTCAGCCACTTTTAGGAGGCTTTCCTGCGCCGGAACGCCCCCCTTGCGCCGGAACACCCACATGTAGCACAGGGCTTTACAATATGATGCATCTTCCAGATGCGTCACGTTGTACATACCCCGCAGCATTGGCGCTGGCTTTGCGCCGCCACTGCGTCACAAAAGTGATGCAACGGCAGCACAAATGTGGCGTACGGGGCTTGTAAATCTGCCCCAAATGCTTCCCTTCCTTACACTGTATTAAAATTCAAGAGCTGCCTTAAATGAGGGAAGCAGAAGTGGGTAGCAGCCTAATTTAGGGCTAGCTCAGACACACATAAGTTTTGTCTAAATTTTCACCTGCGGGTGTCCGAGATGGACACGAGAGGACTGGAAAGGGAAATCTAATGTACATGTAAGAAGCAACTGTTCAGACTTAACTCCGTGGTTATGCACAAGAATGTGGAAATCTATTGCCCATACCTTTCTGAACACACAACTTGTAAGATAAGGTGCAGCTGTACAGCTAATGTTGCAGAACGCTAAGCAAGGAGTGTCATATTCCTGTGGTTTGAAGCTGTAGGCGGAGGGAGAAATTACACATTAGAGAAAAATAGTTCTCAATGTAGGATCAAAAGGATTTCCTAATTTAACTCAATCATGTTTCTTATTTTCTATCTCTAAACTGTCAGGGCTACAGCTTTCACTAGTATAGCAGGTTCTGGAGTTTAGGGGTGAGGTGTTATTTCCCTGGTGTAGGAGCGGTGGTCAGAGACTGCAATATGCTCCCGCCAAAGCATATTACAAGTTTCCTCTCCACCAGGGTTTTCATGGCGATTCTGCTGCCATAAAAACCCTAGCAGGGAGGAAACATAGGAGTCCCTACAGGGCCCACCTGTGCCTCAAACATATGTGAATGCACACACGGGGGCATAACATGTGCCCCCCTGTGTGCATGCACATATGTTCCTGCATGCCATGGACATTTGAGCCCATGCTGTGCAGGAACCTTTGTGTGCGGTCCCATTGTGGTATCTTGTTTAATGGCTTGGCTGCCTTTAAAGAGTCATTGCAATGAAACCGCCACACCGCTCGCCTGCCAGACTACTAAAAATTCCAAATCTGGCTGGGGGCGCAACCTTTGGCACCGCGTTTTGCACCACCGCACCATCGCTCTGCCAAAACTCTTAATAGGCACCTTAGAGTGACACTTTCCTGTGACTAAAACTAAACAACCCACTGCACAGAAATAGATAAATATCAGAAATGATAGCCCTTACAGCAATGTGAAGCTCTAAAAATATCTTGCAAATACTGCAAAATCTCAAAAAATGAAGTTTACTAACTCACAACCTCTTTATAAGATCACCGCACAGCTAGGCTTTTAAAACTGCATGGAACTGGAATTCGCCATCATTTATCAGACATACCTAACATTCCTTTACAATATGGAACAAATTTACTTTCACTAAGCACTTGGAGACAGTCTAAAATATGAATCACGGAAAAAATGCCTCTGAGGAAATGGAATTGTCGCGGACTAGGACGGCTAAAGGACATGCTGTAGAGATCCTCAGATGAGTGAAGTGAGCCGTCTAAGAAACAGTGAGAGCTTGTGGCTCGCCTTGTATGGCTGTCAGTCTAACTTTCAGAGCCACACCTAATAATGATTATAGTAGAGCAGATCCATAAATAACTTTTCAGCCAGACCTTTAAAAGTGAGATGGAATAGGAGCAGAGTCAATCTCCCTAGACTGCCCAGGTTTGTTGATCTTTGAGAGGCACTGGTTGTTCTTTATAGGCTTGCCTACCACTGTAAATCTACTCCTTGTGTAAAACAGAACAGTTGTTCAACTGGGGAGTGTGTCTGTGACTGTCAGCTGAGCTCTTGGCTTGGGAATGGTCTATTGAAAATTCTCTGGCACCTCTGTCTTCGACAGGGCAAAGAGACGGGGGAGGAAGTCCGAACATGTGAGCTAAGGTGAACACACAGTGGCTGGTGAATGCACAGCTGTCTCTTCTGTATTTTGGGCCTGGAAACTCCGAAGAAATTCCCCCTGACAACAGGCATACCATAAGGCTGGGAGGAAACTAAAAACATTTGAGGATTAAGTAAATGTTTATTGTATGATTACCTAAAATCATTTACAATAACAATGTGAATTTCATCATAAAACAGGCATTGAATAAAAAACATATCAAATAGTTGAAACATTTATAGCCCAATTAAAATTAACAGCGTCAAAGGGTGCTACATCCGAGTGATATCGGAGTTTGAGATACTCAAGGTTATTTTGTATGGTCAATGCAAAAAAGTTGCATCGCTAGGTTGAACAAAAAGCCATTGTTGCGTGGGTGTACAGTATTGTGTCATGTAGACATGCATATAATTACATTAAACGTGAGGATGCATTGGCAGATTGCAAGAACTACTATGGGGTTGGTTTGAGGCCCGGTATTTTGCAACCAGGCCAGCCATACATGTATCTCAGAGGGACTCATGCCTGACAGAAAACTAAGTAAGCCTGGTTCATCCAAATACCAGGGAAAGTATGCATGGGGGCATGCACCGTGATCTAGGCAGAAAATAACATTATAAAAACATATACTACAAGTTAAAAACAGTACTCTTCCCAAGTAAATGAAAAATAAATCAGTGATGTGGGTAAAACATGTAAATCTATGTGACACATTATTTGTGCAGATGTCCCCACTAAGAGAGGTAATCAAAAATAAAGAAAACACCGAGGGGCCCATTAGGATTGCGGGCGGATCACCAGATCCTACATGGTAGTAGCGATCCGCCCGTGATTCGACCCTGCCCGCCACCCATTTCCCCCGCCATATTACAATGGCGGGGGACCGCGCCGGACAGAAAGACCGTCCACCGCTTTTCTGCCCAGTCAACTCGTTGACCGGGCGGAAGAGGGTTTAATATGGTGGCGATGTCTGTTAGACACTGCCAGCCATATTACCATGGGTGCGGTAACATGCACAATCAGATAGCCCTAGGCCTGAGTCTGTCCCCACACCAAGGAAGTCATTAGGATGGCGGGCGGCTATCGGGAAACGGGACTGCCATGGAAAGGAATAAGGGAATAGACTGCGGGGGTCCGTTGCGGGCCCCCAGGGACTCTGGGGGGTAGGAGGTGCACATGGAGGGTACCTATGGTTCCCCTCTGCAGTTCCATGCACAACATGGCAAGCACCGCGCGGTGCCTGCCATGTTGTGCATGGAAGTGCACAACATGCCTCCTGGCATTGTGGCAGGCGATGCTGGTTGCCCCCACAGGACCCCCGCCCTTATGGTAGGCGGTCCCGTTTCCCGATAGGATGGAGGCGGGCATTGTCCACCCGCCATCCTAATGACTCCCTTGGTGTGGGGACAGACTCAGGCCTAGGGCCATCTGATAGTGCAAGCTTCCCAAAGTGCAAGGTGCGTGTATAAATTCATTTAGAGCCAATTCATGTAAGAAGTTCCCTCAATAAGTGTTACTGTGGCAATAAACGATCAGCATATTGTGTTTTATAGTCTTTCGTCTTCGTTTCTTGCATTGTTTGTAGTATCCTTCCAGCTGCCACCGAAAACTGGCCAATTCGTTCAAGGGCCATCGGAACCGTGGTACTATAAATGAACATTAGGGCTTCTTTACACGATCTTTGCTGTTTTGCAGGAACATTGTTCTTAGAAGTAATCGCCTCTGGCACAGCAAGTCGGAGCAGCAACCAATGATGTGCTCAGCTGATTCTGCATGATATTGGCATACACTGCATCCCTTGTTTCCTGGTAATGTGTTTGTCCAGTGGCCCCTATAATCATATATTGGCAATGTTAAAAGCCTTGTTCTCACGATGTCCTGTAGGGCTTGCCTTCCCAGCCCTTCCTTCAGGTATGGTTGAAATCATGTAACTTTGTTTTAATAGCCAAGACCCTCTGCACCAATCTAATCCATTCAACATCCTGTTGTCTTGAGATGTGCTTGCCCTGTTTCTTTCACAAACCTTTAAGGCTGGCCATTGTTAAGGATGTATCAGGTATTATTTCTAGGGGCAGGCCCTATCACGTGTTGACCTTCATGAGATACCTGGCCCAGCGGCTAATACTATCCTTGAAGACTATTTTAGTGCTTTTCTGATTATGTCAGCCTTAAATACACTGTGATAACGTTTTACTAAATCTTTTTTGCATTCAATATCCATTGTTGAAATATTGAGCTCCAGCCTTACCAATGTACACCGTGTTGAATATGGAAGCATGAAAACTTTTCTAAAAGCCATGGTATACAATCGCTCCAATTTTTGGGTAAGCAGTCCTGGAAAGACAAGATGGCCATAACTTAGTGTTGGAATTAATTTAGCCTGCATTTCTCATTTGAGACCCTTTGCAGAATGACTTTGAAGATTATGATTTAATTTGCATAGTCCATGTGTGCCCTTAGCTACTTTAGTCTCAAGTGCCTTTGCCTGCAGTGTCGATCTATCAGTGTCTGAGGATTGTACTCCCAGACAATTGTATTTATTGGTGGAGGCAATCCTTAACCATCCGAGATGCCATTCCAGCAGTTGTTTTTCCGGTTTATAGCCATAAACCAGCAACCTTCGTTTTTGTGGCATTAGCTTGAAGTTTGTTTCCATGTTATATAGATGTAATGTCTACAATGCCCTTTTCATGACAATTCTGGTTTGGTCCAGTAAAACCAGATCATCCGACTACTGCATAATCGGGAGTCTAAAATGGCCAAATTTGGGCCGAAATATATTAACTTTCAAAAGCGCCTCTCCCAAATCCAGATTATATAGATTAAACAATGTAGGAGTGATCACACAGCCCTGTTTTAACCCTTTGTTTGTGTAGATCTTAATCATTACATGTGTCTGCGTAGGCCTATTACAAACCCAAGTGCCAGTGTGAAGCATCATATTGGCCGCCAAACGTTTCCTCAGAATGCTCCACTTTGCAAGTTTTGCCCAGAGCATGTTGCGGTCAATGCCCTCAAAGGAGGCACTATAGTCGACAAAACATGCATAAAGTAGGGGGGAGGCAGCCTCTGTGGCCCTGGTTACCAAGTATGATAGAGTGATAGCAATGTCCATCGTAGATGAGTTAGGCGAAATCCTGTCTGATATTGTGTTATGATGTGATTTTTATTTATCCAGACCTCTAGCTCTTTCAGCGGCACTTTTGCAAATGCCTTCCTATCAACGCCCAACGACATAATCAATTTATAATTCTCCAGACGAGAGGCATCCCCTTTTTTATAGATGGGGTGCAAGATGGAGTCTTTCCATGAATCTGGTACTGCTGAAGTATTATAGCATAGGCTTAGCAGGCTGTGCATGTAAGGAGCACAGAATTCTCGCTTTTCATTGAAGATTCTGCCAGTAGCTGAAAACATTTGCTGCAGTGCTCAATCAAAGCATCAAGTTTCCTCATCAGTCTACAACCCCTCATGCACCCTAGAAAATCTTGTAAAACTAAAATCTCTGTTGCCATCTCTCACTGCCACCTCTCACTGCAAAAGACCCCCAGCTCTTCCCAGAGGGCAGAAAGCACTCCATACTCAGGGTAACGGCCCTTGGCATCACATCCACACTATCTACCTGCATCTGAGGGTCTTTCTCTTTGGTGGGGAAGGGTGTCTTCCGTCTTGCCGCCTTGTCCGCTGCAGGTGCAATCTGCTGTGCCTGGCTGGATTGTACTGCAATGAATTTTGCCTGGTTGCGGAGTTGGCTGGGGGCCAGGAGTAGAGCGATGTGAGTGTCATCATGTAATTCCCCCCACTGTTGTGGTTATTAACTCTGGCGTGCAAGCATTAAGCCTCCAATGACATGATGCTATAGGGGTCTCACTCATCTTACAGCACCATTACTAGCTGTCTGGTGGGTTCAGTGGCAATACAGGTGACGTGGGAAAAATGATCTGGCCTTGCCTGCTGCGCCTGCCTCTAAAAGACTAGGGTCAGACTTACAACTTTCCTGCCTGCAAGGAGGACCCAGCAACCTACTTTGTGTGTTTAGAGAGGCTGGGCGGGTTTGCCAGAGAAATATAATTTGTTCTTGCTGCACAGCATGGTAATCAAAACAGTGTAGCTCACTGTCCCTAGTCATCATGGCATCTAGTTTCCCAGACGTGCCGGCAGGCTAAATTTCCAGGCAGGCACAGCTGAGGGTACAGCAGTGCACAGATATAGTGTTGTGCACAGGACTGCTTTTGGATCGCCTCATGATTCCTGTAGTGTGTCAGAAAGCTCTATATGTGTTACTAATGTATTTTAGTGCAGCGATGCAGCCACTAATTAATTTTAGTGCAACTGCGCTAAAATGCATTAGACTAACCCCAGTCAGTCTAACCCCTGATGCATAGTACTGGACAGGGCTGCAACAGTGCAGATTGGTTTCAGGAAGCTAAATCACAGTGTGGTGGTGCCTACACCCAAAAGGAAAGTCCCTTAAGCTGTCAGTCTGCTGGCTGCCTGTAAGTTCTAATGTAAGTTGATTCGATGAAGCTAATCTACAGCACGGTGACACGCACACCTTAACTAAAGTCTCTCAGGCTGCCAGCTTGTCAGGAATTTACTTTGCAGATGAAACAGTACAGCTTCGAGAGGCATTGTTGCAGAATCATTGTGTTGCACTCTTCTGAACAGTAAGTGAACACTTTCCCTAAAGCACTTACCTGCAAGAAAACCTTGGGGCATACTTATTGTACACAACATGGAAGAAATAACTGCTACAGTCACCAGATCTACCATAACTTATAGTGGAAAAATGGAAAGAAAGTTTTGATTCTATTGGAGGTGATATTTTCACAGAGAAAAGGATATTATCTCTCCTCTAACATTGCTTAGGTGCGGAAGGTAGAGAGGTATTAAAGTATTTATCCTCACTGGAAAAGGCTCTAGCAGAAGATAAGAATGCTGATGAATATGAAGAGGCTATAAAGAAGTTGGATGTAAAGTACGAAAAGAAAAAATAGATGTATTTAAAAGACACAGATTTTTAAAGCGTGCATCATTGACTGAAGAGTTCGTAGACAACTTTTTAATAGCATGAGGCAGTACGTAGCTTCCTATAATTAGAGGACATTTCATGAAAAAATGTTGAGGGATCAGTTTTTACTCAAAGTAGCTGACAAAAGAGCTCAAGTGAAGTTATTGAAGGTGAACGTACTTATGTTGGACAAGGCTGTGGAAATAGCCAAGAAATTAGTCTATGCATCAGAGGATATAAATATTATTGATTTGGTGCAGATCAATCAGCATCCATTCATGCAGTTAGAAACAAAGAGACAAGAAGAACAAATTGGAAAGGACCAAAGAACAGGAGTAAAAAGGACTGTGAGGTCATCCGAGACAATTCAAAAATATGTTGGAAATGTGGCATAAAAGGCCATGTTGCCAATGACAGAATGTATCCAGCATTTTGACATTCATGCAGAAGGTGCAAACAAAGAGGACATTAAGCTAGGATGAGTTGGGGAGCTTCCAAACATAATAATACCATGGAAAGAAATGTGAGCACAATACAATCTAAATTGTAGTTAGTCAGGAGTACTGACAAGGTCAGAGAGATTACATGTAGAGTGTGAATGTGTGTGATGTTGGTGGTGATCAGGATGCTCTTTTTTGTGAAGTGGACATAAAAGTTAAATCTGTCAAAATGATGGCGGACTCAGCGGCAAGGTACACTTTATTAGGAGAGGATCAAACACAATTTGTCAGGACGAGGCATTGGTGCCGTCTAATGTGAGATTGGTGGAATATGGTGGAAATTAAAGACAATGGTTGTTTTTAACCTATATAGATTTCAAGACTGCATTGCTCAGATGAAAGTATATGTGACTCAGGATGTGAGGACATGGATGGCCACAGCAGAGGGAGTTGGGGATTATTTTGGATCCCAATCATACCAACCAAATATTGAGCGTGGAAGCAAATGGTAGGGAAGAGACATTGGAATTGTGGAAGAGTAGGTGTCCAGAAGTGTTTGTGACAAGCTTGGTTTGCTGAAAAATTTCAGACATAGAATAAGATTGGGTGAGTATTCCAAGCAGGCTGAGCATTAAGTATGTCCGGTGCCATTACCTTTTAGGGAGGAGTTGAGTATGAAACTTGAAACTTTAAATGTGGAGAGAATAATTGAGTCCACTGAGGCATCAGAATGGTTTGCACCCATTGTGCTGGCACGCAATGCTTGAGGGGGGTTAAGGATGTGAGCAGATTTTAGAGATATAAATAAGAGAATTTGGTTAAATCCATCCTCATCCTAATATTCATGAGATGCTGAGTACTCTGGGTGGGGCAAAGGTATGTTTGTATGTAGACCTATCCTCCGCATTGATTGCTCTACAGGAAGAGTCCAAATCACTAACACCTGAAAGAGCGCTCACAGATTTTGTGGCATGCTGTTTGGACTTGTTTCATCTTCAGCAGTGTTCCTGAGAGCGATGCACATTGGGCTGGGTAAGGTAAAAAACATTATGTGCTTTAAAGATGACATTCTAGTTTATGGGAAAAGTTGGTTTGAGAACGATAACACTATCAGGGTGGTATTGGATATTCTCAAAAATAATAGTCTTACCAATAGAGCAACTAAATGTCACATTGGCATGTCTGGAGTAACCTTGGGCAATGAGTTCCGCTCCGCTAGCAGAGGTTGCAGAGATTTGTTAACTGCGCATTACACTGAAAACACAGAATTTATGCAATAATTCCAACTATGCCACATAGCCGAGCTAGCTACAGCACCCACAACCCTTTGATAAAACAACTTTACGTTTACATACTAAAGAGCATATGTTCAATTCACAAAAGTGAGCATTGAAAAATATCAGGCAATGAGAGCTGATGATTTGCGGGTCCCCCTTAACCTAGGGGGAGGACCAAGCAGATGCCTTGAACAAAAAGAGCATATCATGCTCAATGATTGTGGTGGTCCCATCCTCCTAGCACCACACCAAGCAAAGTTATGGGCAATAATACAATGCCAACCAAAGTCCCAGCAAAGCATTATGGGTGAGATTCTAGAGTGCAGTGAATATTATACTATTAGCACTCAGCTAAGCCCGGAGAGCCTGCCCATTGAGGAATGTTTTAATACTATAATATAATATTCATATCATCCCATAATGCTTTGCAGGGCCTTTGGTTGGGATTGTATATTTGCCCATAACTGTGCTTGGGGGTGGTCCTAGGAGGATGGGACCACCACCGAATCATTCAGCATGTTGTGCTCTTTGTGTTCAATGCATCTGCTTGGTTCTCTCCCCAGGTTAGGGAGGAGCCCAAATCATCACATCTCTCACTGCTTACTGGATTTTCATTCTCACTTTTGTTAGATGACTATATTATCAAAGGTATGTGAGGTTTCTGTTTTATTAATTGGAATGAGATGGAACGGAGCTAAGTTCACAGAGTTTTTGTTCAACTCCGCAGAATTCCATGTAGTGGTACTCTGCCAACTACACCCACCCTTAGTCTGGAGTTGATTATTTGGATCACCATATTGATTGGAGTATAATAAGACTGAATAACAGTTTGGTTAAAGCAATCCAGTATGCACCAAGCCCCAAGGACAAAGAACAACTTGGCTTGTTCTTGGGAATGGTTGAATAATGTGCAAAATGTATTTCAATTTTTTCTGATGAAACCAATGTTAGAAATTGGGTATCTAGTTGGTAGAAGTTTGCACCCTGTCTAAGTTGGGACCACAATCCTTGTCAGGGCAGGTCAGATAGACAACCTAAATTAACCTGTGCTCATCTTCTAGTGGCATTCCACAGAGCAATCTGGATTAACTTAAGAGGCAATGTGTAAAGCATTTGTGCAAACACACACACACAGTAATACAATGAAAACACTACATAAAGACTTTACACATGTTTAGACAAATAGACATGATTTTTATGAGAGAATCAAGACCGAAGCAACAAAAATCCAATAAGTAGAGCCCATCAGCCATTTGGAATGCCTGCAGTAATTCCTCATCCGGCTCTTTTCGGCCGATGGATTACAATGAAAGCTTCCCACTGCCTTTCTGTGCGGTCCTTTCCAAAACAGAAGGACATTGGGAATCTGTCTTGGGGGCTCCCCGCAGAGCCCTCATGGGTGCAAGGCTACCAGATGGCAGCCTAGGAGGCACCTATGGTGCCCCCCTGTTGTTCCCTGCACCTGGTGGCAGGCACCTTGAGGTGCCTGCCACAGGGTGCAGGGATGAAGTGCACCTCTGCTCTTTGCAGTGAGAGCTTTACAAAGGGGATCTTTTGGACAGATCCGGATGTCATCTAGCTGTCTGTATGGAGTATAATTGTATCCAGTGTAACTATATATAAACATATTCTAAAGTAGACATCCAAGTGAAATGGAGTATGGGAATGAAGTCTGTGATGAGCTCCTTTTCTGGCCATGGTAATTCTGCTGTGTCCGGCACAAAAAAAAGACTGAACTCCTAAAGTAGACATCCAAGTGAAATGGAGTATGGGAATGAAGTCTGTGATAAGCTCCTTTTCTGGCCATGGTAATTCTGCTGTGTCCGGAACAAAAAAAAAGATTGAACTCACGAAATATATCAATTTGTAGTCAAGGTGTGAAAACTAAGCCACTACTACACATCTTTAGTGACTAATACCAAAAATATTACTCAAAAGTCAATAACGCTAAAAGATTACTTGAGGTTACGCTAGACCGAGTTAAATCCAAAGTTCAGGCCGAACATGATGGAGGGCAGGTCTGGCAACAGGACTCAGACAGGTCCTGCTGACAGACTACCTTGGATGGAGCAAAGCGGCAATGTCAAAAGGCGAAGAGTTGAGTAGGTACTGAGTCATCGTCAATCGGTGGATGGAGGCTAGCATTAATCAATGCCATTGATGGAACTCCATTGACGAACCTTTGGGTAATGCAGGCACTGCATCATTGGCGAATGGTGTGCCGGCTATTGAAGCACTCTCATGGAGCAGCCACAGCATCATCAGTGATGTCATCTGAGATGTCATCAGTGATGTCACTGACTATACCATGAGTGATGAAATATGTGGCGTCATCAGCAGTGCATTGCGGGGGCGCAAGTTATAGTCAGCTCTACTAACTATAATGGCCGAATTTCTCTGGTTTTATACACGTGAAATATCCAACTAACTATAACGTCCCTGAAACCTGTGTTTTTTTCAGTGAATTTCTAAGGTTTTTTAAATGCTCATCCCTAACTATAGCATCCCTGAAACCTGTGGCTTTCAGTGAATTTCTAAGGTATTTTAAATTTGAATTTCCAACTATGCCTACATAGGTAGGACATGTGCAGAAAGAGGAATAAAGGCACAGAAAGAAGCAAGAGAAGTGTGGAAAGAGGCAAGAGAGGTGCAGAAAGAGGAAGAAAGGTACAGAAAGAAGCAAGAGAAATACTGAAACAGGCAACAGAAGTCCAGAAAGAACAAGAAAGATGCAGAAAGAAGCAAGAGATATGCAGAAAGAACCAACAGAGGTGCAGACACATGCCTACTTTGACTGTACCTTACAACAGACTCACACAAATACCCTAATTACTAATCCTTCTCTAAAGATATCATAAACTTCACCTTTCTCTTGAAGGTACACTAATAAGCGACTGCTCAGAATGTTAGGCCTACCAAATATGAAACAGCAATCCTAAGCATATCACTTTTGTAAGTCTGACCACGTTTGTGTAGGTAAGCATGTGTGTCTATGCTTTTACCTAGTGACATGGTAAATGTAAATATACATAAAAACACTTGAATACCTGTGTTTCAAACAGCATTCTCTGTAAATCTGTATACATTTATTTCTGCTCACAATACAGGGCACATGGGTATTCCGTAGTATATTTGACGGGCTCTACACCATATGTATAAGACATGTCTGCCTGTGCAACCAAATGACAGAGCAGAACTGAGAAGATTTGACCACCAATAAGAGACTTACCCACTTTTCAAGCTACAATCTTCAGATACACAACACATGTAAGAATACATATACAAGTAGACATATACCTCAGTCACGAGAGCATGCAGACCGTTCAAAAAGAAGCAAGAGAGTTCCATAAACAGGCAGAAGAGGTACAGAAAGAGGGAACAGGGGTGCAGACCAAGGCAAGAGAGGTACAGAAAGAGTGAACATGGGTGCAGAAAGAAGCAATAGGGGTGCAGAAATTTGTAAGAGAGAGGCTAAAAGAAGCAAGAGCAGTTCAGAAAGAACCAACAAAGGTATAGAAGGAGGCACGAGGGGTGCAGAAAGAAGCAACAGAGGTGCAGAAGGAGAACATAAAACTGCAGAATGAGGAAAGGGAGTTGCAGAAACAGGCAAGAGAGGTGCAGACAGAGGGAACAGGGGTGCAGAAAGAGAGAAGAGAGGTGCAGAAAGAGGGAAGAAGGTTTCAGAAAGAATCAAGAGAAGTGCAAAAAGAAGAAACAGGTGAGCATAAGGAGGCAAGAGGGGTGCAGAAAGAAGCAAGAGGGGTGCATAAAGAAGCAAGTGCAGTCCAGAAAGAAGAGCAGTGCATAAACAACCAACGGAGGTGCAAAAAGAGGCAAGAGGGTTGCAGAAAAGGGTAGGAAAGGTGCACAAAGAGGCAGAAGAAGGAAGAGAAGTATAAAAAGAAGAAACAGCGGTGCTGAAAGAGATATGAAGGGTGCAGAAAGAGGCAAGAGAAGTGCAGAAAAAAGAAACAGAGGTACAGAAAGAGGCAATAGTGGTGCAGAAGGAGGGAAGAGAGGTATGGAAAGAGACAAGAGAGTTGCAGAAAGAGGGAAGAGGGGTACTGAAAGAGGTAGGCGGGGTGCAGAAAGAAGCAAGTGAGGTGCAGAAAGAAGCAAAAGAGGTGCAGAAAGAGGCAAGAGAGGTACAGAAACAGTCAAGAGAAGTACAAAAAGAGGCAAGAGATTTGCTGAAAGAAGCAATGGAGGTGTAGAAAGAAGCGAGAAAAGTGTAGAAAGAGGCAAGTGAGGTGCAGAAAGAGGAAAGAGAGGTACAGAAAGAGGGACGACAAGTACAGAAAGAGATAAGACAATTGTAGAAAGAAGCACAAGAAGTGCAGAATGAAGCAACGGGGTGCAGAAAGAGGCAAGAGCAGTGCAGTAAGAAGAAACAGAGGTGCTGAAGTAGGTAAGAGTACTGCAGAAAGAGGCAAGAAAGTTGCAGAAACAAGCAAAAGAGATACAGAATGAGGAAACAGGGGTGCAGACAAAGGCAAGAGAGGTACAGAAATAGGTAGGAGGTGTGTATAAAAAGGCAAGAGGGGTATAGAGATTTGCAAGAGGGGTGTGGATAGAAGCAAGAGCAGTACAAATGAACCAACAGAGGTGCAGAAAAAGGCAAGTGAGGTACAGAAGGAGGCAAGAGAACTGCAGAAAGAGGCAAGAGAGTCGCACAAACAGGTAAAAGTGGTATAGAAAGAGGGAACAGGCAGGCATACTTAGGCAAGAGAGGTGCAGAAAGAGGGAAGAGGAATGCAGAAATGTGCAACAAAGGTGAAGAAAGAAGCAAGAGCTGTGCAGAAAGAACCAATATAGGTACAGAAAGAAGCAAGATGGGTCCATAAAAAGGCAGGTGAAGTGCAAACCAAAGTAAAAGAGGTACAGAAAGAGGCAAGAGAACTGTAGAAAAAGGCAAGGGAGGTACATAATGATGCAGGAGATGTGCACAGTGAGGCAAGAGGGGTACAGTATGAGGCAAGAGGGATGAAGAAAGAAGCCGGAAAAGTGCAGAAAGAACTTTCAGAGGTGCCTAAAGAGGCAAGGGGATGCTGAAAGAGGCAAGAGAAGTACAAAAACAAGCAACAGAGGTACTGACAATTGCAGAAGCAGGCAAGAAAGGTGCAGAACGAGGGAAAACGGGTGCAGATGTTTACAAGAGAGGTGCATAAAGTAGCAAGAGAACTGTAGAAAGAAGCAAGAGAGGTGAACACATAGGCAAGAGGGATGCAGAAATTTGTAAAAGAGGTGAAAGAAGAGGTAGGAGGGGTACAAAAAGAGGTAAGAGAGGTGCACAGCAGGCAAGAGGGGTACAGAAAGAGGCAGGAGGGGTACAGAAAGAAGCAACAGAGGTACAGAAATAGGCCAAAGAAGTGTAGAAAGAGGCGAGAGAGGCATAGAAACAGGCACAAGAGGTGCAGATTGAAGCAACAGAGGTGCACAAAGAGGCAAGAAGGGTTCAGAAAGAGGCAAGAGAATTGCAGAAAGTAGCAACATAGGAGCAGAAGGTGGCAAGAGAAGTATAGAAAGAGTCAAGAGAGGTGCAGAAACAGGCAGGAGAGCTGTAGAAGGAGAGAACAGGGGTATAGAAAGAGGCAAGAGAGGTCCAGAAAGAGGGAAGAAGGGTACATAAAGAGGGAAGACGGGTGCAGAAAGAGGCAAAACAGGTACACGTACAGGAAGAAGCAAGTGAGGTACAGAAAGAGGGAACTGAGATGCAGAAAGTAGAGGAGATGAGCATAAACAGGCAAAAGAAGTGCAGAAAAAATGAAAGGTGCAAAAAGAAGCAACAGGAATGCAGAAAGAGGCAAAAGAGGTGCAGAAAGAAGCAAGAGTGGTTTGCACATCATTAGTACCAATGTAGTACCCACATTTATCAATACGTAACAAGTGACCATTCTAGGTTTGCAAAGGACCTTCGACCATGCTGTAACACTTGTTGCTGCATTTTTGGTAACGTTTGAGCAGTTTAAGCTAGAAACAAGTTCTTTTGTTGAAATCTGCAGATTATGCAGCAGATGATGGATTATATTGCAAATGCGGAAAATGTATAATTGTACGAAAGTCGGTGCAGCCAAACAGTTGCATAATTCCAGTGGCCCTGCTCATACCTCTGACTAGGTCCAGAAGTGCTCCTCAGCAGTTCCCTCTTTTTTTTGTCTCATTGAGTTTATAGTTTAGCTTCTATGGAAACGAGGAAAACTAAACCTGAGGTTTCCACTCCACAAGATAGACTACCATACCACATATTTACTCTCCATAACACATAATCTCACTCTAGATAATTCCTATACACTAAATACTGCATTCTTTCTATCCACATAATTTCACTGCACAACATACAGCATAATTCCAATACACACAACGTACATCGACTCCACTCTAAAAACCATTAGTAAAAAACTTTTACATTTATAATGCCAATAGCCGTACCAGGATGGTTTCTTGCCCCCCACTCCCTCAGGAGTAAACTGGACTTCATCCCCCAACCAGTAGTGTGACCGGAAGCACGTTTGCAGAGTGGTGGAGAAAGAGGGCATGGCCTCCAAATACTTCTTAGTAATCCACTGTATGGGACTTACTGGAGGTAACAGGAAGGGTAGTTGGCCTCCAAGGACATTCTTGGGGGCCAACTACCCCTTCTATTATCTCCAGAAAGTCCCACACAGAAGGATTGCTAAATTCTCCTAGCAGGCCATACCCCCTTTGCCTACCACTCTGCAAACTCACTCCCTGGCACACTCTTGGATGGGGATTGAAATCCCCCTCGCTGCTGGAGGTCCTTATAGGCCAACTAGCCTACCCGTTACCTCCAGTAAACCCCACAGAGTGGGAATGCTGAGAGGTGGACAGGGGCCACGCCCCCTTTCTCACACCAATCCCGCTTTCACCTTTAAAAATGGGTCAGACACATGCTGGAGATGCTTTGCAGTAAGTTTAATGCCACCATTAGCACTTTGAAACAACGCGTTGTCCTCTCATTACAGCTCCTGGCAGACGCATTTCGGCGGATGCCTTCATCAGTGCCGGTTTCTAGCTCGATAGTTCAATCATGAGGGTTTTAGCGGGGTGGTGTTTAAATGTCCATGGGGAGGCATCGCATTGGCTGACAGATGTAGCTATCGAGAGAGGACAGCGAAAGTTCACCAAAGTTAGTACTTTTCCTCTCCCAATGTGTCACTCAAGATAACTCCGATAAGCCCAGTGTGAAGATCTTGCCAAAAGGAACAAACAGGTCCAAAATTGCGAGCGCTGTATAATAACCTGCCTGTGCATACAATTGTGCCCTGACTGAGTCAGCCTTTTGTTGTGCTCATTCCTTCAACGCAGACATGGTCGATGGCAGACTTCATCAATGCCTAGCACCTCTATCAGCAGACCCACTGCTGTTTTTTCCCCTGTACCTACACCACAATCCAGGCCTTGTGGGGCGCCGGGCTGTGCAGTTCATGTACTCAAACCGCAGAATTTGTCAGCAATGCGCGGAGCTCCAGATCAAGAGGCGTACCTGAAAGCGGAGCAGACCTCCACCATATGTACCACACCAATCCCGCTTTCACCTTCAAAAACGGGTCAGACACACACTGGAGATGCTTTGAAGTAAGTTTAATGCCACCATTAGCACTTTGAAACAACGCGTTGTCCTCTCATTACAGCTCCTGGCAGACGCATTTCGGCGGATGCCTTCATCAGTGCCGGTTTCTAGCTCGATAGTTCAATCATGAGGGTTTTAGCGGGGTGGTGTTTAAATGTCCATGGGGAGGCATCGCATTGGCTGACAGATGTAGCTATCGAGAGAGGACAGCGAAAGTTCGCCAAAGTTAGTACTTTTCCTCTCCCAATGTGTCACTCAAGATAACTCCGATAAGCCCAGTGTGAAGATCTTGCCAAAAGGAACAAACAGGTCCAAAATTGCGAGCGCTGTATAATAACCTGCCTGTGCATACAATTGTGCCCTGACTGAGTCAGCCTTTTGTTGTGCTCATTCCTTCAACGCAGACATGGTCGATGGCAGACTTCATCAATGCCTAGCACCTCTATCAGCAGACCCACTGCTGCTCTTTCCCCTGTACCTACACCACAATCCAGGCCGGGTGGGGCGCCGGGCTGTGCAGTTCATGTACTCAAACCGCAGAATTTGTCAGCAATGCGCGGAGCTCCAGATCAAGAGGCGTACCTGAAAGCGGAGCAGACCTCCGCCATATGTACCACACCAATCCCGCTTTCACCTTCAAAAACGGGTCAGACACACACTGGAGATGCTTTGAAGTAAGTTTAATGCCACCATTAGCACTTTGAAACAACACGTTGTCCTCTCATTACAGCTCCTGGCAGACGCATTTCCGGGGACGCCTTCATCAGTGCCGGTTTCTAGCTGGATAGTTCAATGATGAGGGTTTTAGCGAGGTGGAGTTTAAATGTCCATAGGGAGACATCTCATTGGTTGACAGATGTAGCTATCGAGAGAGGACAGCGAAAGTTCACCAAAGTTAGTACTTTTCCTCTCCCAATGTTTCACTCAAGATACCTCCGATAAGCCCAGTGCAAAAATCTTGCCAAAAGGAATAAACAGGTCCAAAATTGCGAGCGCTGTATAATAACCTGCCTGTGCATACAATTGTGCCCTGACTGAGTCAGCCTTTTGTTGTGCTCGTTCTTTCAATGCTGGCATGGTTGATGGCGGACTTCATCACTGCCGAGACCCTCTATCAGCAGACCAGCTGCTGCTCTTTCCCCAGTGCCTACACCACAATCCAGGCTGGGGGGGTGCCGCGCTGTGCAGTTTATGCACTCAAACCACAGGGTTTGTTGGCAATGCGCGGAGCTCCAGATCAAGAGGCGAGCCTGAAAGCGGAGCCGACCTCCGCCATATGTACCACATCAATCCCGCTTTCACCTTGAAAAACGGGTCAGACACATGCTGGAGATGCTTTGCAGTAAGTTTAATGGCACCATTAGCACTTTGAAACAACGCGTCGTCCTCTCATTACAGCTCCTGGCAGACGCGTTTCAGCGGATGCCTTCATCGGTGCCGGTTTCTAGCTGGATAGTTCAATCAAGAGGGTTTTAGCGGGGTGGTGTTTAAATGTCCATAGGGAGGCAACTCATTGGCTAACAGATGTAGCTATCGAGAGAGGACAACGAAAGTTCACCAAAGTTAGTACTTTTCCTCTCCCAATGTGTCACTCAAGATACCTCAGATAAGCCCAGTGAGAAGATCTTGCCAAAAGGAACAAACAGGTCCAAAATTGCGAGCATGGTATAAAAACCCACCAGTGCATACAATTGTGCTCTGACTCAGTCAGTCTTTTGTTGTGCTCATTCCTTCAACGCTGGCATGGTCAATAGCAGACTTCATCATTGCTAAGCACCTCTATCGGCATATATATATATATATATATATATATATATATATATATATATATATATATATATATATATATATATATATATATATATATATATATATATATATTCAAGTTCCACACCTCCTCCGAGGTAGCCGGGACACCAGGACAGCGGTGCGCCCAAGGGTCGGAGGTTACCCTTGCGTAATCCAAGATTCACAACGCAAAACGAAATTGCTGGCGCACTCCCCTCCAAAGAAGCATATTACCACTCCATTGTAAGTTTGCAGAAAAAACAGGTTTATTATTCCACAATGGTTAGCATGGTGTAACGAGCTGGATGGAAAATCCAACGCGTTTCGACGACAGACTCGTCTTGCTCACGGGTAACGCCCATGCCTAACGCTGTTCATTAAATAAAGTATAAACAAGTGAAAAACACACAATAGTGAATGCTAAACATAGGTGTAGGACTTCACGGTGATCGCTTGATGCAAACGGCGGCCATCTTAGAAAGGGGTTTTATATGTGAAAACTCATTGATATCATAAATGTATGTGACAGACAACCAAATTAATGCAAATCAACCCATTCAACCACTTATGGCATATAAGGCATATTAACTAATATTTTTGCTTATTAAGTCGCATATACAGTTTTAAATAATTCTGCATAATTTGCATAATACCAAACTTCTCATCAAGTGAAGTAACGCATATGGGCAAAAGAGGCTGGTGTCTACATATAACATAAATGCTCAAAATAATGCGCAAATACAACATTATGTACTCAATTCACCAAAATTAAAATTAATATTAATGCACAGAGCCAGTTGCGTGCTACTATTTACCCCAGTGGGTAATTGCAAACATGATAGTAAGAAATATACTGCCCCAGTGGGTAATACATAAAGCAAATAATAACACCATGTAAGCAACTTGAGAGTTCCGAAATTCAGAAACCAACTCTTGCAGATATCACATTGCGCCATGGTACAAAAAGTACCAAAAAATTGAAAGAATGATGAATTTGATCCCAAGTGGGAGAAAAATTGTCCATATAACACCACGATGCCTCAAATTTATAAGTCAATAACATTGTTCATAGCAAAATGTTCCCAATGTCGGTAGATCTTCACAGTATTCAATCTTGATTGCTTTGGTGCCTGAACAAAAAGAAAACCACCTCAGTAAAGGTTATAGAGTAAGCCTTAGTTTGCAACAGCTGAAAATAAACGGACAGTGAAAAATAAATATAAAATTGCGTGAAGATTAAAAACAATCTTAAAGTCTACACACAGGAGACTAGTATATAGTTCCCCAAATCAAGCACAACCCCAATGGGAGTGGAAACACGGGGTCAAAGGAAAAGAGGGAAATGAATCTGAACCTAAAGAATGTGGTAAATGTATCTTCCCGTACTTTATCCAATATGGAATATAATGTTTTGCAACATGGTCTTTCCTTTTGCCCCACCTCTAGTTTTTGTTACTCCCAAGAACGCATTGATTTGTTCAAATTTACCAGGAAATTGAGACTCCATAAATGGCATAAACTCAAAGTCAAAGGCACTGTTAAAAGCACTACTGTGTTGCCGCCGGCCATTGAAACTATAGGGGAAGTTGAAACTCTTATTGTCCTGAAACAATTGGAGAATGAAGACCTGGAGGATGGAACTATCAATGCTATGTCCTTGGGCTTTAATACTAACCTCAATGCCAACAATACTTCTAAACCTAAATCTAACTTTAACCCTACTTTACCGTTTTGCAGCATTGATACATTTGATAATGTGATATCTGCAAGAGTTGGTTTCTGAATTTCGGAACTCTCAAGTTGCTTACATGGTGTTGTTATTTGCTTTATGTATTACCCACTGGGGCAGTATATTTCTTACTATCATGTTTGCAATTACCCACTGGGGTAAATAGTAGCACGCAACTGGCTCTGTGCATTAATATTAATTTTAATTTTGGTGAATTGAGTACATAATGTTGTATTTGCGCATTATTTTGAGCATTTATGTTATATGTAGACACCAGCCTCTTTTGCCCATATGCGTTACTTCACTTGATGAGAAGTTTGGTATTATGCAAATTATGCAGAATTATTTAAAACTGTATATGCGACTTAATAAGCAAAAATATTAGTTAATATGCCTTATATGCCATAAGTGGTTGAATGGGTTGATTTGCATTAATTTGGTTGTCTGTCACATACATTTATGATATCAATGAGTTTTCACATATAAAACCCCTTTCTAAGATGGCCGCCGTTTGCAACAAGCGATCACCGTGAAGTCCTACACCTATGTTTAGCTTTCACTATTGTGTGTTTTTCACTTGTTTATACTTTATTTAATGAACAGCGTTAGGCATGGGTGTTACCCGTGAGCAAGACGAGTCTGTCGTCGAAACGCGTTGGGTTTTCCATCCAGCTCATTACACCATGCTAACCATTATGGAATAATAAACCCGTTTTTTCTGCAAACTTACAATGGAGTGGTAATATGCTTCTTTGGAGGGGAGTGCGCCAGCAATTTCGTTTTGCGTTGTGAATCTTGGATATATATATATATAATACAAGCTCCTCCTCGGATTTCACAGCGTTTCAGGCAGCAGCGCACGCCGGCAAACGAGGGAGATGGACCACAGGAATCAGCAAAGGTGATTTATTGTTGCAACCACACAGAGAACAGCTACGCGTTTTAGGCTAACTTGCTCTTGTTCACACTGCAACATTACAACACATGAAATGCCTATTTTATATTTGCTCAACCATGTTGACACCCACTCTTAGTGACATCACCAATCACGTGATACAAGAATAAAAAGTGAAGAAATACTACTACTTGTAGTTGAAGCACCAAGGATTTTTACACATTTAAACATTTTAATTTACAGGATAAATCCCAATAGGACAAGACATGTAGTAAAAATCGACAAGGAATACTGTTATAAGTTTAGGAATAAATATAGAAACTATGTCTAGATATTATTTCATACAAATGCCCAAATTAATTGATGATAACAGTATAAATACATATTTATAACTTCACCTAAAAGACTCTAAAGTGAAAGAGTCTTGTAGACATATGCTGAATGCCAAAAACTTGTCAATAACTACAACCTCCATGTGCAAAATACAGCCAAGCAGCAATAAATGGACAAAAGTGCAAAGGTTGTGCAGATATATGTGCAAAGTAAGCACGAAAAAGTGTAAAACTGACGATTTCAAGAGACAATATCATATTCATATTAAGAGCTTCTCGGATCCCTGAGATATAATCGCTGCAAAGTTTCTATGACTTTCATCTACCTCTTGAAAACAGTCAGTATCAAAAAGTATCAAAAAAGTAAAAAACCCACAACCTATAAATATAAATATATAATAAATATATGTACAAAACTTAATACATATAGAATGTTGCTACAATATCATAAATAGTAGTATAAAAAGGTAATCAGAAAATACATACTATGTAGAAATATAATATTGCAAATATTATCATCAAGGAATAACACAACAATCATCACAATAAATATGTAAAATAGACAGGTATAAATAGAGAGATACAGGTTGGTCACAAGGGACAGAATAAATTCATTATGAATAAAGTGCCAGATAGAAACATCATAGTCCACCACCAACTCAACCTTCAGTAGGGAACATAACTGAAAGGGAGCGTGTATACTGGGGTGGAAAGGACTATAAGAAAAATCTACCAGTAACTAGAACCCTTTACAAAAAATGGTGCATTTCTTCTAAATTGTTTAATCCATTAGGGCAATGGCTATCAAATTCAAGTATCATTTTAGTTTTCAGCTGCCTTAATAACAATTCACGGTCACCTCCTCTTTTTAATTGGGGAATTGCCCCCACCACGAAGTATTATAGACAAGACAGGTCATTGTTATGGACTCTTCTGAAGTGGCGGGCAACCGGATAAGCCGGATCATTTTGCAGAATTGCCCGAAGATGTTGTAATATCCTGACATGCACCTGAAGTTTGGTACTGCCTATGTATTTTAGGCCACAGGTGCATGTCAGGACATAAACGGCGTGATCAGTTTTGCACTTATAATTGCCATTGATAGATTTAGGATCAGTACAGAATATATATATATAAATATATATATATATATATATACCAATAACATAAAATCTTTTTATCTATTTAAAAAAAAAACAGGGGGGGAAATTATTATTCCCACTCCAGTGAGTGCAACAGTAGGGAATGTGTTGGACAGAGGAAGGATACAATGTAACATTCCCACTCCAGTCAGTGCAACAGTAGGGAAAGGGTTGGATAGGGCAGGGGTAAACATTAATATTCCCACTCCAATGAGTGTAAAAGTAGGGAAAGTGTTGGGAAGCAGAGGGGTAAAAATTACTATTCCCACTCCAATGAGTGCAACAGTTGGGAAAGTGTTTGATAGCGGAGGGGTACAATTTACTATTCACAATCCAATGAGTGCAACAGTAGGGAAAGTGTTGGATAGTGAAGGGATAACATTTACTATTACCACTCCAGGCTGTGCAACAGTAGGGAAAGCGCTGTACAGCGGAGGGGTACAATTGACTATTTCCACTCCAATTAGTGCAACAGTAGGGAGACTGTTGGATAGCAGAGGGGTCGAAATTACTATTCCCACTCCACTGAGTGCAGGTGTAGGGAAAGTGTTTAATAGCGGAAGGATAATATTTACAATTCCCACTCCAGTCAGTGCAACAATAGTGAAAGTGTTGGAAAGCTGAGGGGTAAACATTATTATTCCCATTCAAATGAGTCCAACAGTAGGGAAAGTGTTGAATAGCAGAGGAATACAATTAAGTATTCCCACTCCAGTCAGTGCAACAGTAGGGAAAGGGTTAGATAGCACAGAGGTAAAAATGACTATTCTCACTTCAATTAATTCAACAGGAGGGAAAGTGTTTGATAGCAGAGGGGTAAAAATTACTATTCACACTCTAATGAGTGCAACAGTAGGGAAAGTGTTGGATAGTGGAGGGATAACATTTACTATTCCAACTTCAATCATTGCAACAGTAGGGAAAGAGTTGGATAGCAGAGGGGTAAAAATTACTATTCCCACTCCCATGAATTCAACAGTAGGGAAAGTGCTGGATAGCGGAGGAATAACATTTACTATTCCCTCTCCAGTGAGTGCAATAGTTGGGAAAGTGTTGAATAGAAAATAAATAACATGTACTATTTCCATTCCAGTCTGTGCAACAGTAGGGAAAGTGTTGGATAGTTGAAGGGTAAAAATTACTATTCCCACTCCAATTAGTGCAACAGTAGGGAAAGTTTTGGATAGCGGAGGGGTGAAAATTATTATTCCAACTCCAGTGAGTGCAACAGTAGGGAAAGTGTTGGACAATAGAGGAATAACATTTACTAATCCCATTCCAGCGAGAGCAAAAGTAGGAAAAGTGTTGAATAGCGGAGGGTTAACATTTACTATTCTTACTCCAGTCAGTTCAAAATTAAAAACAAACAAAATAACATCTACAAAATAAAAATATATTTTTTAAAGTGAATAAAAATATATAAATATGTTAAAAAAATATATGTATTATTAAAAACAAAAACATATGATGTTAAATACACATCACAAATATTATATTACATAAAATAAAAATAAAAATGCAAACAAATAAATATTTTATTTAGAAATTATTTATTAGCCAAAATGTTAAATATTAAATACACCTACTTTTAGTCTATTTACTTGTTACCCTATAACACCACACCACTCACAATTCACATCATAAATAAAAAGAAATTTATTTGCATAATAATCATAATTATCAATTATACAAATAATATTATTTAAAAAACAAATTAAAACACATAACATTTAATTAACTTCCCACCATTTACACCGATAATCCCCACAACCCACACGTAAAATTAAGCTATAGAAAAATTAATTACACAAATGATATTCTTGCTGTCGATATTTCTGTGTCACGATATTTAAAAACTCGGTAATATTGTAAGTCAACATTTCTAACTCGATATTTTGACTGAATACCATCTGTACAAGATTAACTGTCCCGAATACCAAATGTGGACCACTTTTTTAGATATCTGATTCACTAAGGGAGGCCAATTTTATTTTAGTGCTCAAGCCTATTTTTTGCCCAAGTCTGAATGAGCAGTATTCACTGCATGCTTCAGAGACTATAAAACCAGTATTTGCATCAAGATCACTTCATTACAATTAGCAGCCTGTTTTGTCGAAGAGTTTTTGAATGAAACCCATTGCTTGTCTCCGGCACCTAGAATTAGGAATCGTAATTGTCACTGATAAAAAAAATTGGTAACAGGTTTGGGTTACCGTTGTTGATCACTTGTATTTAATTATGAAATGTATCATTCCACCAGTTACAGAAAATAGTCTACTCTTGTAGAAAAACTTTGGTTGAAAGTGCATACACATTACTCAAAGAGCTGGTGGTTCACTAAATATTTCTTCATTATTTTTATGTCCCCCGAGAAGAGCTGACTGAAGCTGAATGGCTCCAAATTACAATTACTGCTCCTCGATCCTAAGCAAATTCTCAATTTTACTCTACTCCACAACGACCGACATTCTTCTTAAAATCCACAAAATTACACATATGATTAAATATTTATGGGTCTGAGCTAGAGCTTGTTGGATGTGTGACTCCATCAAAACCATGACAGATATTTCATCCGCCGTATTACAAGTGCATTATATTCAGTGGCACTTGTAATATGGCAGACAAAATATTATTCCTTTTTGTGACAGAGTGACCCATCCCCCAAACACTAAGGGGCCGATTATGATGGCGGCAACCTGAGTCTGTCCGCAGGGGCAGCGGCGGTCCCTCCGTGCAAATTACGATGTGACCGCCAGGGTGGCGGTCACATCCTGTATTAATAACATTGCGGCGGGTGCTGCTTCAAGCAGCACCCACCGCAATGTTAAAAATGCATGTATTACATTTACATGCACAAAGCGGCAGGCACCGCGCGGTGCCTGCCGCTTTGTGCATGTAAATGTTGGGGGGTACCCCATGTGCACCCCCCACCCCTGACACCCTGGGGTCCTGCAACAGGCCCCCAAAAGCCAAAGTCCACATGCTTTTCCACGGCGGAAAAGCCGCCGCAGAAAAGCATGTCTCCGTGCAAATCCTAATTTGGCTGACGGTGTCTTGCAGGCACCGTCACCAAATAGCCCTCCCCACCCCGCGGATCAGCGGTGGACGGACCTGCCGTCCGCCGCTGGTCCAACCGCAATCCCACCGCCATCCTAATCTGGCGGTGGGTGTTCTATGTGGCTGCGGCGGTGAATCCGCATACTCCGGGCCAGCGGTGGCTTCCGCCGGCCCAGAGAATGCGGATTCACCGCAATCATAATGAGGCCCTAAATTAGGCCCTTAAAGTCCTCCATGAATATGAACTAAAAGGGTAGATACAGCGATGCTATCATTAAATGTTGATTCCTTCTTTTCCTCCAACTCAAGAACTTTCTTCACTTCATACTTTTTAATCTGTACCATGTCGTAGGTGACTCCCTTCTAAATTAGGCCCTCTAGTCTAGCCTAGATGATTACCAGCACATTCACAGAGGGAAAGCCCAGACTGCGATGAGTCAATTGTTCAATGAGCCTGGCAAATGACCTTTCTGCGATTAGTCAAGGGAACACTTTACACTCAGGAAAAACGTTTTAAACACCCACCTCACAAGAACTTATGTTAGAGCCACCACCATTTAATACCCATAACACCATCAATGTATGAGAAACACTGGATCAGTCGGTTTTTCTTTCAGAATCTCCCAACCTGCTTTCCGAAAGTCCCTCAATACCCTTCTACATACTATATTGTGAGTTGCATGCAGTTCATTTAACATCTGGGTTGAAGCCTCAGTGTACTCGCTACACTTTACTAAACTATTTAAAGATGTTCAATATTATTTCATGCAGATTTTGCAGTTCAGCGAATATCATAAAATTGACTGTTTCTTCTGCTTTAGTGTCACAAAAAATAATTTGCTTTTCACCATCGGTTACAGTTGAAATTTCACACTTAATTCAAAAACCACAGCAGTGGTATGTGGTCCTAATTATTTTTTTAAAGTTTAAAAGCTTTATTTAAACTGACATACACTTACAAATAGTAAGCCATACAAGATATCTTAAACTTAAATTAAAAGAAATGATAAGGCAAATACTAAACTAAGTAAAAAGCATTTTACATTTTGACATTTTCAGAGGGAGGAAAGAGGATATAATATAATTCTACAATTGAAGATCGTACATCATTGCACATAGATAATAAAGAATGAAATAGTTAACATACCTAAAAATTATATAATGTTTAGTAAATAAGCAGAGAAAATAACAACGTACAGCGGTTTATAATTTTCAGAACGTTTAAAAGATACATGCGTTTTTGCAACTTTATTTAAATAATTAGTTAATGGTAACCAATATAAATCTCTATTAGCAAGTGGACTGTAAGCGGAGGCCAAAACAATATACAATCTATTATAGTGACAAACATTGTTCCACCAAGATTTAACTGAAAGTTTAGTTGAACATTTCCAATTTAGTGTGATTTGCTGAAAAGCTAAAGCCAACATAATGTTAAATAAACCTTGTTCATGTACAGCTAACCCCAAGGACTCTCTCAGATTTCCTACAAAAAGAGTAACATTAGATAAAGGAATATTTAAGTTAAAAATGTTGAATATAAGAGACCATATGTTCACCCAGAAGGAGGTTACATTGGGATAGGAAAACAAAAGATGGAACAAATCAGCTAGAGGGGATTTACAGGTCCAGCACGAGTGATTATTAATATGTGAAAATGTAGCTATTGAAAGGGGAGTAAAATACAACCTATGATAAAGAAAAAACATAGATTGAGTGGTAGAAGCAGATCTAGAGATTTTTAACGATCTTGCCCAAGTCTTGTTCCAGAAGTCAATGCTCCAGACACATCCCAGATCGGCCTCCCACGCCAATTGTAAATTAGTTTTAGAAAGGTCAGGGTCTAGGGTAAAAAGATGTTTATAGATCAAATAATGTTTTTGAAACAATAATAGACATTTTAAAAGCGGATCGTCTGAAGATGTAGAGGTATCAGAAGGGAAAGAATAGAAGATATCCAAAATGATCTCCATAAGTGTTGAAAATTTCTGCCAAACAGAGCAGGGACACTTAAAAGTAGCTTGAAAATGAGGGAAGGAACATGGGGTCATGCCATCAAACATATCTCGAACCCAAACTATTGGGTAATAAGGCAGTTATACCAAAGAGGAGATTGTAGAAAAGAATCTCTAGTAGAGATCTTTGGTTGACAATGAGGTCTTAATAGAGAGCACGTGTGATGAAACAATGGAAGAGATGTGATATTTGCAGTAAATGCAAGAATTTAATTTACAGAAAAAGGTGCAATCAGAGAAATTTTCACTCTAACCCTTAAAACTCTAAAACAGGAGATGTCTCTAACAAGTCACTCAGATGCCTGCTTTAGGCAAAAAGCCTTATGGTAAAGTCTCTTGTTTGAAGTGGAGTCAAGTTGTTTAAAATACATGAAGGGAATACAAATGGGTAGCATTGAAAAAATGTACAACAAGATGGGGGCAATCATCATCTTAATGGAATAAAACCCCCACCATGAAAGAAAAGGAGGGTTCCAGGAGGAAAGAAGTTTAGATATTCAATCAAGACCTTTCTTCATATTCATTTTAACCAAATCTGATTTGGAGTTATTGAACCAAAATCCTAAGTATTTAATTTTAGAATTATTCCATCAAAAACCAGTCAAATCAAAATGTTGTTTAAAACAAAATTTGGTAATAGGCAACATGTCTGTCATATCAGGATTCATTTTGTAACCAGAGACAGGATTAGAAATGAAAGGCAAAATATCATCTGAATAAGCTGATAGTTTCAAATGAGATCCTCTATAAAGAAATCAATATATAAGTGTATTTAGACGGATACGAGACCAAAAGGGATCAATAGATAAAACAAATAAGAAAGGGTATATTCGACATCTCGTTGCAGTGGAAAAAATTGTGAAATAAGACCATTAATGTAGACAGAAGCACTGGGGCTATGTATACAGTAGAGAAATAAGAGAAATACATTTGGGACCAAAACCATGCCAATGAAGAGATTTAAATAAAAAAGACCAATCAACTCTACCAAATGCTTACTCCGCATCGATAGAGACTATGGCTAAACAATCAGAAAGAGTTCAAGCTTTATTAAGAACATTAGGAAGGGGGGTGGCTAACAAGATGACTGCACAGGACATGCCTCTGCGGAGCTCCAGCTGGACGCAGGGGGAATCCTTCAGAATCCTGCAGTGTGAGGCCGACACTGATCTGACTAACATCGTCCCAGGGGACCTCACAGGCATTGAATATGTTAAAGAGGCATGATAACGAGGTGCAGTAGCCTCTGTGAAACTGCCAGCGGATGGACAGGGCCACCATTTTGTATAGCCAAGGTTGTTGCCAAGACTGGGCTTGGAAGCTGGGAGCCAGAAACTGGAGCCCCCCTGGTGAACTGGTGACGGCACTGAACTTTGAGCTGGTCGGGCTCACTGCCATCACCAGATATGTGTGCTCTGAGGTGGCAGCGGACTGATAAAGCACAGAGGTGGCGCGATGGCCTGGAAAAACACTGGGGGCGAGGAAGCAGGCCAAACTACGATGCCTAGGTGGGTTGCTCTTTCAGGCCAAACTCCAGATTGAACACAGGGGTAAGGCGTTGTTCTTTTTCTCAGCTGTGGAGGCCCCTGACTGGATGGACGCATTGGGAAGCAGGGTGATCGTTAAAGCACGCAACCCCGTTCATGGAAAACACCAGACTCAGTGGACCAAGCTCAAAGACCACGATGACTGTGTGGAGGGAAAAGATCAAAGAATAAGGGTGGTCCTGGAAGGGTCAGGGCGTAGGCAGAAGGACTGTCAGACTCGGAGATTACCTTGTCGGACATTTTACCGGACACTTTAGTTTCTTGAACCCAGGTTCTGTGGAGGAAATGCAGGCTTATTAATCAAAACAATCAGATAAGTGGGATAATAATAATAATAATAATAATCCACATTTGTAAAGCGCACAATCACCCGTTAGGGTCTCTAGGCGCTGGGGGCCGTCGGAAAGATTAAGCAAGCTATTGCCCAGAGTCACATGGTGCTGTGCTAACCTGCCGCCGGAGCCGGGGATCGAATCGTGATCCCCAGATTCCAGCGTCAGTCGCCCTGCCCGCGGCGCCACACCTCTTCCACGTGGAGGGACCTATTCTAAATGTGAGTGCTTCTCTTTGTTTTTTGTGGGGAATAGAAATGTAGGTACACCCTGTGGCGGGGGGAGGACCATGCCCCTCTATAGAGGCTGGGGTCTGTTAAGGGAGCGAGAGCTTCCGGCCTCGCACCCTGTCAAGTACCTGGCCAATTGCAAGACACTTACTTAATGGGACATGCCAACTGTCTATTGACTGATCTAGCAACAAATAGAACGCAAATACAGTTCAAATTGCAGTGGTTAAATGGTTTATTCATGAAAATTGCGGAGAGAAGTATAGGGATGGGAATTTTTGTTCTCCACGATGTGGGGAGGGGTGAGTCCATTTCACTACCCGGAGCGTGGGGGTAGAGTTGAGTTTGAGTTTAAAATATTTTTAGAGCGCGCGTACACCAGTCGGTTTCATGGCGCTATTTTAGTACAACAGACCCAGAGGGTGGAAAAACTGGGGGCAAGGAGTAGATTTAAGAGGGGAATGCCTGGGTGAAAAGAAACGTTTTGAGGGCTTTACGGAAAAGGGAGTACTGGGGACGGGATCTCAAGATGAGTGGGAGCGAATTCCAGAATGTAGGAGCCACAGTGGAGAACTTGGAGCCTCCCCATTTTTTTCGCTTAAAGCGGGGGATAATGAGGAGTTGTTGGGAAGCGGAGCGCAGTTCTCTGGTCAGAGTGTAGTTGAGGATTGCAGAGGAGATAAAAGCAGGGGCAGAACCAGACCGAGCATTAAAAATGATGCAGCCCAGTTTGAATAGGGCACGTTGCTGGACAGGGAGCCAGTGCAGGGACTTGAGAAGAGGAGTGACATGGTGTGACTTAGGGAGGCCAAAAACCAGGCGAGCTGCCTGGTTCTGAACCAACTGCAAACGCCTCACGAGGTACGCCGGCATGCCACAATAAAGGGCATTGCCGTAGTCCAAACGGGACGTTACCATCGCCAAGAGTATAAGTTTAAGGGCAGATGGGGTGAAGAACCTGGAGACTTTGCGGATTGTCCGAAGGGAAAGGAAAGCAGAGGATACAACCAAACCAACTTGGGAGTGAAGGGAAAGTGAATCATTAAATTTGAAACCAAGAGTTTTTACAGAGGAAACAGGCCTAGGTGGGGAACCTAGGGAGGGGGGCCAAAAAAGAGAAGACCAAGGACTGGAACAACCACCTGTCAACACCAATTCCGTTTTATCGGGATTGAGTTTCAGGTGGTTGTGGTTCATCCAGTCCTGGATGAAAGTCATGACAGAATGAAAATTGGTTATCGACACGGAGGAGGGGGATAAAGAAAAAATGAGCTGGAGATCATCGGCATAATTGTATACACAGACCTCCAGCTGCTGTAAAGCAAAAATTAGGGGGGCAAGGTACAGATTAAATAACAGTGGGGACAGTGAGGAACCTTGAGGGACCCCACACTGCACAGGACGAAAGTCAGCTGAGTAGTCGCCCAGGCGAACTGCCTGAGTACGGCCACTCAGAAAGGAGGATAACCAGACCAAGGACGACCCCCCGATTCCCGCCGCCCTGACACGTGAAAGTAAAATGGCATGGTCCACCGTGTCAAAAGCGGCGGAAAGATCGAGAAGGACCAGGGCCTGGGGCTGATTTGTGTCCATGCCCTCTCGAAGATTATCCAAGACAGATATAGCCACAGCCTCTGTCGAATGAGCAGGGCGGAAGCCAGCCTGCCTAGGAGCTAAAACACTGTTCCTTTCCACAAAGGCACTCAAGGTTCTCACAACATGACGCTCTAGTACTTTAGCCAAATAAGGCAAGAGAGAAATAGGGCGGTAGTTTGCTGAAACAGAGGGATCAGCCCCAGGTTTTTTTAAAATAGGTACAATTACCGCCGATTTGAGTGAGGATGTGACAATACCCTGGGAAAGTGAGCTGTTCAAAAGCATAAGAGGTGGTGAGGGACAGGAGGAGTAAATCTGTTTCAAAATGTGGGTGGGACAAGGGTCCAGGGGGGAGCCGGACTTGACTAAGGGAAGGAGGGACAAAAAGGAATCAGCCGTGAGCGGAGGGATAGAATCCAGGCGAGCAGTAACTGGGGGACAGGTGGGATCGGTAAAAGAAAGGGAGGGGGGGAGAATATTAGCTCTGATCGTGCTGATTTTATCCAGAAAAAAAGAATTAAGGGAATCGCAGAGGGATTGTGAGGGGAGAGGTTTCAAAGAGGCCCTATCAGAATAGGCTAAGTCATGGATAATATCAAAAATTTCTCTTGGTCGGTTTTCAGCGTGCTGGATTTTAGATGAAAAATAGGCTTTCTTCGCTTCCAAAATGGATTTCTTATACAAGGCCAAGAGGGCGGTATAGAGGTTTCTCGAGGAGGGACAATAGTCCCGCCGCCATAGACGCTTCGCTCGTCGGAGCTCAAGTTTTTGGGCTTTCAAGTCCTCAGAGAACCAACGGTTAGCATCTTTGGGCCGTTTAGACGATATGCGCTTAAGAGGGGCGACTGCATCACAGCCAGCCCGCAGCCAGCCATCGATAGATTCCGCTTGTCTAAAAGATGACAGCCCTGAAAGATCCGGGCTAGACTCGGAGAGTGTGGCCGACAAGGCGGCAACGTCTACGCGGTTCCATGATCGTGCCCAGATGTTTTTAACAAGAGGGGGTTTGGGAGCTGTCCGGATTGAGAAGGAAAAACAAATAAGAGAGTGGTCGGACCAGGGGCAGGGAGTGGTGGAAAGTGATGTTACCGGGCAATCTCGGTACCAAATTTGGTCGAGAATGTGACCGAGGCTGTGGGTGGGGGTGTGGACAGCAGAAATGAAATTGAAGGAGCGGAGTGACTCTGAGAACTCTTTGGACACTGTACACTCAGCAGGATCGGAGGGCCAAAAATTAAAATCCCAAAGCACCATGATGGCTGAGTGATTAACTGCCAGAGTAGCCATCAGGTCTTGGAAATTTGGGAGAAATGATTGCGAGGGAGAAGGGGGTCGATAAATGAGGACACACGTGAGAGGGGGAGTAAAGGAAAGTGACCGAGCCACCAAGCACTCTGATGATCCCAAAGGGGAGCAAACTATAGGTTGAAAAATAATGTCTTTACGAGCAATCAGAGCAACTCCTCCACCTGGCCTACCAGAGGGACGATCAGCTCGAAGAGCATAGTATGATGGGGGGAGAATTGCCAGTAGGGAGGGAAGGGAACTGTCGGAGAACCAGGTCTCAGTGAGGAATAAGAGGTCGGGTTTATGTGACTCCAACAGAGTGAAAAGGTCGAGTTGATGCTTGACTGCCGATCTGGTGTTAAGATAGATCGCGGAAACAGCCGTTTGAGGAGTGCCGGTGGAAGGGGGGCTAACGCGGCGGCCGGTCGAGGGTAATGATGAAGAACAGGAGTGGGGGGGATCATTAGAAATATAAAGGCCAAGTCTAATGAGTCGGGCTGTAACCCTGTCCTCCAGGGGCCACAAGCCTTGATGATCAGTCAATTGAGCAGATGAGTAATGAATAAAGGGAGCAGAGTGACTAGCCCCTAGCCTCAGTCGGCCGCGGACGGGCGCAGACGAGCTTTCCTTTGGCGCGCCTTCGTCGCGCCATCGTCGCGCCCGCATGCGCTCGTCCGCTGCACTTCCGAGGAAAGCACATGATTTATGGAGGGAAAGATTAGTGGGTGGTGGGCGTGGCCTCCAAGGGGGCGTGGCCTGCGAGCTGATCGAGGCGCTGGGAAAGCGTTCCCCGCCAAGTTAACAACAGCGCAGAGTCCGCTAAGCGTCAAGTGAAGGGTAAGTGAGTCTTAAAATGCAATAAACAACGCAACAATTTTTAAAAAGAAATGAGCTGCCTCCCGGCTTTCCGCCTCAGGAGTGTAGTACCAAACAAATGGTGGCGTTTGTAATCAACGTCCCTTTTGTATTGGTGGGCGGTGGGCGTGGCCTCCAAGGGGGCGTGGCCTGCGAGCTGAGCGAGGCGCTGGGAAAGCGTTCCCCGCCAAGTTAACAACAGCGCAGAGTCCGCTAAGCGTCAAGTGAAGGGTAAGTGAGTCTTAAAATGCAATAAACAAAGCAACAATTTTTAAAAAGAAATGAGCTGCCTCCCGGCTTTCCGCCTCAGGAGTGTAGTACCAAACAAATGGGTAGGGCTGGGAGAATCAATCAGTTATGTTTGTTATTCATTAGTTCAGTGAAGGTATAGGGAATCTATGTTTGAGATGTAATTTACTAATGTGTGACCTGTTTCGGAAAGAGATACAGGTGTGGGACCCCAAAGACATTGTTGATCATGGATTACCATGGCTCCCCCGTGACAAAACTGCTTGCCTGGAATGTGCGGGGTATGGCAATGGGTGAAAAACTAAGTATTGTGAATGCCTCTTTAAGACGTTATAGAATCTCTGTAGCAGGCCTCAAGGAAAAGCATATTTTGGGAGACACACTTCCTTATGTCAGATGTGGATGGAGGGGATAATTATACGCCACTTCATTTTCGAGATTCTTATCTGGGTGGCCTTAGGGATTCCCTTCCAGCACTTACATCATGTTTGTGACACCGAGGGGCAAAATGTGATCCTGTATGGCAGGCTCAATGGCCACGACGAGATTTGCTTTATTAATGTATATGCCCCTAATGCTGATATCCCATTTTTGTTTTCCTGAAGTGATGGGCCCTGTGGCTCCATATTTGAGGAGAGGGGTGAATATGATAGGGGATGTAAATTGTGTGTCGGATGGGGTGATGGATCGGGAGCCTCCCTGAGTGAATACTAAACCAGGCATGACCGAAGATCTCAGGGACGCCCTAATAGGGTTGGGACTAATGTATGTGTGGAGGCTGAGGCACCCAAATAGTAGAATTTTCTCCTGTCATACTCTTGCAACAGATACATTTAACAGACTTGACCAGTTCTTCGTATCTGCAGATCTGCTCCCTAGGGTGGGGGAAGTGGTATACCTCCAAGGCATATCTCAGGTCCTTCTCCTATGATATTATCCTTCAGTACGGAGAGGCCTAGGTCTGCGATCCCGACATGGACGCTCCAGGCCGAGGCATTCACTGATCCACCTTTTGCTGCCACAATAAGTGACAAACTCTCTAGCTATTTTGAAACGATTTGGGGATCTGCATCCTCAAGAGGGGTGGATTGGGAGACGATCAAGGTGGTGATCCGGGGAATATTTATTAACACAACCTATGGGGTAGGACCACAGCTTGAAAGAGACATTAAGGTACAGGAAGGGAAACTAGAAAAACTGGAGATATCCCTTCTGAAGGATCCCCAGCTTCTGGACGAATGGCATACAGCACAGGAACAGATGTTGATGGCATTATCCAGGCTTGAAAAGTTTAATTATACCGCACACCGGCAGCACTGGCGTCACTATTCAGACTTGAAAAGTTTCATTATACCGCACACAAGCAACACCTGCATATGGAGGGGGATCGATCCGTGGCCCTTCTTGCCAAGTTGATTAAAAGTAAGAAAAAAAATTCCCATATCGTGCAGATACAGTCGAAAGATGGGTACATGGTATATAGCCAAGGGAAAATCCTGGATGTCCTGGATGATCATTTAGCCTGGGTGTATGCAGGGCGCCCTCCCTTGGATCCGGAGGCAAAGACTGAATTCATGGCCGATCTGGGTTTACCTCGACTGGAGGAACAGGTGAGTCAGCTATGCGATGCCCCGTTAACTAAAGAGGAATTACTGGGAGCAATATAGGCTCTAAAATAACAATAAGCTCCAAAATAATCCAAAGGACTGGAAGTGACGGTTTACAGTCTGAGTTTTATAAAGGATTTGCATCCATCTTGGCCGATCGCCTCTGGAAGTATATAATGAAGCACTTCAGAGACAGGGGCTACCACCCTCAATGAGAGATTTGCTGGTAGTCATAATGCCCAAGGCATACAAGGATGTACGGTTACCAAGCTTTTATAGACCTAATTCCCTTTAGAAAATGGATATAAGAATTCTGAGTGGGATCCTGGCAGCGCGAGTTCAACCACATATGCCCCATTAAATTGATCCAGACCTGGAAAGGCTTCATCCCAAAGCGTCATATTGCCCATAATCTACTGAGTCTAGCCCATGTATGGCACTCCCGCTCACTGGTCCAGGAAGACTACGACCTGGAGCTATTAGATATAGAACAAGCATTTTATTCAGTAAGTTGGATATACATGTGGGAGGTCCTGGAAAGAATGGGTGGTGAGTCACTATTTTTAAAGTGGGTACAGTTGCTTTATACGGCTCGGCATGCCAGATTATGTGTGGGAAGGTTGGTCTTGAGAGCTTTCACACTGCAACATGGCACCAGACAGAGGTGCCTGTCGTCGCCACTCCTCTTTGCAGAAGTGATGGAGCCACTGACGGTGACTCTGAGAGGGCAGTTGGCAGCTTTTGGGATCCCACTGGGAGCATCTAATCATGTGGTATTGCTGTAAGTGGATTATAGTTTGGTGTGTCTCCGACAACCCATCTAGGCGATTCCGATATTGTTGGATGTTCTTCAAAGGTTCGGGAATGTATCCGGACTGAAGAGAAACCCTGGGAAGACTGGCTCTGCAATCAGATGGCAAACTGTTGAAGGTGGGGCTCACATGGGGAGAGACAGAACCTAGGTACCTGCCAATTAAGTTGGTCATGAAAGCTGATCAATATATGGCACTGAACATAGAGAAAGTCATTGAGGGAATACAGGGGTTGGTGCAATGGAATCATGTGAAGGTAAATTTAGGAAGAAGCTAAAAACCTAGCTATTTTCCTCTGCGTTTTAAAGTAAAGGAGAGTCAAAGGAATGTATTAGTTGGTACATTTTTCTGTGAAGTGCCTAGAGTCGTTCCCACTTAGCGATTCTGGTCAGCGCGGGGACACGCCAGTTGGTGTAACCATACGCTTTAGAAATGTTAAAATCAATAAATAAATCAATTTCTGGCAGTAATTACCATTGTCCCTTATGGGAAGGATTGCATAGCAAAAATTACCATCTTACCGAGTTATCTTTACAGGATGCACCATTCCCTTTATAGAGTACCACCAAATTTCTTGGTCAACCCAGATAGTTTACTGATCTACTGTGGGGCACTAAACACAAAAGGGTCAGCTTGGCCACGCTGCAAAGGACATGGCAAACGGAGGGACTGGAGGTTCCATGCCTGGAATTTTATTATATGGCCTCTCAACTTCAACATGCTGTGCACTGGCTGGATGAAGCCGACAATTGGGAAAAGCGCCTGCTGATGTGCACATTTGATGCTGGATCACTGCCAGAGCTGTTGATGAGGGGGGCACAATTATCCCAGACATGCCCTTATATAATTCTACACGTGGCAGAAATATGGGAACTCAACATCAATACAGTGCTACGACGAGCGCCATAATCCCTGGACATATCCCTTTGGGTAGTACAACCCTTCTTGAAAATGTTGGCCTCTATGTCTATACCTAGATGGATGGCGGGAGGAGGGATGCCTAACGATGGTAAATGTATACAACAATAAACAATGTATCACAGGTGAGCAGGCAGTGGACACCTTTAGTTTGGGCACTGGGCTGTTTTTACAATGTGAGAAATCGGCTCAGGTGGCTAGGGAGTTGTGGTCCTCGTTCCCAGAGGAACCTCCCGTGGCCAAAGTATTTTTTATAAAGATTCAAAGATTTAGATATTTCTATAATTGATATATCCGACTCAAGAGCATCGAAGTCCAGGTTTTTCATGTGAAGAGGGAGTAGATTGAGCAAGATAAGTATCAATTAAAGAAGTAGATGCAGGGGGTTTCGGTGTAAATAAAGATTTATAAAATTACACAAATTCTTCTGATGATTGAATGTAGTCTATTATTATTCGTTCTTTTCGAGCTTTGAGGTAATAAGCTAAAGTGGAATCTTCTTTATTCCCTCCGCCTTAATAACAGACACTGCTATGTAACAGAATAGATGAAGCGTTGTCCATGGTTAATTTATTAAAATCTAGTTTTACACAAAGAAGTTCCTCTCAATTAGAACTAGAGGAGGGAGAATACAATTGATGTTCTAGACGTTTGCTATTTGCTAATAAACCTTTATATGGAGGGAGTGTTTTTTTTCTTTTTCCTGGAAACAATGTTTATAATGGAACCATGAACAGCAGCTTTGAATGTATCCCAAATCAATGAGGGGAAAGAGTTCGGATCTACATTTAAGGAGAAAAACTCATCAGCAAAGGAAAAAGAAAAAAAGGATCTTGTAAAAGGAAATTATTAAACCTCCATCTGGAAGATCTGGGCTGTGGTTAGAGGAAGTCCAAATCGGCAACAACCAATGCATGATCACAAATTACAATAGGTTCAATTGAGGAGGAAATGAGATTCTGGGATGAAGGTTTGGAGAGGACAATGTAGTCTAACCGAGTGGGGGACCCAGGGGGAGGGGAAAAAAAAGAAAATTCTGTTACATCTGGGTTACATAAACACTAAGCATCAACAAAGTGTGTCTGAGAAATTGTATTGTGAACTTGTGTGTGAGCTTTATGAGGGATGAAACAAGCCTGGGACTTGTGGTCAATAAAAGGGTCTATAATCTGATTGCAGTCGCCTCCTAAAATAAAAAAAATATATCTTTATACTGAATACATTATTTTGTATTATTGGGCCAAAAAAGAGTAGTCCGGTTGAGGGCCATAAACATTATATACAGTCAAAGATATATTGTTAACAAGTAACTTAACTAAAAACAATCTACCTTCCAAATCTGTGTCTTGAGATATAACAGAACAATTCAACTTTTTGTGACATAGAGTAATTACACTATTTTTCTTGTTGGAGGTAGGAGAAACAAGGACTGAACCAAGCCAACTTCATTTGAGCTTCAAAGCCTCTGTTTCCGTTAAATGGGTTTCTTGTAAAAGAACTAAATCTGGGTTATAGGAGGGTAAATTAGATAGTATTGTCTGTCTTTTTATGGGGTTAATAAAACCTCTCACATTCCAAGATATAACTCTGAATGTATACAAGTTAAATGATATATGAAATAACATGATCAACAATAATAATCACAGGAAGATGAAACAATGAGATAAGGAGAAAGAGCTGTGGAAAGAAAGGTAATATAGAAGAAAAAAGGAGAAAGAAAAGGGTAATAGATAGGACGCTAAGAGAAGACTGTACATGCCACCAACCGATGAAGTATATGGGTACAAATGAGAATAAAGAAAGAAAAGGACTGATGACTGCAATAGTTATCTTCAGGGGCGAACAAGAAGAGAGATAGGAGGAGTGGCGACACACAGATGAAGATGACACAACCAACTGGAGAGAAAGCACCACAGCAGGGAAGCATTTAAGACAAGTAGGAGACGAATAAAAAGAGATCTCAAAAAGAAAACCTGTAGTGGTATGAAGTGAAAAAGAATAGGATGAACATGTTATAATACAATTGTTAAGAACAGCCTGCAAAAGAAACAATTAGATGGTTCCTAGTGAATCAAACATGTCTGTAATAGAAAAAAAGAAAAATCAAGGTATGGAAGACACAGAAGAACCACCAGAAGTTTTCCATCGACGCTGTGGAGTATGATTGAATAAATTTCCTCAGGGCTGCCTGGTCATCAAAGGTAGAAGTGCTGTTTTGAAAAGTGACTTTGAACAAGCATGGGGAAATAATCCGTAACGTGCACCAAGTAAAGTGTACATAAAGCTGGGCGAAGTTCAAGGAATTCCTTCCCTCGTTTGGCTGTTGCTGGGGAAACATCCTAGGAAATCATTTAGAACCCGTCCAAACGAGTTATTTTTTAAGTTTAGCTGCATTTAAAACTTGAAGAAAGTAAGTGACTTTCAGAAATAAAAGAATCACACCCCGTGGCTTCGAAGCCCGGACCTACTCTATGAACCCATTGAATTTTCCGATTTGTAGCCGCAGGAAGATCAAGAAGCTTTAGAAGAAAGGTGGTGAAAAAATTAACAGGATCATCACCTTCCAAACCTTCCGTAAGACCATATAAGCGGAGATTATTAAATCTATTTCTATTTTCAAGGTCTTCAGCAGATTTCTTCAACAATAGGACCTCCTTCTCTAAGTAATTCATTTGGTGGATGCATCTTGTAGTTCATCAACATGCTGCTCCACTACCGTAATGGGAGATTCCTTAGATGACCATTTAGTATCTAGAACTTGCAGGCAGAAATTGGTTTCCTCAATAAATGGGCATAAAGCACGTATTTCCTCTCATCAATGTACAAAGATACGGGAGACACAGACTTCAGGGGAGAAGGAGGATCTTGTTTAAGACACTTATTGGCAGAAGCTGGAGTCTGCATTTTGGTTGAAGAGGTTGGCAAAGCCGTCGGTCGTGAACAACCAGACTGAGCCACATTACTAGTATTGTGCAATAAAGAGCCAGTATGGGAGGAGTCAGACACAGGAGCGGAAGAGGTAAATTTCTTGTTAGTAAGCAGCAATATCTTACTGCTACCCATAAGACGAAGGAAGAAGAAAATCCTTAGGAGCAAAAGGAATCACCAGCACAAATATCAAAGTTTATGAAAAGGACTCCAAAAATATTCTCAGACGAAAAAAGAAAAATAGCTGCACAAGAACCCCCAATAAGGTAGTACAACCTCTCCTGGCCCAGAAAACAATAATTATGCATGAAACCACAAACACTGCATAATATTATAGTCGCTTCGTAAAACTTTTGTCTGAAGTATAAGGAAAAACGCCATCACAGAGGAATTCAAAATGGCGGCAGTAGAGTAGCTGAAGCAGTTTTAGAGTCTCTCATATGAAAAGAGAATGAATATTCATACCAGTTGTGAGACCCACCCAAGGGGTCTTCTGATGTGTGAAACCCTCCGTTTCAAGTTGAAAACAAAGTTAGAGCCGCAAAATTCCCAGTGGCATTTCCCATCACAATGAGGAGATCAGGGTTAGGTGGCCATCTTGTTTGCCGCTGTGCGCGCTCCCTCGTGGTCCTAATGTTTTATTAGGAACATATTCGAATCACATGTTTTCTATTTAATGTAGGGTGTTGACTAAAGCATGCAACTTTCACTGCACATTTTTGTTTATCTGATACTAATGACATATATAACATGATAACTCCTCTCCAACAAACTAACTGAAATAATAAGACATTGTGACAAAACTAGAATGAGCTCCAATGGGGAAATATACGTGCATTTTATACAAACGGTGTCTTTGGGATTTCATGTGAAATGTGAAGTTGTGTTTAAATGTTCATGTCCCCTTGTTATATCAGGTTCTGTGATTGATTTTCATAACTCATATTGACAGCAAAACCTGCGAAGCAGTCCTATTTGCAGCTTACAAGGTGTCTTCTTCACAATACGTTTCAAGGATGCTTTTACATCAAAACCCTATGTGCTTCAAATTAATGTGTACTGGCAACCTCTGATAACCAACAGGTATTGTTTTTTAAGAGAAAAAAGAGAAAGAGTGTGTGTGTATTTATATATTTACTGAAAAAGTAAGATTAAAGAGTTATACTTCAGGTAGTAAGATTTAATTTTGACTTAGAAAGTCACTGAAAAGCACACTACTGCTTAAAAAACAGAAAAAATAATTGAGTTTGGCCAGCCAGACATAACTGACATAGGGCCAGATGTAAGTCGCCAATTACCGGTCGGTAACGGCCGATTTCGGCCGTTACTGACCGGTATTTGGTATTTGGCATGTAGGGGGCATTTTATTTACAGAATCGGTATATTTACCGATTCGGTAAATTTACAGAATCGGTAAAATACCGAATCGGTAAATTTACCGATTCTGTAAATCAAGATGTAGGTGGCACTGTAATCAGTGCCACAGGCCCTTACCGAATCGTTATTTACCATGGAATACTATTCCATGGTAAATAACGAATTCCAGTGTACATGCACATCTGTGCATGTACACCTGTGCCATGTGGCACACAGACATGCCCTAAGGGCATGTCTGTGTGTCACATGGCACACAAGCCCGAAACGGGTGCAACAGGGTATCAAAGTGACACCCTGTCCCCCTTGTAAAATCGGTAATTTTACCGATTCGGTAATTACCGAATCGGTATTTGCTATTGAATCCTATGGGCTTCAAGGCCCATAGGAATTAATGGCAAATATCGATTCGATAATTACCGAATCGGTAATTACCAAATCTTACAGATTCGGTATTTTTACCGAATTATTAACCTACATAGCAATTACCGAATTGTAAATACCGAATCGGTAAAATTCGGTATTTACCATTCGTAAATTGCTATTACCTACATCTGGGCCATAGTATATAACTTACACCGCCATAGATTTCAGATGTCATCCATGATGTAACATATGAGGTAATAAGCAGTGCACCACATGCAGAATCACGTTGTGCTAGTTATACTCATATGAGTTACTTATAAATGCGCCTAGTCCCCCAAGTAGGTACAACACCTCACCCTGACGCTGCACATGGCCTTCAGACCTGCTTACTGGAGAGATGTCTGTAGGGCCTGGCATGTGGCAATGCCCTGTGCTTAACCCTTCGTGAATTGCTAACACCCGCATGAGTGGTCAACAGGACATAGATTCCCATTCAACATTTTGTTTTTAATTCATCTTATTTCTGCTCCTGCTAGACTCCTGTGGAACCATGAAACATGAAGACACAAAAACATTATTTCTATTTTATTTTTGTCCTTCTGGGCTCTCCTCCCCAGTTAGTTTAGGGGTTGTGGTATCCCTAACCTATCAACTGGTGTGCATTATTTTTAGGACTCAAGGACTGATTCCCCTGGTTCTGTAATGGTAGCCTCAACAATGTTCTTCATGTTGCGACCGCCAATCATATCACTCAGTTCAGCAGGACTCTTGAGGGCCCAACCAATCAGAATTCCTTTGTTTGTCAGTTTTTCTGACAGGAGTCCTGCTGGAGTCCCAAGGCAAAATACATTTCTACATTAACTTCTCTAAAATGGCTAAAAAGAATTACACAAGAACACAAAAAACACACTTTCCAGTTAAATATCTAGGGCCCAATCAACAAAGGTAAACTTCACAAAGGTAAACTTAAACCTGAAGTCTAACTTTATTCCTGGTGTCTAAATTTTCACTTGAAGTATAAGTTCAGAGACCGTCTGACTTAGACAAAAAGTCTAACTTCATCACTTTTTAGTATTCACAAAGACAACTGACTACTAGTAACTTTACTACTAGTAATTGTATTAGAAGTTACTTTATTGCTTGTAATTTTACTAGTAGTAACTTTACTAGAAGTAACTTTGCTACAAGTAAGTTTACTAGTGGTAGAGTTACTAGTAGGAATTTACCTTTGTGTGTACTGAAAAGTAGAAAAGTTAAACATTTGGTCTAAGTTAGAATTTTGGTCTAACTTTACCTTTGTGAGTCGGGCCCCTAGCTATTTGTCAAATCAGGTATAATTCTGTTCAGTTGTTTTGTCTGTATAGATGTCAAAGTTTTCTTATGAAAAATGAATGGGGAAGAAGGAACTGCGGTAGCTGTACTTTTTTGTGGAAAATCATTGGGATGAATTGTCAAATGGCGCCAAAGTTATTAGCAAACACTAAAATGCTTTAACTGGTATAATGACATAGTGGCTAACTATATATTTCACAGGGATGGTAGTTACACGTGCATACATACATATATATATATATGTATATATCCCAAACGTAATTGCCCTCGCAAATTAAGACACCCACTCAACGTCTTGTTTACCCTTTTTTATTCCGGTAGGCAGCAGCTAACTGGAGACAGCTCTCCCAATGAATCTTTTGCCAGTTTGCCTTACGCGTTTCATGGATCAGTTCCTCTTGGTCACAAGCCTGGCTTAAGGGGAAATAAGAGCTTGGCAGCTTGTGTGCAGGTGATATAGTTCTTAGTCCCGCCCCCCTGGGCGTGTCTGCATTCGGGCATTGTGGCTGGCCCGGCTCGTACCAGCGACCGAACTGGAACTAACATTTGCGGGAGACAATTAGGAGCTGCATCCACTATGAGAATATGATGAACTACGGGTACCACAATGCCCGAATGCAGACACGCCCAGGGGTGCGGGACTAAGGACTATATCACCTCCTAACTATAACTACCTACTGGCGACCGCCAGTAGGTAATATATGTATATATATATATATATATATTACCTACTGGAGGTCGCCAGTAGGTATATATAGTTAGGATTTTTTCTCTATGGGATTTTTGAAAATTCTATGTCTAATAACTTTGGCGTTTGTGGACGGAATTGGCTGAAATTTTCAGGAAAATGGCACATTTTGTTTCTGAGCAGCCCTTGAAAATTTGGGGGGGGTTCGTCAAGGGGGGGCCGAGAAAAAAGGGGGTCCCAAAACGTGTTTTTAACATTGAGTTTTCCATAGGGCGGTTGGCCTCACTTTTAGCCCGAACGGCTGAATGGATTTGCACGAAACTTGGCAAAATTGTAGGGACTGGTAGCCCGATGTGCCTTTTGTAGGTCTCAATATATGTGCTCCAGTGGATTTTGAGAAATTAACGTTTAAAAAAAGATATATATCTGTAACAGCGGACCAGGCAGCGTCCCAGGACGCGTACTTTTCGCGCAACGGAGCTTTGTGAAGCGAAGCTGATTGGTTCTCTGGCGTCTGTCAACATTCCAAAAAGTCCGTAGCGGCCGCCATCTTGTCTCTCGGTAGGATCGAGAGACAAGAGGAGGCCAAAGCGAAGGGGCAAATGACCATAAGGGGGAATAGTAGATCCTCGCTGACCCCCTAGGTTTGATGTGGAGGTTTTAAAAGGGCCCCGCGGGGCAAAAAAATAAAATAATAATAATAATCGAACGGCTGAATGGATTTGCACGAAACTTGGCAAAATTGTAGGGACTGGTAGCCCGATGTGCCTTTGCTAGGTCTCAATATATGTGCTTCAGTGGATTTTGAGAAATTAACGTTCAAAAAAAGATATATATCTGTAACAGCGCACCGCTTCGCGTACTTTTCGCGTTACGGAGCTTTGCGAAGCGAAGCTGATTGGCTCTCCGGTGTCTGTAAACATTCCAAACAGTACGTAGCGGCCGCCATCTTGTCTCTCGGTAGGATCGAGAGACAAGAGGAGGCCAAAGCGAAGGGGCAAATGACCATAAGGGGGCATAGTAGATCCTCGCTGACCCCCTAGGTTTGATGTGGAGGATTTAAAAGGGCCCCGCGGGGCAAAAAAAAAAAATAATAATAATAATCGAACGGCTGAATGGATTTGCACGAAACTTGGTAAAATATTAGGGACTGGTAGCCCGATGTGCCTTTGCTAGGTCTCAATATATGTGCTTCAGTGCATTTTGAGAAATTAACGTTCAAAAACAAGATATATATCTGTAACAGCGCTCCGCTTCGCGGAGATAAAATTATATCTGTATTACCTAGCTGTTGCTAACACCAGTTAGCGACGGCTAGTAGGAGATAGCGACCATCTTGGGCCCCACTTTGCATGTGAGTGATATTTATCACTAATGACATGCAAAGTGGGCATGCCAAGATGTTAGCGACTGGAAACAGTCGCTAACATCGCTATCTCCTATTATCAACTTTTGGAAATATTCGAGATAAGCGCGAATATCTCCAAAAAGTAACAGCTGCCCTGAGCAGTTCTTAGCCATGTTATCCAATGGGAGGTGGATAACATGGCTAAGAGCATTAGCTCGGTAATGCATGAATATCGCTGAGTTTTCAGCGATATTAATGCATTGCGGTCGTTTTTTATCGTATTTGCGATAAACCTTGATAATAGCAAGGTTTATCTGCGATAATTTCTGACGGTAAAAAAATGTTTGCAATGCATCGTTAGGGATAAATATCGCTTAACTTTGGTAATATGCCCCAACGTCTGTTAACGTTCGATTCGAAGGAAATCAGGAAGTGTTGAAAAACATTGTCTGCGCCATCTTGTCTTTTTTCAAATGCCACACTTTTGTCGTGCACGGCAGCCATTTTAGATGCCTTGACCAGACCCACTCTGTGCACGCTGTCGATCCTTAGCATGGCTCCCCACCCTCGCAAGCATCTCACCCAGGCAGTGGTCACCCCGCTCTCTGTCTTATGCATGGGTAATAAACCTCCCCCCATCTGCGCTGCTCTTCCCTGAGAATCACACCCTGTGCCCGCCCGACACCTCCCTTTCGCCCTATTCACTACCGCACCCTCTGACACTTCTTTTCCTCTGTGTCCAATTGTCCAGGCCGGTCCTAGGCTATCAGCTAGCCCTGCAGATGTAGTTTATGGCCACAGCTGTAAAGAATCACCCCTCTTCAAAGGAGTTATAGTAGATCAAGGCCCACACTCGATGAGATCCGTCACAGCAGAAGCGTTGCTATTATCTGAAAACCATCCTGTATTGTGATTGGGGAGGGGACCGAGCGTGAAGCGGAAGATTCCAGGGATGACTCTTTGTACATGAAAGTTTTTACACTTATGTGTCACATTAAAAATATATAGCACTCCGACAAAGTAGTAAGATTATAAAACTTTAATAATTTATAAATATATACAAGAAAACAAAAATAGTAATAACATATAAACATTTTTAGGGAAAAACAACGAAGTAGCGGTCGGCTGTGCGAATAGTCCCAACGCAGCACAACGTCCAGATTTCCGGCGTGGGGCGTCGCGGGGGGTGGGTCATCAGTAGCAAACTGTTGTGCGAATAGTTCCAAGGCAGCAGAACGCGCCGAAATCTAGATGACACGAAAGTGATGTCTAGTAAGTTGCCACCCAGCAAATAACGGCGTGGGGCGTCGCGGGGGGTGGGTCATCAGTAGCAAACTGTTGTGCGAATAGTTCCAAGGCAGCAGAACGATGGCACCAAGGTGATGTCCAGTAAGTTGCCGCACTGGTTTTGGTATCCTACAATGCTGCTCCGAATAACGGCGTGGGGCGCCCCGGGGGAGGCGGCGTGAACGGGCCTCTCCAGGTGGAGTGTCATCTGTTGTAGTGGGGCGCCCCTTTACCGTTTCAGTTGCCATTCCGTCCGTTTTTGGTCCACTGTGTCAAAAGCCGCAATTCAGCTGAGTTGCGCCCACTCTTGCGGTGCAGCGATAGGCGGCTGTCACAGGACTCTCAAAATGGCGGCAGGCTCTTTCCTTTTTGGGCCTGGTCCACTGAAATGGCCCTGGGACACCTTGGAAATCGGACGCTTGTCTGCTAGGTCTTGGACCCCATTCTCGAAAGCGTCCCCTCCTCCTTGAGAATTCATCAAAAGTTTTGGGGGCCCCGACTCCTGCAGGCTTCTGGTGGGGAGCGGCTGCCATGATTGCTCGCGGAATGACCACGACGGAGCTACGAGATGGTGGTGCTCTCATGCTGACGCCAGTTTAGTCTGAAACATCCAGAAACAAGGTGGGGCTTTCATCGTTTGGGAAAAAAAAAAAAGTTTTCATCCAATGAAAAGTGTTGTTTTTAGGTCATATGATCAAGCCTTCCATCATTAGGAAACCAAAAGTAAAATGAACCAATGAAAAGTTTTATAAACAAGTCACATGACCTGTTATGCGGCATAGGGTATAAAATGCGGAGAAAATACGTTGGCACGTGAGGCGGCGTCAGTAGCGGACCGATGTGCGAATAGGCCGAAGGCAATACAACGCGCCAAGATCCGGATGGCACCGAGGTGGTGTCCAGCAAGTTGCAGCACTGGTGTGGCCATCCTACAATGCTGAAAGTCGGCGTGGGGCGCCCCGTTGGCCTGTGAGTTTGCGTCAGTAGCGGACCGATGTGCGAATAGGCCGAAGGCAGCACAACGCGCCAAGATCCGGATGGCACCGAGGTGGTGTCTAGTAAGTTGCCGCACTGGTGTGGCCATCCAACAATGCTGAAAGTCGGCGTGGGGCGCCCCGTTGGCCTGTGAGATGGCGTCAGTAGCGGACCGATGTGCGAATAGGCCGAAGGCAGCACAACGCGCCAAGATCCGGATGGCACCGAGGTGGTGTCTAGTAAGTTGTCGCACTTCTGTGGCCATCCTACAATGTTGAAAGTCGGCGTGGGGCGCCCCGTTGGCCTGTGAGATGGCGTCAGTAGCGGACCGATGTGCGAATGGGGCCAAAGGCAGCCCAACAATATTTTCTGACTGACACCACAAGGCGCTGAGATGCCAAGATCCGGATGGCACCGAGGTGATGTCTAAGTTGCGGACTGATGTGCGAATGGGGCCAAAGGCAGCGTAACAATATTTTTTGTATGGAAGATACCACTAGGCGTTGAGATGCCAAGATTCGGATGGCACCGAGGTGATGTCTAGCAAGTTGCTGTACTGGTGTGGTCATCCTACAATGCTGAAACTCGGCGTGGGTCGCCCCATTAGCCTGTGAGATGGCGTCAGTAGCGGACCGATGTGCGAATAGGCCGAAGGCAGCACAACGCGCCAAGATCCGGATGTCACCGTGGTGGTTTCATAGTTGAGAGGCACTTCATCTGCAGTGGGGCGCCGAGATCCGGATGGCACCGAGGTGATGTCTAGCAAGTTGCTGTACTGGTGTGGTCATTCTACAATGCTGAAAGCCGGCATGGGGCGCCCCATTAGCCTGTGAGATGGCGTCAGTAGCGGACTGATGTGCGAATGGGGCCAAAGGCAGCGCAACAATATTTTCTGAAGAGAAGACACCAAAAGGTGCTGAGATTCCACGATCCGGATGGCACCGAGGTGGTGTCTAGCAAGCTATGCAGTTGAGTTGTGTGCGCACTTGCGGCGAATAGGTCGAAGGCAGCATAACAATGTTTTTTGAATAGAAGACACCACAAGATTGAGATTCGGTTACCACCGAGGTGATGTCTAGCAAGTTGCCGCACTGGTGTGGCCATCCTACAATACTGCTCCGAATAACGGCGTGGGGTGCCCGAATGGGGGGGGAGCCGGCGTGAATGGGCCTTCCTAGGTGGAGGCTCGTCTGCTGTAGTAGGGGGCCCCTTTACTGTTTCAGTTGCCATTCAGCTGAGTTTCGGCTGCTCTTGATGCTACAGCGACAGGCGGCTGCAAGAGGACTCTCAAAATGGCGGCCTGTTCTTTGGATTTGGGCCTGGTCCACTAAAATGGCCCTGGGACACCTTAGAACTCGGGCGCTCGATTTTTTTTTCCTTTCCTGTACATGCAAAAAAAGGTAAATGCCCGGTACGTTACACGCTTCATCTGCCACGATGAACTCTCCAGAGGAACCGAAAAAAAATATAGTTGTGGTAACTATACCATGCATCGTCATATGGAGAGGTGGCACCAATTAATTATAGTGCTGCATAAAAGAGAGATTTGGAGGAGAACCCCTGACCTGCTAGTACATTCATCAAAGAAGTGGCACTGAGAGCTTCAGAGGCAAGGGAAACGGTCCCAAATATTTAGAAGAACTTTGGAAAGATTAAAATGACATGTTTAGATTGTGGCAAATTAATTTCATGTGGACAGATGAGTGTTACTCTAATAAATACAGCATATGAACATCATCATAGTCGATGGTTGGTAGAGACATTTTGACTATATCCTGGACCTGCCCGTCCTCGCCCAAAATGGCGCCGGAATAAATGGGACTCGTAACTCCTTGTTGTGTACTGGTTGCAGAACCTTGAAATCACGAGATACGTATGCAGTTTTGAAGCACATGGCGGGCGGGGACGAGAATTGATTGACTATTTCGACATCCCTATTGATATTAAGTTCTGATGTGTTATTGATTACTGTACTGTTGAAAGTTCGAATTAACGTCACCCATGGTACTTGCCCGCAAATGTATATCTAGATAATTTTATTGTAACTGGCCCTGTCGTATTTTAATTATAAAATGTACGTCCACCGATTCCGTAACTGTTAGACACCTTAGTTCTTGCAACCTAATGGCCCGCCCGTTACGTTCCTCTACAGTGTAAATGTCTGTTCATCATATACGATTACAGTTTGCTCTGTGGCAGGCCCACGTGGTTATAGGCTCGTATTTGTATAATGAAATTTTCACAATAAAGGTTTTTAAAAGAAAACATGGTAGTAGTATATACATTGGTAAAGTTTTTAATAATAGTGACTGTTTTAGAATCATTAAAAGGCAAGTGAAATAAAGCAGACCAATTACATGAAGGGTAAAAGGTATAATACGAAGGAACGCAGTAAAGATAAATGGTCAAGGGCTGTTGTGTTTTCTATTCCTGCAACATAAAGTGATCGATAAGAATCTCATATTCAGGCGTATCGGCGACTAAGACAGCAGGTCGACCCTCTTTTGCTCAACGGCTCCGTCATGGGACGAAGAAACGCTCTTTTTCTCGAAAAAAGAATATATTTTACTTGCAGGACAGTTGTAAAATTTCCGGGAAAGTACATTAGCCTGGAACATTATAACATATATTTAAGAAAAAATAATGTTCGGAAGTAATGAAAAGCGTAATTTTTAGGTCATATGACCAAGCCTTTCATCATTACAATAAGAAAAGTAAAATGAACCAATGAAAAGTTTTATTAACAAGTCACATGACTTGTTATGCTTACGTTACGCGCTGCGCGCCCCGGATGACTTCCGGATGCGCTAACGCGGCGCGTCATATGACGCATTACGCGACAACGCAGGTACAGAATATAGTCAAAATGTCTCCACCAACCAGCGGTCGGAACACAACCCCTTTCAGCAGGCTAAATAGTTCTGTTAAATGGCAACAGAAGGGACAGGCAACAAGAACCATCAGTCAAAGAGGGGAGGGCTAGTTCTTCTCTACCGGGTTACATTGGGGCGCTACCGGAACTGATCGAATTGGTAGTCTACAGTGTTTCTGGATGTTTCAGACTGAAGCTGGGGTTAGTATGAGAGCAGCACCATTTCGTAGCTCCGTCGTGGTCATTCCGCAACCAATCATGGCAGCCGTTCTTTATCGTTATTTTGGGCGGGGTGGGTGGCGGAGCCGAGCTGTTTTGCAGCCATCATTGTGTGGAGTTCAGTTCATCTCACTAGTTTTGTATTTGTCATGAGGGGTTGTTCCTAATGTTTCTATTTTAGCGAGGTCAAAAAGAGATCCCATTAGTGGCCTACTGATTTTGCTCGATTCCTTTTCTTTTTTTTACACGATTTTTCGTTATCTGCAAAGACTAAACAGAGTATTGCGACTCTGTGTTTGTTTGTAAATAGAGAATGAACCAAAGAGAACTAATTCTAAAACAGTAAATACTTGGATAACAATCAATCAAATGGAGAGAGAAGCAGGCACGACGGATTACAACGGGGCAAACGCCTGCGTTAACTACCTTTCACTATCTGCAAAGAGAGAGTACTCCTAATAGAAATGAGGGGGGAGGGGCACCATTCAAAGCAGATCAGTGTGCATAAACACGAAAATGTTTTCACTTACCACGTACTTGACATTCGACAGCTTATGATATTTGCTATTAAAAAACCATTGAAATTCACTGAAAAAACCATAGGTTATAGACCATATATAGTTAGGAATTAGCATTTACAAAACCTTGAAAATTCACTGAAAAAACCATAGGTTATAGACCATATATAGTTAGGAATTAGCATTTAAAAAACCTTATTTTACTCACACAAAACCATTGAAATTCCATATATAGTTAGTTGCACTAACTATATATCGCGCACCCGCAATCCACTGCTGATCATGTCACATATTACATCATTCATGACATGGTCAGTGACATCACTGATGACATCACTGATGACATCTCAAATGACATCACTGATGACATCACTGATGGCAACATCCAGTGACTGTATGTTTCTGTAAAGTTAAAATATGTCTTACATATTGAAGAATGAGTGGATGTATAAGTGTCTGGATGAAGGATTTAGTAGGTGCGTGACTGACTGTATGAGTGAGTGATTAAATGTGTCTCACTGAATGCAAGGGTTAGTGACTAAACTGTCTTAATTTGTGCATCATTATGTCTGTTGTGATGTAAACTGCTGCATGTGTTGATCATTAGCTATACGAGAGGCTATATGTGTTATTAATTGGTTGCCCAAGTATTTCTATGGGAGATTGAGTTTGTGTGGGGGTGGCTGGAAGGTGTGTGACTCTATGCATAGATGTGTGAGCAGTTTATTCACTAGGTGTATGAGTTCAAGACTGCATGTGGAAACAGCTACATGGGCAGTTGACTGTGTGCATGAGTGTATTGATGAGTGAATGGATATCTCAATGCTACATGTCATAGTAAGTACATATGTAAAACACAGTACATGTGAGAGTTGGCATATATAAATAACTGTGCATGAGAGCCACTGAATGAGTGAGTGGTTGTATCGATCATTGTGAACTTGTATCAGGGATTGTATAAGAGAGTAAATATGTGTTAGTATATGTTTCAATAAGTAAGGTGTGTTTAACTGTATAGTTGAAGAAATGGAGATGAGATTGTTTCTTTGCATGACTGACTGGGTGTGTGAGTAACTCCATGGATGAGTGGAAGTGTGTGAGTGTCTGTATACACTGAGTGTATCTAAGGTTATATTAGAGTCTGAAGAGGTTTATCGTATTAGCACAAGAATGATGTCAAATGAGATGTCATCAGTGATGTCATCAGTGATGTCATTTGAGATGTCATCAGTGATGTCATCAGTGATGTCACTGACCATGTCATGAATGATGTAATATGTGACATGATCAGCAGTGGATTGCAGGTGCGCGATATATAGTTAGTGCAACTAACTATATATGGAATTTCAATGGTTTTGTGTGAGTAAAATAAGGTTTTTTAAATGCTAATTCCTAACTATATATGGTCTATAACCTATGGTTTTTTCAGTGAATTTTCAAGGTTTTGTAAATGCTAATTCCTAACTATATATGGTCTATAACCTATGGTTTTTTCAGTGAATATATATATATATTACCTACTGGCGGTCGCCAGTAGGTATATATAGTTAGGATTTTTTCTCTATGGGTTTTTTGAAAATTCTATGTCTAATAACTTTGGCGTTTGTGGACGGAATTGGCTGAAATTTTCAGGAAAATGGCACATTTTGTTTCTGAGCAGTCCTTGAAAATTTGGGGGGGGTTCGTCCAGTGGGGGCCGAGAAAAAAGGGGGGTCCCAAAACGTGTTTTTAACATTGAGTTTTCCATAGGGCGGTTGGCCTCACTTTTAGCCCGAACGGCTGAATGGATTTGCACGAAACTTGGCAAAATTGTAGGGACTGGTAGCCCGATGTGCCTTTTGTAGGTCTCAATATATGTGCTCCAGTGGATTTTGAGAAATTAACGTTTAAAAAAAGATATATATCTGTAACAGCGGACCGGGCAGCGCTCTGGTTCGCGGACTTTTCGCGCAACGGAGCTTTGTGAAGCGAAGCTGATTGGTTCTCCGGCGTCTGTCAACATTCCAAACAGTCCGTAGCGGCCGCCATCTTGTCTCTCGGTAGGATCGAGAGACAAGAGGAGGCCGAAGCGAAGGGGCAAATGACCATAAGGGGGCATAGTACATTGTCGCTCACCCCCTAGGTTTGATGTGGAGGTTTTAAAAGGGCCCCGCGGGGCAAAAATAAATAAAAATAATAATAATCGAACAGCTGAATGGATTTGCACGAAACTTGGCAAAATTGTAGGGACTGGTAGCCCGATGTGCCTTTGCTAGATCTCAATATATGTGCTCCAGTGGATTTTGAGAAATTAACGTTCAAAAAAAGGTATATATCTGTAACAGCGCACCGCTTCGCGTACTTTTCGCGTTACGGAGCTTTGCGAAGCGAAGCTGATTGGCTCTCCGGTGTCTGTAAACATTCCAAACAGTCCGTAGCGGCCGCCATCTTGTCTCTCGGTAGGATCGAACAGCTGAATGGATTTGCACGAAACTTGGCAAAATTGTAGGGACTGGTAGCCCGATGTGCCTTTGCTAGGTCTCAATATATGTGCTTCAGTGCATTTTGAGAAATTAACGTTCAGAAACAAGATATATATCTGTAACAGCGCTCCGCTTCGCGGAGATAAAATTATATGTGTATTACCTAGCTGTTGCTAACACCAGTTAGCGACGGCTAGTAGAAGATAGCGACCATCTTGGGCCCCACTTTGCATGTGAGTGATATTTATCACTAATGACATGCAAAGTGGGCATGCCAAGATGTTAGCGACTGGAAACAGTCGCTAACATCGCTATCTCCTATTATCAACTTTTGGAAATATTCGAGATAAGGGCGAATATCTCTAAAAGCTACCACCTGCCCTGAGCAGTTCTTAGCCATGTTATCCAATGGGAGGTGGATAACATGGCTAAGAGCATTAGCTCGGTAATGCATGAATATCGCTGAGTTTTCAGCGATATTAATGCATTGCGGTCGTTTTTTATCGTATTTCCGATAAACCTTGATAATAGCAAGGTTTATCTGCGATAATTTCTGACGGTAAAAAAATCGTTGCTAAGCATCGTTAGGGATAAATATCGCTTAACTTTGGTAATATGCCCCAACGTCTGTTAACGTTCGATTCGAAGGAAATCAGGAAGTGTTGAAAGACATTGTCTGCGCCATCTTGTCTTTTTTCAAATGCCACACTTTTGTCGTGCACGGCAGCCATTTTAGATGCCTTGACCAGACCCACTCTGTGCACGCTGTCGATCCTTAGCATGGCTCCCCACCCTCGCAAACATCTCCCCCAGGCAGTGGTCACCCCCGCTCTCTGTCTTATGCATGGGTAATAAACCTCCCCCATCTGCGCTGCTGTTCCCTGAGAATCACACCCTGTGCCTGCCCGACACCTCCCTTTCGCCCTATTCACTACCGCACCCTCTGACACTCCTTTTCCTCTGTGTCCGATTGTCCAGGCTGGTCCTAGGGTATCAGCTAGCCCTGCAGATGTAGTTTATGGCCACAGCTGTAAAGAATCACCCCTCTTCAAAGGAGTTATAGTAGATCAAGGCCCACACTCGATGAGATTCGTCACAGCAGAAGCGTTGCTATTATCTGAAAACCATCCTGTATTGTGATTGGGGAGGGGACCGAGCCTGAAGCGGAAGATTCCAGGGATGACTGTTTGTACAACAAAGTTTTTACAATTATGTGTCACATTAAAAATATATAGCACTCCGACAAAGTAGTAAGATTATAAAACTTTAATAATTTATAAATATATACAAGAAAACAAAAATAGTAATAACATATAAAAAATTTTAGGGAAAAACAACGAAGTAGCGGTCGGCTGTGCGAATAGTCCCAACGCAGCACAACGTCCAGATTTCCGGCGTGGGGCGTCGCGGGGGGTGGGTCATCAGTAGCAAACTGTTGTGCGAATAGTTCCAAGGCAGCAGAACGCGTTGAAATCTAGATGACACGAAAGTGATGTCTAGTAAGTTGCCACCCAGCAAATAACGGCATGGGGCGTCGCGGGGGGTGGGTCATCAGTAGCAAACTGTTGCGCGAATAGTTCCAAGGCAGCAGAACGATGGCACCAAGGTGATGTCCAGTAAGTTGCCGCACTGGTTTTGGTATCCTACAATGCTGCTCCGAATAACGGCGTGGAGCGCCCCGGGGGAGGCGGCGTGAACGGGCCTCTCCAGGTGGAGTGTCATCTGTTGTAGTGGGGCGCCCCTTTACCGTTTCAGTTGCCATTCCGTCCGTTTTTGGTCCACTGTGTCAAAAGCCGCAATTCAGCTGAGTTGCGCCCACTCTTGCGGTGCAGCGATAGGCGGCTGTCACAGGACTCTCAAAATGGCGGCAGGCTGTTTCCTTTTTGGGCCTGGTCCACTGAAATGGCCCTGGGACACCTTGGAAATCGGACGCTTGTCTGCTAGGTCTTGGACCTCATTCTCGAAAGCGTCCCCTCCGCCTTGAGAATTCATCAAAAGTTTTGGGGGCTCCGACTCCTGCAGGCTTCTGGTGGGGAGCGGCTGCCATGATTGCTCGCGGAATGACCACGACTGAGCTACGAGATGGTGGTGCTTTCATGCTGACGCCAGCTTCAGTCTGAAACATCCAGAAACAAGGTGGGGCTTTCATCGTTTGGGGAAAAAAAAAAGTTTTCATCCTATGAAAAGTGTTGTTTTTAGGTCACATGATCAAGCCTTCCATCATTAGGAAACCAAAAGTAAAATGAACCAATGAAAAGTTTTATAAACAAGTCACATGACCTGTTATGCGGCATAGGGTGTAAAATTAGGAGAAAATACGTTGGCACGTGAGGCGGCGTCAGTAGCGGACCGATGTGCGAATAGGCCGAAGGCAACACAATGCGCCAAGATCTGGATGGCACCGAGGTGGTGTCCAGCAAGTTGCAGCACTGGTATGGCCATCCTACAATGCTGAAAGTCGGCGTGGGGCGCCCCGTTGGCCTGTGAGTTTGCGTCAGTAGCGGACCGATGTGCGAATAGGCCGAAGGCAGCACAACGCGCCAAGATCCGGATGGCACCGAGGTGGTGTCTAGTAAGTTGTCGCACTGGTGTGGCCATCCAACAATGCTGAAAGTCGGCGTGGGGCGCCCCGTTGGCCTGTGAGTTTGCGTCAGTAGCGGACCGATGTGCGAATAGGCCGAAGGCAGCACAACGCGCCAAGATCCGGATGGCACCGAGGTGGTGTCTAGTAAGTTGCCGCACTGGTGTGGCCATCCTACAATGCTGAAAGTCGGCGTGGGGCGCCCCGTTGGCCTGTGAGTTTGCGTCAGTAGCGGACCGATGTGCGAATAGGTCGAAGGCAGCACAACGCGCCAAGATCCGGATGGCACCGAGGTGGTGTCTAGTAAGTTGTCGCACTTCTGTGGCCATCCTACAATGTTGAAAGTCGGCGTGGGGCGCCCCGTTGGCCTGTGAGATGGCGTCAGTAGCGGACCGATGTGCGAATGGGGCCAAAGGCAGCGCAACAATATTTTCTGATTTGAAGACACCACAAGGCGCTGAGATGCCAAGATCCGGATGGCACCGAGGTGGTGTCTAGCAAGTTGTGGCACTGGTGTGGCCATCGTACAATGGTAAAAGTCGGCGTGGGGCGCCCTGTTGGCCTGTGAGATGGTGTCAGTAGCGGACTGATGTGTGAATGGGGCCAAAGGCAGCGCAACAATATTTTCTACTATATTTTCGGAGTAGAAGACACCACAAGGCGCTGAGATGCCAAGATCCGGATGGCACCGAGGTGATGTGTAAGTTGCGGACGGATGTGCGAATGGGGCCAAAGGCAGCTCAACAATATTTTCTGAAGAGAATACACCACAAGGCGCTGAGATGCCAAGATCCGGATGGCACCGAGGTGATGTCTAAGTTGCGGACCGATGTGCGAATGGGGCCAAAGGTAGCGTAACAAGATTTTCTGTATGGAAGATACCACTAGGCGTTGAGATGCCAAGATTCGGATGGCACCGAGGTGATGTCTAGGAAGTTGTGCCACTGGTGTGGCCATCGTACAATGGTAAAAGTCGGCGTGGGGCGCCCTATGGGCCTGTGAGATGGTGTCAGTAGCGGACTGATGTGCGAATGGGGCCAAAGGCAGCGCAACAATATTTTCAGACTGACACCACAAGGCGCTGAGATGCCAAGATCCGGATGGCATCGAGGTGATGTCTAAGTTGCGGACTGATGTGCGAATGGGGCCAAAGGCAGCGTAACAATATTTTCTGTATGGAAGATACCACTAGGCGTTGAGATGCCAAGATTCGGATGGCACCGAGGTGATGTCTAGCAAGTTGGTGTGGTCATCCTACAATGCTGAAACTCGGCGTGGGTCACCCCATTAGCCTGTGAGATGGCGTCAGTAGCGGACCGATGTGCGAATAGGCCGAAGGCAGCACAACGCGCCAAGATCCGGATGTCACCGTGGTGGTTTCATAGTTGAGAGGCACTTCATCTGCAGTGGGGCGCCGAGATCCGGATGGCACCGAGGTGATGTCTAGCAAGTTGCTGTACTTGTGTGGTCATCCTACAATGCTGAAACTCGGCGTGGGTCGCCCCACTTAGCCTGTGAGATAGCTGTTCTTTGGATTTGGGCCTGGTCCACTAAAATGGCCCTGGGACACCTAAGAACTCGAACGCTCGATTTTTTTTTCCTTTCCTGTACATGCAAAAAAAGGTAAATGCCCGGTATGTTACACGCTTCATCTGCCACGATGAACTCTCCAGAGGAACCGAAAAAATATATAGTTGTGGTAACTATACCATGCATCGTCATATGGAGAGGTGGCACCAATTAATTATAGTGCTGCATAAAAGAGAGATTTGGAGGAGAACCCCTGACCTGCTAGTACATTCATCAAAGAAGTGGCACTGAGAGCTTCAGAGGCAAGGGAAACGGTCCCAAATATTTAGAAGAACTTTGGAAAGATTAAAATGACATGTTTAGATTGTGGTAAATTAATTTCATGTGGGCAGATGAGTGTTACTCTAATAAATACAGCATATGAACATCATCATAGTCGATGGTTGGTAGAGACATTTTGACTATATCCTGGACCTGCCCGTCCTCGCCCAAAATGGCGCCGGAATAAATGGGACTCGTAACTCCTTGTTGTGTACTGGTTGCAGAACCTTGAAATCACGAGATACGTATGCAGTTTTGAAGCACATGGCGGGCGGGGACGAGAATTGATTGAATATTTCGACATCCCTATTGATATTAAGTTCTGATGTGTTATTGATTACTGTACTGTTGAAAATTCGAATTAACGTCACCCATGGTACTTGCCCGCAAATGTATATCTAGATAATTTTATTGTAACTGGCCCTGTCGTATTTTAATTATAAAATGTACGTCCACCGATTCCGTAACTGTTAGACACCTTAGTTTTTGCAACCTAATGGCCCGCCCGTTACGTTCCTCTACAGTGTAAATGTCTATTCATCATATACGATTACAGTTTGCTCCGTGGCAGGCCCACGTGGTTATAGGCTCGTATTTGTATAATGAAATTTTCACAATAAAGGTTTTTAAAAGAAAACATGGTAGTAGTGTATACATTGGTAAAGTTTTTAATAATAGTCACTGTTTTAGAATCATTAAAAGGCAAGTGAAATAAAGCAGACCAATTACATGAAGGGTAAAAGGTATAATACGAAGGAACGCAGTAAAGATAAATGGTCAAGGGCTGTTGTGTTTTCTATTCCTGCAACATAAAGTGATCGATAAGAATCTCATATTCAGGCGTATCGGCGACTAAGACAGCAGGTCGACCCTCTTTTGCTCAACGGCTCCGTCATGGGACGAAGAAACGCTCTTTTTCTCGAAAAAAGAATATATTTTACTTGCAGGACAGTTGTAAAATTTCCGGGAAAGTACATTAGCCTGGAACATTATAACATATATTTAAGAGAAAATAATGTTCGGAAGTAATTAAAAGCGTAATTTTTAGGTGATATGACCAAGGCTTTCATCATTAGAATAAGAAAAGTAAAATGAACCAATGAAAAGTTTTATTAACAAGTCACATGACTTGTTATGCTTACGTTACGCGCTGCGCGCCCCGGATGACTTCCGGATGCGCTAACGCGGCGCGTCATATGACGCATTACGCGACAACGCAGGTCCAGAATATAGTCAAAATGTCTCCACCAACCAGCGGTCGAAACACAACCCCTTTCAGCAGGCTAAATAGTTCTGTTAAATGACAACAGAAAGGACAGGCAACAAGAACCATCAGTCAAAGAGGGGAGGGCTAGTTCTTCTCTACCGGGTTACATTGGGGCGCTACCGGAACTGATCGAATTGGTAGTCTACAGTGTTTCTGGATGTTTCAGACCGAAGCTGGGGTTAGCATGAGAGCAGCACCATTTCGTAGCTCCGTTGTGGCCATTCCGCAACCAATCATGGCAGCCGCTCTTTATCGTTATTTTGGGCGGGGTGGGTGGCGGAGCCGAGCTGTTTTGCAGCCATCATTGTGTGGAGTTCAGTTCATCTCACTAGTTTTGTATTTGTCATGAGGGGTTGTTCCTAATGTTTCTATTTTAGCGAGGTCAAAAAGAGATCCCATTAGTGGCCTACTGATTTTGCTCGATTCCTTTTCTTTTTTTTTACACGATTTTTCGTTATCTGCAAAGACTAAACAGAGTATTGCGACTCTGTGTTTGTTTGTAAATAGAGAATGAACCAAAGAGAACTAATTCTAAAACAGTAAATACTTGGATAACAATCAATCAAATGGAGAGAGAAGCAGGCACGACGGATTACAACGGGGGCAAAGGCCTGCGTTAACTACCTTTCACTATCTGCAAAGAGAGAGTACTCCTAATAGAAATGAGGGGGGGGGGGCACCATTCAAAGCAGATCAGTGTGCATAAACACGAAAATGTTTTCACTTACCACGTACTTGACATTCGACAGCTTATGATATTTGCTATTAAAAAACCATTGAAATTCACTGAAAAAACCATAGGTTATAGACCATATATAGTTAGGAATTAGCATTTACAAAACCTTGAAAATTCACTGAAAAAACCATAGGTTATACACCATATATAGTTAGGAATTAGCATTTAAAAAACCTTATTTTACTCACACAAAACCATTGAAATTCCATATATAGTTAGTTGCACTAACTATATATCGCGCACCCGCAATCCACTGCTGATCATGTCACATATTACATCATTCATGACATGGTCAGTGACATCACTGATGACATCACTGATGACATCTCAAATGACATCACTGATGAGATCACTGATGACATCTCATTTGACATCAATGACCACATCACTGATGATATCATTCATGTGACAATACAATGCATCTCCTCACGTTTTAATATAACCTCTGTTTCACCCAGTGTTAAATACAGAGTATAATTTTTGAAACCATTGACACACCAATACTAGTTACTACATACGTACTCACTGATTCCTACGTCTACACACACATTCACTCATTCACCCATACAATCATTCATACATACAATCACTCATCTTTACAACACTATCATATGCACTCATACACCTATACAGACACTTACACTCTGCCACTCTGGAGTTCTGGACTTTTTGGTTCCGTCCAGAGGTGTCAGGGAAAACACCCGAAGACCCCGGAGTTCAACCTGTCTCGGTGCACAAACAAACAGAAACACGGGCTTCTCGATGGTGGCGTCAAAGACCAAAGGTTTATTACTGCAGGGACACAGAAGTCACAGAAACTGCACACGGGCAGTGTCTAGGAGCCTGTTCCATTTGTACAAAGAGGGTTGTTCCTTATATACTAAATATTCTGCTCGGGGCAAATTCTTTACATGTTACCACAGTTCTAAACATTCGTGTCTTAAACAATAAATATTTGGCGTTGCACAGGAATCGTCAACAGTATCTGATGTCAAAACATTACGAATGAGGGGTTCCCACTAGTCCATCATAATCCCATGTCAATTCTTCATTCAAGACCCAGACCGCCTCATCGTAAATTTCGTTACCTCCCCCTAATAAAGGCCCAGAAGGAAAGGAGCAGAGCCAGGTGTGGAAGATAGAAAGACAGGATAAGAGATGTTTGTGGGTCGTAAATGGGCACGGTTACCAGCTTCGGCCGCCTAATCATGATCAGGCCAACGAACACAAGAACCAGTATAGCAGGACTGGCCTCAGGCTGGGGAGGCAGTTCTTGCCGAGTCATGCTGCTACAGCGTTGCTGGCCTAAGGTGCACGTGTCACTCGCAAGGTGAATCGCCGGCTAAAGCCTACGTGTCCTTAAATAAAAAGAGGTCATTGTGTGTCCATTGACTATGTGAGGGCAAGGAGTACAAAATGGCTTCCGTGTCTAAGATGGATGCCATGGGTAGAACAGAAATGTGTTTGTAACAGGAGTGCTCTTGCTCGTAGCATAGCGAAAACACCAGGATATACTAAATGGATCATTTGCGGTTCACTGATACCAAAATTATGTATTTACGACAATGTTACAAACACGAACAAAATCGTCACGGAACCTCAGACCCTCCTTTTGCCCTTACGTAGGCAATTCCTCAGTCTATATCAGAGTCAGAATCTAATTCTATGCTCATTAGGTCAGTGACATGTTGTTGTATCATCATCCTGTCTCGTGCCTTTTCTCCTAATGCAGGTGTTTTTCTGAAACAGGTTGCAACACAGAGACTACACAGAGCGGGACCACATTGGATAATAAGACAGCACGAGAACAGAAATACTAGGATGACACCAATGACCATCAGAACCTTCCATCCCCACGCTGATACCAGAGTCCAAAACCACTCCATGAAGGACCAGTTTCCCTTATCTACGTGTATAGAGTCGGAAATCTTGTGAAGCTTAGAGATCGCTTCATAGACTGTTGGAGCATTATTTGGAATAAAGACACAGCAGCTCGATTGGATCATTCTGCATACCCCACCTCGATCTGCAAGTATTACGTCTAGAACCATACGGTTCTGCAACGTCATGAGACGATCCGCCTGAAGCTCAGCTGTTAAGTTACTAAGGGCACCAGCAGTTTCTGTAATAGTAGATTCAACTACCCGTGTTAGTTGACGTAGATTTCTACTATTGGCCATAGGCCCCCAAAACGGAAGGAAACCTTTGAAAAAGTCTCCAGCTTCTTGACCAGCGGTATCTTCCTTGCTGAAGACACCTCTTGCTACTCTGGTCTTGTGATAATCTGAAGAAGCAGTGTATGTCGGAGGTAACAATCGAGCAATATAACATGAACCTGAGAAGTCAGCAGGCAGCCATGTATATGCTCTGTCCTGACAGATGAAGTAGGTACCCCTAGCAGTCAGAAAGGCAGGGGAGGAGTTAGACGGAAATACGTAAGTCTCAACGCACTCACTCCTCCCTAGCTGAGCTCTCAGATTTCTCCCATTCCCTTGCAAACAGACCTGACCTCGGTGAGGCACGACCCAAACTGAAGTGGAGCTTTTACGCTTGCTTTCTCCCAAACTAAGGCGATACTCTGTAGAGTTCCAACTCAGATACACCCGTAATTCATCTCTAGGGTAAGATGGAGTATTATTGACGTCTTTAATCATGTCAATGATTCCCTGGACTAAAGCTTTGTTGGCTGAGTTGTATTTAGTGGACCGTGGTGGACGCGGAGGATAGGTCTCAAGGGCATATGAAAAAATGGTCTGAAAGGCCTGAAATGATCCATTGTAGCTAAAAGGCAAGACTAGATAGGGAATGCCTTTATCCATAGTGTGAGGTATCAAGCCACACACCCAGCAGTCTGTAGTATTAACTACCAGTTGGTGTTGATGCAAGAGCTGTACAAATGTATTGTTAATAAATTCTGAGCGTCGAGCTTGTTCGTGTTCAGGAAATGAGTGAAAAGAATGCATAGAAGAAACCGTAGAAGTAGTAGGATCAAGGGGTGGTACTGTAGTTACTGGCATAAAAATCAAATGTACACCAAAGACGATTCCACCCACCAACGTTATCAAAACAATGAAAAATGTAACTGCACATTGCATTAGAAAGCATTTGCTGTGAAGTATTCTGTACAGTCTATTTCTACGAACATAAATTACATTTTCTCGTTGCAGCTCAGGAAGCTCCATCTTCTACGACCGTTCGCGACCACTGATGATGTGTACGTAGATGAAAATGCCTCTATCAGCCCTGGGAGTTCCCAGAACTAACAGAAAGATCGACCTTGTGTCTGACCCCCGCAGATTCAACTAGGCACACAGCCACGACCCTACGGCTACCCAGACGGCAAGGCAATTTTTAAAACAAAAAGAAACAATACAAAGTTTTAGCAAACTTCCTGGCTGGAGGCAATGTATAGCAAATTCAAATCTGAAAATAGGCAGTTTCCTGCTTTATTTGTCCATATTGCGATAACGTAAGTTGTATCTCAGTTTTGCAGGAGCTGTCTGATCTGGAAACAATGTATTTTCAGCTGACGTTGCAATGTTCACGTTTTCAGATGACAAATGTTCTTTTGGTGCAGATGGCAAATGTTCGTTGGGTGTGGATGACAAATGTTCAGGGTTCAAAAGAGCAGTTTCAGGAGGAGAGTCAGAATTTGGTGAATCAGTGATCAGTTTTGCATCGCTGAAAGGTATGAACCTGGGGATTTGTTCCGTTTCAGAGGCACCGATTCCTTTCTTTACCCAGTTGTCGTAAGGAAGTGGCAGAGGCACACGTTTGGCATGTGTCGTATGGATCCAGTTCTTCCTTCCGGCCACACGAATAGCAGTTCTCGTTGCTAGTAGGACTTGGAAAGGGCCAATGAATCTGGGCTGAAGATTTTTCGTTCTTGCAAAATTTTTAATGACCACCTGATCACCTGGTTTCAGCTGATGGCCTGGACTCTCCGGTGGCTTTGGCAATGCATCGAAAACCTGTTGGTGAATAAGACTCAATTTAGCAGTCAAGTCGAAAAGGTAATCAATTAACATTGGGTATTCCAGCTGCTTGAATTCTTTTGGTCTAGGTACCCCCCAAACATTTGCAGGACGACCAAAAACTATTTCATAAGGACTAAGCCCTACTCTAGAATGTACAGTAGCTCTTGTTGATAGCAAAGCCAAAGGCAATGCGTCTGGCCAGGACAAACCCGTGGATGCTTGTATCTTAGCAAGTTTCAGTTTAAGGGTGCCATTGTAACCCTCGACTAAACCCGCGGACTGGGGATGGTTCGCACTATGAAACTTCTGTCTAATCCCTAGACCGGCACACACACTCTGCATAACTTTCCCTACGAACTCACTTCCGTTACTCAGAAATCCATCTTGCAGACGTTGCAACATACATTCTACTCATCATATTTCTAGCTGTCTGTTTTGCAGTCTCATCAGCAAAAGCATTCCCACGACCAACATCATCCGTGATTGCTTTATGAGCACTGCATTTCACAATCGCAACTTCAGTCGGCAAGGTTAGAGATTCCAACAAGTCATTAACTAGCTGACCATGTTGAATCTTAGTCCCATGGGACGTAATGAAACCTCTCTCTTTCCACAAACGGCCAAAACTATGGGCCACGCCGAACGCGTACTGACTATCTGTGAACACATTCACTCTCTTTCCCTTAGCTAAAACGCACGCTCTTGTTAGCGCGATCAATTCTGCAGCCTGGGCAGAATTCTGACTCACTCTTGCAGTCTCCACAATCGTACTCAAGGTCGTTACTGCATAAGCAGCAGTCACATCACCATTCTCCAATTTGAAGCAAGACCCATCAACATACAGCGTGCCATCTGGATCTGACAACGGAGTGTTTTTTAGATCAATTCGTCCTTTTGTTTCTTCCTCAGTTTTGAAATAACAGTCGTGTGGTTCGGAATCACTCGACTCTTGGCTAGTCGGCAACAATGTCGCTGGATTCAATACATTGCATCTTTTGATCTGAATATGACTAGCTAACAGTGTCAGTTCATAACCTGATAATCTAGCACTGGTAAGGTGTTGCGTCTTGGTTTGGTTCATGAGTGTATCCACCGCATGAGGAACCATAACCACTAGCATATTGTTCATTACTAAACCAGCAGATTGTCGAATGGAAGCTGCAGCTGCGGCTGTAGCTCTCAAGCAACTAGGCAACGCTCTAGCTACTGGATCTAATGTTGATGAAAAATACGCACAAGGGCGTTGTTTATCACCAAATTTCTGCGTCAAAACACTCAATGCACAACCTTCTCTCTCGTGGACATAGAGCGTGAATGGCTTACTGTAGTCGGGTGTACCCAATACAGGTGCTGAACACAGTGCATTTCGCAATTCAGAAAAACTCTGCTGACATTCTGCAGACCATGGTACCGGACTCGGAACATTTTTCCCAGTCAAGGCTACCAATGGTTTTGCTAAAAGAGAAAAATTCGGGATCCATTGCCTACAATATGAGGTAATACCTAAAAAGGCACGTACTTCTCTCTGCGTGCTAGGAACATTCATCTGTGTAATTGCTTTTATTCTTTCTGGGGTCAACTTCCTTCCCTCCTTTGACAAGAGATGACCTAGGTAGGTCACTTCTTGGCAGCAGTATTGCATTTTTGAAGGTGACACCTTGTGATTCAAATTTGACAAATGATGCAATAAAGAAATCGTAGCTGTTTTGCAAGTTTCCTTGTCATCAGCAGCCACTAGAAGATCATCAACATATTGTATTAAAGCAGAACCAAGAGGAAGTACGAAGGAATCTAACTGGCTTTTTAATGCTTGACTGTAAATGGATAGGCTTTCACAATAGCCTTGTGGAGCGCGTTTAAACCTAAAGCTTCGTCCTCCTAGAGAGAAACCGAAGATATCTCTGCTTTCTTCGGCTATCGGAATGCTGAAAAAGGCATTTTTCAAGTCGACAACCGAAAACCATGCTGCTGTAGCAGGAATCAACGTTAACAATGCAGTAATGTCTGGAACCACAGGAAACTGTGGAATCACAATTTTATTAACCTCTCTGAGATCAATTACAAACCTATATACTGGAGGTTTTGTAGGGTCAGTTCGTTTCAAAATAGGCAGTACAGGACTATTACAGACATTACCTCTAGTTTCTTCTATAACGTCTTTCTCAATCAGATCATGCGCTATCAGTAGGAGCGCACGCTCACCTTCACTAGAGATTCTGTATTGTGGAATTCGTGGAAGTTTGACATTTGCTTTCAAAGTTACTACATAGGGTGGAATTTCCAATAGACCTACATCATTAGGACCAGTCGCCCAAAGAGTATCAGGGAGTGAACGCAGCTCTGGTGGGAGCGCATCCATCGACAAGTACATCGGAGAGATTATTCTTTTACCCAACGTAAGCTGTACTCCTTCTGGAGAACAGTACAATGTCGCGTACAGGCGTTTTAACAAGTCTAAACCAAGCAGATTTTCATTACAACCTGTCGTCAAAATCAGGGGTGCTTTCAATTGACGGGGTCCAACAGAAATAGACAAAGGACCAGAAACAGGGTTATGAACAGGGGCGCCCGAAAAACCTACTGAAACGTTTGTTGAGCCAGACAAAGGTGCGCCAGGGAGTTTCGCATGTATGATAGAACTTTTTGCTGCACCAGTATCCAACAGAAACGGTTCGACTATACCTGATGTTGCTACTGCGACATAAGGCCCACTTTGATCTACTGGAACTGATACTACTCCCTCTCTTTGTCCATGGCTGTCCTAGTACTCACTTTGCTGACCTTCCTCACTAGCTTCATAATAGTCTTCAACATGATATTGTGGAGACCTATTCTGTTGGGCAGATTGTCCATTTCGCTGGTCGAAATAATTAGAAGGGCGATCACTCGTCTGTGGAGGCATAGCACCTCGTCCTCGACCTCTAGAGTTTTGCATAGAACTACCACGACCTCTCTGAGCTGCCGCAGCATTATTTTGTGCCCGAACTGGACACTCATTTTTGTAATGACCTTCCACTTTGCAATAAGCACATTGATTCCATTGGTATTGTGGCCTTTGAAAATTATAATCCGTTCTTTGATATGACCCTTGTTGCATATTAGTCGGATTTGTGCGAGGCGGATAAGCTTGCTGTAAAAGTACTTTAGTTTTTAAATCTTTCGTCTTTTTATCTGATTTTTCCTTCTATTCTTTATCCCTATTTTCATAGTACTGGGCAGTCGCAAGTATTTGCGCAGTCGTAGAGACAGCCCACGCACTTTCAGAATTCTTTAATTTACCACTAAGTTCTTGTAACAAATTGTGCACAAATTTATCAACAAATAATCTCTGGCCTCCTTCTGTGCTCATATCCTGACCACTATGATCCACGAAAGTCTCCTCGAATCTTGTGAAAAAGTCGGAGACGCTTTCGTCTTTCTTCTGTTTGCACGCGGACCATTTGTCCCAGTTAACGCGCAATGCTTGCATCAAGGTTTTCATTAAATCGATTATTCTACCAGGCAAATTAGCAATTAGGGGTTCTGGTTTGGAACCACCTATTTGTTGACCCTCCGCTGCAATTATAGCTGCCCAGTCACCACCTAGGGCAACTGGATGATTCTCTTTACGAATTTTAGCCCAAATTGGTTGCGGTACTACATTACCAAATAGCAGATCTATGTCAGCAAGATTCAATACACAAGCGTCAACTGTTTGAGCCAACTCTTTGTAGTACCCTGCAGGATTTTTACGCGGATCTGGCAAGGCCTGTTTCACTGCTAATACTTCAGCTCGCTTCCATGGAATATGTATCCATACTCTCTGGAATTGTGCCGGAGCGGCCGCAATACCAAGCGGTGCATTAGCTTGCACAGCTTCACGCCAAATTGGTGGAACCTCTCTCATTGGGTATTGACGATTTTGTTTTGTACTGCGTTTCCCTAACTCTCTCGGTGAACGAAGGGATGAGTCGGTCCTATAACTTAGAACCAGTTCCATCGCTTCTTTTATATTTTGACCGACTATCATACCTGCAGCAAACTCTTTCTGAACATTAATTAATTCTCCTAGATTTGATTCAGGGTCATCCTCTTCCAATTCCTCACGTAGAAGGAAACACATTTCATCGAACACATATCGTTGTGTCGGTTCATTCCATTGCATAAATGTATCTAATACATCTTGTACATTATATCTTCCAACTTTTGAAACCCATCTAAAAGCAGTGGAATCTAATATTCCTCTTTCTTCAGTACTGGGAAGCTGACTACGCCTCTGTACAGAGTCAGAGGTAGGAGTCTTAATCAGAGTTTTATAGAAGGGAGATAGAATATTGGAGACAGAATCAGTGATTCTCCGACGAACAGAAAGTGGAGTCATAATATTAGCAGAAGCAGTAAATAGAGTAGCAGTTGGAACAGATAGATTAGGAACAGTAGGAGTAGCAGGAAAAATAGCTTGTGAAGTAGCAGGTGTGAGTGACACAGGCATAGGTAAAGAAGCCGGCAACCCTGGAAGAGGGGTTGTCGAAGGAACATTAATATTGACCACAGGAGGTACTGGAACTTGATTCAGGGGAGCGGGAACAGGGACACCGGGTTGTCCAGCAACCGGTAATTGAACATTCGGTATAGGTGGAGCCGTAGCACCCTGTGCATACGGTGGGGGTGATCGTAACAAGTAAGACAACAGGGGATCCTTTTCAGGGTCCTCTACTATCTTAGCCGTACTCGATGGTAAAGCAGGATAGCACTTGTCTATCGCTAAATTACGCTCTCTATTGGCCACCTCCATCGCTTTCTCAGACTCGTTGAGTTGCAGCTGCCTAGCAGACTGTTCTAAAGTCAACTCTTGCTCTTTCTGTTCTTTCTTCAACTTTTTAATTTCTCTCTGTTTAGATTCTTTTCGCCAATAACGGAAAGAATCAAACATTGCCGGCCGGGCTTTCTTCTTAAACAACCTTCTTTCTAGATTATCGAGAACGTCAGGTTCAAAACTACCATGTAGTGGCCAACTAAGGACACCATCTTTCTCTGTGAAGCGGATCCATACCTCGTTATAAGAGATAGGGCCCACACCAAATTTGCAATATAGATCATAAAGGGGAGTTCCAATCGGAGGAACCAAACACGAGTCCTCCAACTGGGAATCACTGTTGCAACTAAAACAAGACAACATACAATTTTTCCGACTTACCATTTTATAATCCGGAACACAAAACAAACAAGACACAAACAGAAAAGATGCGCACTCGAACCAAGAACTTAGGCCTACCAGAACTAACAAATGTATCGATACCTGAACTGAACAGAATGATTATCGTAACCAGAATAACCAGTGATAATCTTACAGAACTGAACTGAACTGAGAACTAAAAGGATTATCCAAACAGGAGCAACCCTCACAAAATACTTAACTGAGGTACTGAAGACGTCACCAAGGAGAAACCCGTCACGTCTCGCCGTACTAAGGACTGCACCTCGGGTCCAAGACAGGGCGACGGTCAAGGCAACGGACCACTGCAGCCGTCTGAACGGGAACCCTCGCGGAAGAGAACGTCGGGGCCACTTTTGCGATATGCCGGGATCGATGAAGTGGGGCGCCTCCCTCTGAAATCTTCACACGAAGCTCCTCGAACTCTTCAGGCTTTTGGACCGGTACCGAATGACGTCGCCCCACGTTGGGCGCCAATTGGAGTTCTGGACTTTTTGGTTCCGTCCAGAGGTGTCAGGGAAAACACCCGAAGACCCCGGAGTTCAACCTGTCTCGGTGCACAAACAAACAGAAACACGGGCTTCTCGATGGTGGCGTCAAAGACCAAAGGTTTATTACTGCAGGGACACAGAAGTCACAGAAACTGCACACGGGCAGTGTCTAGGAGCCTGTTCCATTTGTACAAAGAGGGTTGTTCCTTATATACTAAATATTCTGCTCGGGGCAAATTCTTTACATGTTACCACAGTTCTAAACATTCGTGTCTTAAACAATAAATATTTGGCGTTGCACAGGAATCGTCAACAGTATCTGATGTCAAAACATTACGAATGAGGGGTTCCCACTAGTCCATCATAATCCCATGTCAATTCTTCATTCAAGACCCGGACCGCCTCATCGTAAATTTCGTTACCTCCCCCTAATAAAGGCCCAGAAGGAAAGGAGCAGAGCCAGGTGTGGAAGATAGAAAGACAGGATAAGAGATGTTTGTGGGTCGTAAATGGGCACGGTTACCAGCTTCGGCCGCCTAATCATGATCAGGCCAACGAACACAAGAACCAGTATAGCAGGACTGGCCTCAGGCTGGGGAGGCAGTTCTTGCCGAGTCATGCTGCTACAGCGTTGCTGGCCTAAGGTGCACGTGTCACTCGCAAGGTGAATCGCCGGCTAAAGCCTACGTGTCCTTAAATAAAAAGAGGTCATTGTGTGTCCATTGACTATGTGAGGGCAAGGAGTACAAAATGGCTTCCGTGTCTAAGATGGATGCCATGGGTAGAACAGAAATGTGTTTGTAACAGGAGTGCTCTTGCTCGTAGCATAGCGAAAACACCAGGATATACTAAATGGATCATTTGCGGTTCACTGATACCAAAATTATGTATTTACGACAATGTTACAAACACGAACAAAATCGTCACGGAACCTCAACTCATCCATGGAGTTACTCACACACCTAGTCAGTCCTGTAAAGAATCAATCACACTTCCATTTTCTTGTCTATACAGTTAAAGATAGAGCACCTTACATTTTCAAACATATACTAACACATACTTACTTTCTTATACAATCATTGATACAAGTACACATTGATCTGCACAGAGTCACACACCTCCCAGCCAGCCACACACACACTCAGTCTCCTATACAAATACTTGGACAATCAATCAATAACCCATATAGTTAATCATATAGCTACTGATCAACACATGCAGCAGTTTACAGAACAACAGACATAATGATGCACAAATTAAGACAGTTTACTCACTAACCCATGCACTCAGTGAGACACATTTAATCACTCACTCATACATTCAGTCATGCACCTACTAAATCCTTCGTCCAGACACTTATACATCTACTCATTCTTCAATATGTAAAACATATTTAAACTTTACAGAAACACACAGTCACTGGATGATGTCATCAGTGATCTCATCAGTGATGTCATTTGAGATGTCATCAGTGATGTCATCAGTGATGTCACTGACCATGTCATGAATGATGTAATATGTGACATGATCAGCAGTGGATTGCGGGTGCGCGATATATAGTTAGTGCAACTAACTATATATGGAATTTCAATGGTTTTGTGTGAGTAAAATAAGGTTTTTTAAATGCTAATTCCTAACTATATATGGTGTATAACCTATGGTTTTTTCAGTGAATTTTCAAGGTTTTGTAAATGCTAATTCCTAACTATATATGGTCTATAACCTATGGTTTTTTCAGTGAATATATATATATATATATAAAACTTCACTAATATGTGCCTGAATCTGTGTTACTCTATGTGTCGGCCTGCTTACATGTGGCTCTATATATTATGTGCCTCTCTATCCCTGCTAGCATTGTCAGTGCTTCTTCACACAGTTTTACAAAGTGTTCTCTGACAATTCTAACTTGACATGATTTACAGGAGAGCTTGGATTAAATTCGATGTATATGGATATCAGCATCAATGCATTAGCGATTAAAATCAGACACCTCTTTGAGAAATGTAAACCGACTAAAAATGACCTGTTATCATTTTCAGAAAGGTTAACAGGAATCTATTTCGGTATCCTAAAAAGGCAGATGATTCACATACTTTCTTGGATTTATTATTTTAACTGCAGACTGTATGGCTATGACTAATACAAGCCCCCAGGACTTTGCAGACACTGTTCTTCCCGAGTTCCAGAAATGTGACATCATCGCGTACCATTACTTCATTATCCACTGGTTTCTACTATTTCTTAAAGAGTGTCATTACGGCAGTTTCTCGCAGATTTAAACGTTAACCTTTTTATTCATTTTTGTACAGGAAACCACGGAAATAGCATGAAAGAATTGCGCCTCTATGGAGCTCAATGATTCATGTTCTACAAGACAAGATTTTTTTCTACATTTTCCCATTATGCTGGTCACTTAAATTGTGTAGGTATTTTAGCACCTGAATCGATCGAATCGTGACACAAAATCTTGTATTTCTTGTAACAGATTGAACATCTACATATTCAAAATAAATATTGTCCAATGACAACATGTAAGTGTATTTAAGTTTTAACGGATCGAAGAACATCTAATTCGAAAACCGTGCACATATTAAGTTATAAATAGCTAATTTGGGTTCTAAATTCTAATATTATGATGACACATGGGAGTAATGTGTGCTTCAACCAGTTTTGTTCTGTTATGACTGCCACTTTTTTAAACGAAGTTTGCTTTTTCTTGAAAATTCCATGCAAGATGGCAACAAGACAATTTTCATGTCTTTCGCGTTACTTTACATAATTTTCATACAATTTCAGGCGCCCCTGAAATTTGCAAATACATTGTAGAACTTGCAATTAGAAGCCTTGGTACAATGTCATTGTGTGGCCTATGCACCACTTGTTTAACAAGTATTTGATTTGTGTTTTTATAAAATGTGAGCTTCAATCTTACTGTGTAGGAAGTGTATTAACCCCTTGCGTCCTTATGACGAGCTGATCTCTTCATGAGGTACAGTGGAGCTGTGCTCAAAGACGAGCTGAGCTCGTCATAACGCCCGCGGACGGCCCAAGTGGGGCTAATTCCCCGCCTGTGTGGGCGTTCCATGGGAGTGGGCGGAGTCATAACAAGCTCAGCTCGTCATGAGCACAGCTCCACTGTGCAGCATGACGAGCTGGGCTCATCACGAGCACCGCTGCAACGTGCGCCCACCCCCCGCACCGCGGGGGAATTAGCCTCACGTGGAAAGGGTTCAAGTGGTGTGTTTTAACAAAACCTCTTTGCCCCGATTGTCACATCTTTATTGCAAACATAATAATTGTGTTGTATTCTACCTCACAACACCTTTCAGCCAACCCTTGACTGCCCTTACACAATTTCAAAGAGTCAAGTAAACTTTGTAGGTATATTTTCTGTTGTAGATCTTTACTTATGAGAGGGTTGTGTCATGTTTGCACCATGCAACGTGGTACATGCAGGACACAAATCTCTAAATCAGATTTTTTAAGCCACACAAAGCCACTTTGCATGGTTCTGAGTGGCCTAAAAATTCTGTAGTAATGCTACAGTCAAATCACTGCGTTGTGTTACTCTGCCCTGGGAAGTCATTCCATAGGTGTAGCATGGGTGTTCCCATGCAACTCCCATTGATTTGGTGCATCCAGATATTTGCAAGAATTTGTAAACCTGGGGATGTGCCCAAATGTTACACCTTTCCAGGGAAGGCTTAATGAGGAGAAAAAAGTCTATTTCTCGCTGTTTCTTCCTCTTTCTATGTGTGCTGCATTTTGCAGGACACATAAAAAGAGGAATATGCCTCTCAGGATTGTTCTTGCATCCTTGCTAATGTGCAAGAGTGTCTGCATTAGAGCTAGGCTGTCAAAAGGGTGCCAATGCAAGGAAAACGACAGGAGTGCAGCGTATTTATTTAGTTACATACAATGTTCAAAAGGCAGTGAAGTGCAGTGTGGCTGCCTAAATGAATATAACACAATCAAGAAACCCTCCCGCTGTGGCATGAAGGATGCCTGACTCTCCGCTACAAGGCGATGAGTACTTCTGAGTCAAATGCCTGGTTGAGGTGAGGAGTGTTACCACCAGTGAATACATCAATCTGTGAAGACCTTACAGGATCACTGGAGGGTTTTGTCTTTTTGATACCTTCTTTCACTTTTGTTTTGTTTTACACACATTGAGCAGCAGCACTAACAAGTAGGTCCTGAAGAAATTTGCTACACCTCTGTGTGAGGGTGACTAAGCTGAAACATGTTGACCACATACTAACTGCGGGTGTATGTTATTACCACCAATGCCCTGTTTTAAAATCCTGGCCCAGGGATGGATGAATGAAGGGCTATTGTGTACCTTGAAATTATCATTTCCATATGCTCTGCCATTCTCCCTACCTTGAGCTCATCACTGTGGTATTTAGCATACCCACCTTTACAAAACAAATTCCTGAGCTCCCCTGTGCAAAGACTAGGCATCACGGCACAAGGAGAATCTCAATAATGAAGCATGCCACCTTAGGTGGGCAAGGGAATTCATCATTTTAAAGCGATATCCCTTTGTGGCTAGGTCTTTTCTTTGACAGTTGTTTATTATTTTTTTAACCAAAGCTTTTTTGTGTTATATTTATAGGTAGGTGAGCTAACCCTTGCTGGACTCTAAATCTCCACTGACCCCCCCACCCCTTTTTCTGTGATGAATGCCCAAATGAATAACCAGCTAATTCATTTTGCCAGTGCTAGCAAGAACTAGCGCCTGGATACCCTTTTGGGTGATTAGCCTTGCTTTATAAAGTTGAGTTGATTGTTTGGCTAGTCTATGTCCAGAAGAATTCACTGTGGGTTATAGAGTCCTCTTAGGGTCTGTGCCTGATTCAATATTGCCTGTTACAGTACCCATCTGTTTAGCCATTGGTGAATTCCTTGCATGCCTTATGAGTGTACCTGAAAGATGGGCACATAAAAACTGTAGATTGATGGCACTTCTGCCTCCCATGCACCTGAAATAGAGTTAATAACTTTCCATACTAAATTATGCACCATTTTCTTAGCTATGGGGCACCATTAATTGAACAAATTTGCAGAGGAGATCTATGTTGTGAGTTAACCACTTGGGGCCCGATGTAGGTAATTAGTATTTACCGATTCGTAAATACCGAATTTTACCGATTCGGTATTTACAAATCGGTAAATGTACGTAGGTATTTTTACCGAATCAATGAACGAATCGGGAATATTCGGTAATTACCAAATCGGGTATTTACCGATTCGGTAATTGCCATTGATTCCTATGGGCCTTGAGGCCCATAGGAACATATGGCAATTACCGAATCGGTAAATACCGATTCGGTAAAATTACCGAATTGACAGGGGGCACAGGGTGTCACTTTGACACCCTGTTGCACCCCTGATTCAGGCTTGTGTGCCATGTGACACACATGTGACATGGCACAAGTGTACATGCACAGATGTGCATGTACACAGGAATTCGTTATTTACCATGCAATAGTATTACATGGTAAATAACAAATTCTTAGGGGCCTGTGGCACTGTTTCCAGTGCCACCTACATATAGATTTACCGATTCTGTAAATTTACTGAATCGGTATTTTACAGAATCGGTAAATTTACCGAATCAGTAACTTTACCGATTCTGTAAAATTTAGGCCCCCTACATCTCAATCACCAAATACCGGTCGGTAACGGCCGAAATCGGCCGTTACCGACCAGTATTTGTTGACCGACATCTGGCCCTTGGTTCTCAAATTCAGAATGACGTGGAAACAAGTGGCTGATAAATCCCTTAATGTACATCTCCATTTAGATGTTTTGAATTCACACCTAGAATCAAAGAACAAACATCAAATATTTAAAGCAGTAATCCACGACTTCAGTCATTGTATGAATCTCAGTAACCTTTCTTGTTTTTGAGGGGCATTGTCTTCCAAGTGCCATCCCATTCTTTCCCCTTCAGTAACCATCTCTCTCTTAATATGGTGACTGTCTCATCACATTGTTGAGGCTTTTGAGGGTGCAATTTTATTGCAGTTTTTAATTCACATTAACTATGAACATTTTCAAGTCCTTCATGCCATCTTGGTTCAGCATCATACTTTGAGATACAGTTGGCATAGTTCATAGCTCATTTAAAAATGCGTAATATCCTTCTCAATCACTCACAGAACGGTCATGTTTAGTGCGCCTGAACAAATACTGTTTTCCTTTTTTTGGTGGCATAAGTGTTGTGCTAAATGTCTGTCTGTATGGCTACCACTGTCCCAAGAAATGCCTACAACTACCAAATGCTGCTGCTTCAAGGACAATCAAAAGAAGTTTGTTCAACCTGTTGCAATCCTTGACAGAGTCTCACCTGCTATTCTCCTGTTGTTTATATAGTTTTGAGCTATAACCTCGTGTCCACTTTTAAATAAAGGATTGTTGGGGTTAGAGACACTGGGCAGGTTACACATGACACATCCACACACACACACATGTGTACCAGTGCAGGCTGAGCAAGAGAGAATGGTAAGTGACACACATGTAGCACAATGGCAGATGGGTCATGGTTTAAATTGTTATGATTTACTTGGAGACTGGGAGGAACTGCGCCATTGAACCAGTGTCAGGCATATCACAAGTAATGTTTTCACTCTATGCTTTTGTATGCTAAATTGTCTCTAAACTGTAACTCCAGGTTGGGATATGATACAATGGTCAGAGTCACTGCCTATGCTATAAATTACAATCTAAATTTGGTAATTTTAGACATAGTTGGATTTCTTAACATACATATAATTTGGCATGTTTCCCTAAGACAATACTCAATTAGATTCATGCTTCAGGTGCCTGGCTGTGTGAGTTATTTACCCTGCATAGAGCTGGCAGGTCAAAGTCTGTAAGAAACAAAACACCCATTTAAAGAGAATAAGGCCTTTAGAACCTGTCCTGCACTTGCTTACTATTCCAGGATGGAGGTCTCTCAAGGTTTGAGAATAGTAGGAGCCACATATTTGCCTCTGCTTTCCATCACTGAGTCTCTTTGAAGTGTTTGGGATGGAACTTGCAGGTCAGGTTGAACAACAGTTAGTTCAGAAAAAGATGTACCTCAGTTTTGGGGTGAGTTGTCATTGTTATTCTTACACAGAAAGCAGAAAAGGGTTGGGACAGGCAGCAGGCAAGTCACTGTTAGGAACACTAAGGGCTTGAAGAATTATGTAGCACCACCAGGTAAAGCTAGTTCCCACACATCCAACCAATCACAAGAACCCCAATTCACTTTATAAGTTCCCACACAGACACAGAAGATTGAGAAGAGGCTTTGAAGAAGAGAGGAAGGAAAACTATAACTGAAAACCCTCTCTCTGAAGCTGGAGGAATACAGAGCATTTTTATCATGCACTCAGGACTTTTTGCACTTTTTCAAGGGCTGGTCACTCTGGGCCATCTGAGGGTGGACTTCCTAGCAGTCATGAAGGAACAAACACTTGGACTGGGTAAACAGTGTAAATATCGAGTTTTTTATTTTGACCTACAAGAATATAGAGTTGGAAATATCATAGGGACACAATATCAAAATCAAGAATATCGACCTGAAGGTAAGAAATATTGTTTTTGTTAATATCAAAGTTAGTAATATCGATAGCAAATATATTGCTGTTACTAATATTGATAATACTATTAGTGTTATGTATTTATTATGTATTTTATATGTTTATGTTTATATTATTGAGCTAGTTTTAGAATACATGTATTACATTTTTAGAAGTTAGTAATATTTTTTTAAGTAAATTATGCATTTTAGTACCCTAGTGGATTGTGGGTTTATAGGGGAATAGGGTGGGAAGCAATTTAATTATACTAATATAATTATAATTATTTAGGAATTAGTAATTATTTAAAAATACATTTTGCGGGGGCGTGGCCAGCAGCCGGAGATGGCGGCTGCTTAAGAGGAGAGCTCCGTGATTGAAGCGGCCTCCTAGCTGATCCGAACACTCATCCGCCTGAATTACTTCCCTGGCGGGAAGGCTCCGACGCCCAGGACCGGGCGGCAGCGTCCTGTGCTATCGGGATCACGCTCGGTGATCAGAGTCATCAGTTCTAGCCGTCACCAGTGGGGGCCTGCACTCGCCACCCAGACCGGGGACTGTCCTACCCTGCCAGGCGGACAGGAAGTGTACTGCTCCGGGCAGAGGAGCGCCGGAAGTTCCGCCGGAGCCTGGCGACGTGACGGAGGGACCCGCAACATCCTTGCGCACTGCCGGCGTCTGCCGGTGCGGAGTATAAACCCGGGCGCCCCGCAGAATGGGTGAGGTGAGGAGGGGGCCGCTCTAATCCTGTCGGCCTGCGGAGTCCGGGGGAGAAGTGAGGAGCGTGAACTCCGGTGTCGAGGAGCCGCCATTTTGGGACTCGCACAGCGGACCCGGGCTCACACGCAGTGGGCCCCATTCTTATCTGAACAGGCAGTGCTGGGTCGGGGGGCTCGGCTACTAGGCGGTGCACGCTGACCCGCCGGGGATCATCCGCCATTTGAGGACAGATCACTGTGACCAACACTCCGGGTAGGGCCTGGGACCCCGACCTGGCCCTCACTGGCACTAACTGAAGAGCGGAGGACCTGGTGCTTGGCCCTGAATCCTCAACTTTGGCCCGTCCGGTGCGCCGGTATCCGCTGCCTTGACAGCTTCACCGGGACAGCAGGCTGAGTGCCCCGAGGACACCGAGGAGGTGGTGGCGCACAAGTCGCAGTGGTTGAAATATTTCCGTACTTTTTGGACTGGCAACTTCCACACCCACCCCACGAACGAGCGGGGCGGCGTTGAATCCACGCTTCAGCGGAGCACGGTGGGGGGGCCGGTGCTGCCTGGTGATTCGAACTAGCACATTGTACATGCCCTGGGAGCGGCTTGCCCCGACAGACAGAGGGAGTGGGTGAGTCCCCGCGAAAGTACTGAATCAGTGGCGTGGGACACCGACTTCACACGGGTTGGGCGTCCGCCACGACTAAGATGGCTGGCAAGGGACCAAAGGCGGGGGGGTCGCAATCCCGCCTTGATCGATTCGCATATGACAAGCCCGCTTCCGCATCGTCACCCCCCGACGCCAAATCGCTGCAGGGCAAGTCATCGGAGACAGCGGGGACCAAGAAGGCGACCCTGGACGATGTTATGAGGGCCCTCACACAGGTACAAGCCACGGTGGGTTCGATCTCGACCGAAATCACGCTAATAAGGGCGGATTTCCGTAAGATGTCGGAGAAGGTAAACGATATGGAAGTGGTGACCAAGTCCTTAGTGGAAGATGTGTCGGAGCTGCAGATTGGTATGGAACGAGTGCTGAAAGAAAACAAGGACCTATGTGAGAAACTTGATGACCAGGAGGGACGCTCGAGGCGGAACAACGTTCGTATCGTAGGTGTGCCGGAATCGGAAGACACGAGGGCGATGGATCTATATGTGGAGGACTTGATCAAGCAGAAACTTCAACCTAAAGGCCTCTCCGCCTTCTTCACAGTGGAAAGGGCACACAGGGTCCCTGGAGGGCGCCGGCAGACAGGGGCCAACCCTAGGCCGATCATAGCACGACTTTTTAACTTTAGAGATCGTGATGCCATCCTGCAGGCGGCAAGGAACTCTCCACCTCTTAAGATACAGAACTCTACTGTAGCCTTTTTTCCTGATTACACGGCCGAAGTCGCACGGCGGAGGAGAACCTTTTTCGAAGTGAAGAAGGAACTAAGGGCGAGAGACATTTCGTACTCCATGCTGTTTCCGGCCAAGCTTCGCATTGTGGCAGACAAAAAGACATGGTTTTTTGATTCCCCAGAAATGGCACAGGAGTGGCTAGAGGGTTGGAGGCAGGTGGACCCCCCGCGTCGGTCTAACCGACACAACAAGAACCGTCAGGCAGGCTCCCGGCAGAACTCGCAGTCCGCTGAGGAGGGTGCAGTGGCACCTTCCCCCTTGAACGATCTGCAGGAGGATGATGCGGAGGAGGAACAGTGATTCGCGATTCTTGGACGGCTGAACTGAGTGCTATATTGACCGACAATGCCGCCTTGGACACTGGGCGGAGGGCCTCCGCGGCTGTAGGTGGAGGCCGCTGATACCGGAGGGTCCTTCACCCCAGCAAGCAAGTACTTTGTTTTGGGTTGGGATCGGGCACATTGCTGAGTTGGGGGGGCGGGCAGTTTTGAGTCCGTTGAGCAGGGGGGCAGGGAGGGGGGGAGTTGGGGGTAGGATGGGTTCTTGGTTTTCAAATGCTACACAGGGTCAGGGTATGTTCCGTGAGGGGAGAGCGTGCAGAATAGGGGTAACACAAGGGGGACTACATGTTCATTGTATAGGCTGTTTTTTGATAGACGGAGGTCGGCCGCCCGACCAATTCTTTTGCCATGGGGGGGGAGGATGCTGATATGGGGCGGGTGTCACCGTTGACCCTGATGTCTTGGAATGTGAGGGGCCTGGGGGATAAGGTAAAACGAGGTTTGGTTTTACAAAGTATAAAGAGGGCGAACCCGGCCCTGGTTTTGTTGCAGGAAACTCATTTGACGGGCACGGCCACCAGGGCCCTTGATAGGAAGGGATATAGAATGCTGGTTCACTCAGAATTTACCAGAGGGTCCAGGGGTACTGGGATACTGATGCATCGTTCCTCTAGGTTTATTTTACAGTCAGTTAGCACCGACACACAGGGTCGCTTTGCGGCGGCTCATGGCCAATGGGAGGGGAGGCCGCTTACTGTGGTCTCAGTATATATCCCGCCGGCCTTGCACGCCATAGCCCTCCCGGAACTGGGTACCTTTTTGTTAGGCCTCCCGGAAGGGGATCTTATAGTGGGGGGTGACTTCAATGCGGTGGTGCTTAGCTCTATGGACCGATACCCAGTGCACGCGCGCTCGTCAGGGCCTTCCAAGTTAAGTGATTTTATGGAAGCGCAGGGGTTGGTGGACATATGGAGGCAGTTTCACCCAGAGGACCGCCAGTACACATACCACTCAGCAGTGCACGACAGCCTGTCGAGGATTGACTACTTCCTCACACTAGGGGGGGGCCGTCTCAATATTACTGACACCCACATCAAACCACGAGGAATTTCAGACCACTCCCCGCTGATACTCACTCTGTCTAGCTTATTCACACATATAAACGCCTCTATCCCATATACCCAGGTTTCCTCAAAGAGCCGGTCATAGCGAAGGCTTTAAAGGCGGGCACGACATCCTACTTCGCGGACAATGTGGGATCGGTGACTTCCCATGTAACATTATGGGAGGCCTATAAAACGGTCCTACGAGGGCAAGCAATCTCGGCTATCACACAACATAAGCGCACGCAGAGCCAGGACCTACTAGATCTGGAGGAGCAGCTTGACAGAGTGACACGAGACCATGAAAATGACCCGAGTGAAGGAACTCATCACACGCTCCGGTTGTGTCAGCAACGACACACGGACCATATGCGATGCAAAGTGATGGGCAATATGATGGCAACTACGAATAGAATCTATGAGATGGGCGATAAGGCAGGCAGATTGTTGGCCTGGTTGGAGAGGAAGCGTGGAGGGCAAAGAGCGATACTGCAGCTGAGAGATTCGGAAGGGGCGTTACAGACTAACCCGGTTAGGATAGTAGAGCTCCTGGCAGACCACTTTCATTCTGTCTATTCCCCTGAAACTGAGGTCACACGTGAAATGGTGGAGGGGTCGCTCCTAGGGGTGCCGACCCGTACTCTCCCCCAGGACGCTCGAGACGAACTTGAATCGGACTTAACGTCTGAAGAGATACAGCTGGCCATAGCGGCTCTCCACCCTGGGAAAGCGATTGGCCCTTATGGGGTGCCGATAGAATGGTACAAGATTATGTGCGACACGCTTTCCCCGCCATTGCTCGCAATGTATGTGGAAAGCCGGGAACGTGGGTTACTTCCCGCTGACCAGCGTATGGCTACCATAGTGGCGATACCGAAGCCCGGCAAACCCCCTGAAGACTGCGGGTCTTACCGCCCTATCTCACTCCTTAATGCGGAGAATAAAATTTTGGCAAAATTATTGGCCGCCAGATTGCTGCCCCATCTACCGCTTCTAATCCACCCAGACCAGTCGGGCTTTATGCCGCACCGGAGCACGGCGCTGAATCTGCGACGGCTCCACGGAGTGTTGGCTCGCGCCCCGTCTTTGACGGAACCGGCAGCGGTGCTCTCCCTGGATGCCAAAATGGCGTTCGACATGGTGGAGTGGCGGTATCTCTTCGCGGTCTTGGAACACATGGGTATAGGGCCCGGATTTATCTCATGGGTCAGGTTGCTCTATGCCGGACCGGCTGCGAGGGTGACGGCTAATGGTTGTATCTCGAGAGAATTTCCACTGGCACGGGCCACGAGACAGGGTTGCCCTCTCTCGCCGTTGCTTTTTGCGTTAGTGCTGGAACCCCTGGCCGTGATAATCAGATCCACCCAGCTGTTGAGGGGCATACACTGGGGAGATGGTTGGGAGGATAGGGTATCCCTGTATGCGGATGATATGCTCATCTACCTCATGGACCTCGAGAGCGGTATTTCGGTACTGCTGGCCCTGTGCGAGAAGCATGGCGCGGCGTCAGGCTATAAGCTTAATTGGTCCAAATCTATATTATATATGCTACGGGGCGACCCACCGATTCTGCCTCCGGATTGCCAGTTAGTGGTGGAGCACCATGCCTTCAGATACCTGGGGATCCAAATCGCGAGAGACTCGGCGACCTTCTTGGAGCTGAATCTTGTACCCCTATTGACTAGGTTGAAGGCGGACGTACGCCATTGGAAGGCCCTTCCGCTGACGCTATTGGGTAGAGCGGCACTATTTAAAATGCTGGCGTTGCCTCGCTTCCTCTATGCACTGGAGAACGCACCGGAGGTGGTTCCACCATTGTTCTTCCGCCGAGTGTCGGCGCAGCTGTCGGCCTTGTTGTGGAGGGGCAAACCTGCTAGAGTGGCACAGTTAAAAATGGTTAGGGACTGGTACAGTGGAGGGATAGCGCTCCCGCACCTTGAATTGTACTACTGGGCAGCGCACCTCAAGGTAATCAACCAGTGGATACATGGTGCACAGGATGACCCGGCATTTATGGCAGATAGACGGCAACTGGGTACGAGCACTCTTTTGGCCCCGCTCTACAACAAAGGCCTGGTGGGAAGGCTGGAGGGCCCTACCAAACACACGATCGCTATCTGGCATAAGGCTCAGAGGCGGCTGGGCTGGGAGGGAGTGATTACTAATCTCACGTCGCTGTGGGATTCCAAAGCCCTTGGCATTTTGCGCACTAGTAAGGGGTTTGATCACTGGGACACCATCGGGATATCCACGGTTGGAGATTTGTGGTCCAGGGGTGCGATGATCTCCTTCGAGACACTGAGAGAACAATATGACCTTGGGGTGACAGAAACATACAGATACATACAGGTTAGACACGCACTCATGTCTGTGTTGGAATTGGGGGCACAGATCCCGGAGTCGGCACCGTTGGAAGATCGGCTCCTTACCGACTATATGGAGAGTGGTGCAACATCCCTCACTTATCGTAAATTGATAAATAATTTACCGGATCCACTGGTGCGTCTGAAGGAGAAATGGATGGAGGAGGTTGGGGACTTGAATGAATCGGAGTGGAATGCAGCGTTGGCGTCCCCTAGAGAGGCAGGTATCTCCACACGTTTTAGACTGGTCCAATTTAAGGTACTACATAGGGTATACTATACACGCACAACACTACACAAGATACGTAGGGCAGATCATCCATACTGTCTGAGGAACTGTGGGGAGGAGGGTACGTTGTTCCATACTCTGTGGGATTGTCCTACTATACACACCTATTGGAGGCGGGTGGCACGGACGATCAGTCAAACACTAGGGTCGTCATTTTCACATGACCCTCGGATATGCTTGCTGAATGTGTGGGGCCCATCTGATCTGTCACCACAGGGGAAACGCTGGGCGATCATTGGTGTGATGTTGGCAAAGAGGGATATAGCACAGAACTGGGGGGCGCCGACTACTCCGACACTGTCGCAGTGGTGCCGGAACATGATCATGCTTATGGTGACGGAGAGGGCGATTTACAAACAAAGACTTAACCCACGCAAATGGAATAAGACATGGTCACCGTGGAATTCGTATAGGGGAGGCATTTGTGAACCTCTGCCTGAGGAAGAGGATGTAGATAGTTCTGAGGAGGGTGAGGACATGGAGTAATGTTAGGACTATGGGGGTCGGTCTAGAGGGGCGGGACTGTCCGGGCGTCTGACACTGAACATGTGGATGAACTTAATTCTGACAGACAATGTGACTACTGCCTGCTGTGCCTCTTTTAACGCTCATGATATCAGTGATTCGCGAAAAGGTTTGTTGACCCTGACCTGTTACGTAGTATGTTTTCTGTTGGGGGGAAAAATGGGGAAAAATTTGAAAGGTTGCTATATTGCTTGCTTGCAGCTGAATGTTGACGCTGCGTTATACTCAGATTGTGTATGCATAAATATTCTGTGTTGGCAACAATAAAAACACATTTTAAAAAAAAAAATACATTTTGCATTTTAGTTCAGTAGCGTGTTTTGGGATTATAGGGGAATAGGGTGGGAAGTAATTTAATTGTAAATAAGTAAATATTCATTTTAATTTATTGGTATTGATAATTATTTTTATGTTAAATAATTCTTAATTGGTAATAAATTTTTATTAATTGGTAATGTATTGTTATGAATTGATAAATTGGTCATTATATTAAGTGTATTCATTTATTATTGAAGTGCATTGTGTTGTTATAGGGCAATAGGGTGGGAAGTAATTTAATTGTAATTAAGTAATTATTTATGTTATTTTTGAGTATTGATAATTAATTTATAATTAATTAATTATTAATGGGTTATACATTCATAATAATTAATATTTTGGGGCCGATTAGGATGGCGGGCGGAAAGCGTCCGGACCGCCAGTCTCGCGGGAAATGACCGTTCGACCACACCGTGGGGAAACCGGCGGTGCTATCAGGATTCCCCTCCAGCAAAACCCGACCGAGGCAGACGGATGTCTCCAAAGACCACAGACCGCGGACGGAACCATAGAAAAACCGCCCGCCGTGGACGGAGTGGCCACGGTAACAGGCCCAACCGCTGACAGTGCAGCGGAGTCCGTCCCTGGGCTGGCTGTGGTGTTGCCTCGGCGGCGTGTGCCTGATGCGAGGGGTGATTGTGCTGAGGTGGCACTGGTGTGGGTGCACTTGCGTGTGTTCCTGTCCCCACCAGGGTGTCTGGTGTGGACAGGTACCAGTGTTCATGCATGCTGTGGCGTGGTATGTGTGTATTGCATGCTTGCGTACCTGTGGCGGCGTCCACGGCAATGCATGACTTGCTGGTAGTGAAGCAGGAACAGGGCCGGGAAGGCATGCAGGGCTGGGTCCATGGTGCTCGGGTTCGTGCGGTGGGTCTCGTGGCAATGCTTTCCCTCTCCGTTGTGGTGCTTCCGCCGTCTATGAGATGGAGGTGTTTCCGCTGTGGTGTTCTGGTTTGTTTGCGACATCGTAATATTGCGGACGGTCGGTGGGTGAAGTCTGTTGTTCCTGAGACTTCAGCAGGAGGCAAGCTCTGTTCCAAGCCCTTGGATCCTTCACAAGTTAAAAGTAAAGCACACAAAGTTATTTCTCCTTTCTTAGGCAGTCAGGCAACCACTGCAGGCCAATCCCCAAGCGGCACTTCAGCTCAGGGATAGTCTCTCCTCAGTTTCTTCAGGTTCCTCTCCTCAGCAAAGGTTTCTTCCTGTAGTCCAAAGTGATCTAATTTCTTGGGATCAGGGTCCCAATATTTATACCCCAAAATCCTTTGTTCTCTCAGGGGAGAGGGACCTTTGCCCAGTCCAAACCAGTTCTGAAGCGCTCTGTTTACCAGACTTCTCCTTTCCTTTCACAGCGCAGGGTAGACACATCAGATGCCCCACAGGAGGTGGAGCCAGCATTGTGGAAGGCAAGTACAGTGCTGGAGCACTTTGTTTACAGAACTCCCTCTCTTCTTTCAGTGTGCAGGGCAGAGACATCAGCTGCTCCCGAGGGGGTGGGGCCAGCATTGTGGAGGGCAGGCACAGCCCTATTCAAGGTCCAGGTGCAGCTCCTCCCTCCCATCTAGATACAGATCTCTCTATTCACCAATGGGCTGACTCATCCTGTCTATTGGAATCCCCCAGCCCTGTCCCTCACAAAACCAGACAAAGGAATACACAACCTAGCAGAGGCAGGCTTGGAAGGTTAGACAAGCAAATACTTACTTTCTAAAAGTGGTATTTGCGAACACAGAATGTTAAAACTAACTTCACTAAAAGATGCATTTTATCATTCTGAGTTCAGGCATACTAAACGTGAATTTCTATCATGTTCTCTGAAACAGTTAGGATTATAAACAGGCCATTCTGGCCTATGGAGAACAGGTAGCCTTGCAATAGTGAAAAACGAAAATGGCTGTAACTCACTATTAGGACATGCCACACACATCAGGGCTTGTCCTACCTTATACTTACAATGCACCCTGCGCTTGGGCCTACCATAGGGGTGACTGATATGCAGAAAAAGGAAGGTTTAGGGACTGGCAAGTGGGTGCACTTGCCCAGTCAGAATGACAGTATCTGACTGTACACAGGTTCCGCAATGGCATACCTTAGACACATTTTACAAGGCTGCTTCTGTGGGTGGCACAACCAGTGCTGCAGGCCCACTAGCAGCATTTGAATTTACATTCCCTGGGCACACTCAGTGCACTAGACTAGGGTCTGACAAGTAAACCAAATAGCCAAACATGGAACCACTGATTAATACATCAATTTACAATAGCGAGCACTTGCACTGTGCGCTGGATAGCTGTGCCCAAAGCATCTAACACCAGCAATAATACACGAGGCAACAGCAAAAATGGAAGGGAGACCCACCCCAATGGTGCCAGGTCTACAAATTAGGAACACATAAAGCATTTAATTAGAAAAGCAAGGTTTCATGCCAACAGCTTGACAAGGTTTTATAATGCCTTAGGGCTTAGGCACTTTCCTCATCTTCTAATGTTATATCATCTTAAGTGATCCTCAAGTCTTACGTATGCAATAGAAGTCACTGATGTCCAGAATTAGTCATTTATGAACACTAGTGAGTGTGAAATATTTCACAATTTACGTAGTCTGAGTAACCTATCTGCTATTCAGGCTATCCCATTGGAGCTTAAGTTGAACAGTGTTTTGTACTAGCATCAGTTTGATTGATTTGAAACTTATATAGCGCATACTGTCACCCCACGGGTATCCTGGCACTTCATTCTAATAAACAAAACCAGGGAGGAAACAGGTCGCACCAGAAAGAACCGGAAGAAGGGACTGGGTGCTAAACCTTGGGAAAGAGCCAGGTTTTTTGTTTTCCTCGAAACTCTAGCAAGGAACTGAGCTGTCTAAGGCCCTGGGGAAGTTTATTCCACAAACGGGCACCAGCCACGGTAAATGCCCTGCCTCCTAACCTAGGGGCCTATTACAATTGCGGATTTCCCGCATCCACCGGGCCGGCGGAAGCCACCGCCGGCCCGGAGGATGCGGGAAAACCGCCGCGGAGGCTTGAAAGACCCACCACCAAATTAGGATGGCTGGTGGGTCTTGCAATCTGTCCTCCGCTTTTCCGCCGCGGTCGCCTTCCGACCGTGGCGGAAAAGCATTAACATGGCTGGCGGTGTCTATCAGACACCGCCAGCCATATTAGGGTTGAGTAGAAAGTATGCTTTTCCACAGCTGCTTTTCCGCCGTGGAAAAGCATACAGACCTTCACTTCGGGGGCCTGTTGCGGGCCCCTTGGGTGAAGGGGGTGTGGGGGGTGCACATGGGGGTACCTATGGTACCCCCTGCTTTGCGTGAACAAAGCGGCAGGCACCGCGCGGTGCCTGCTGCTTTGTGCACGCAAATGCCGTGCATGCTTTTTTAACATTGCGGGGGGTGCAGCTTGAAGCTGCACCCGCCCCAATGTTAAGGATAGAGGATGTGACCGCCACCCTGGCGGTCACATCCTAATCTGCAGGGAGGGACCGCCGCTGCCCCTGCGGACGGTCCCTCCTACTCTATGGTGGCGGACGGACTCAGGTCCGTCCGCCATCATAATCGGCCCCCTAGATCGTTTAAATCTAGGGACCTTCAGTAGACCAGCACTAGAGGAGCGGAGCTGCCTTGTGGGACGATACCATGAAAATCTTTCCTGCATAGGAACAGGACCTAACTCATGCACTGCTTTAAAAACCAGGCAGAGGGATTTAAAATGGACCCTTTCCGTTATAGGCAGCCAATGCAGCTCTCTCAAGGCCAAAGCTGTAGAGGAGCCACGTTGCCTACCCAGGGCCAGTTTAGCTGCTGCAGACTGAATTCTTTGAAGCCCCTGAAGAATGTATAATGGGGCCCCCAAATACAGGGAATTACAGTAGTCCAGCCTGCTTCCCACTGTACAGCTTACCACCAGTGATCGCGACTCTTTAGGTAGTAAAGGGAGTATTTTACCCAACATACGTATTAAGGCAAAACAGACACTGGCGGTCTTACTTGCCTTTGATTCCATCTGTAGATCATCATCAATCAGCACCCCCAGATTACGTACCTTACTAACCGGGAATAGTGGTTCCTCTTCTGGGGTAAGCCGGAATTCAGATGGAAATTGTCTAGGCATCCTGCCAGAGGAGCAGTGTTGGAACTGGCCCTTCTTGCAGGGTCATCCTCAAACTTTTTGCTTCTTCCTCCCTTATTTTTCCTGACCCGTGGCTGTTGGCAATAGGACTCTGCGCACTTTACCACTGCTGATCAGTGCTAAAGTGCATATGCTCTCTGTGTAAATTGTTATTCTGATTGAATATACATGTTTGGCATATTTGTATCACCATGAAGTCCCTAGTAAAGCGCACTGGGTGTGCCAGGGCTGGTGATGGCAAATGCTACTAGTGGGCCTGCAGCACTGATTGTGCCACCCACAGGAGTAGCCCTAAAATGATGTCTCAGGCCTGACACTGCAGTGCCTGTGTTCAGTTTAGAACTGCCATGTCCTCCCGGTCAGTGTCCCCACTGACCAGGCCTAACCCTTCCCTTTTTGTGCACATCAGTCACCCCTATGGAAGGCCCAAGGTACCCCCTGGGCAGGGTGCAGTGTATGTAAAAGGTAGAGCATGTACTAGTGCAGGTGACATGCTCTGGTAGTGAATGGCAGCCATTTTCGTTGTTCACTACTGTAAGGCTATCTTGCTCCATAGGTTAACATGGGGGATGTTGGCTACAGTGGTTAACAGCATTTCTTCCCATAGGAACAAGATAGGACATAAGTATCTAGTATCCCTGAACTCAGAATTTAATAACACATCTTTTATGTAAAGGTGTTTTTAAAATCTGGTTGTTTGAGAACAGCACTTTTAGAAAGTTGCTGTTCTCTTGTCTGACCCTTCTGTGTGCCTGGACCTGTTTGTGTATTGACTGTCTGGTTTGAGAGTGACAGGGGCTGGGGGATTCCCCAGGAGGTTGGATGAGTCAGCACTAGGCTGAATGACTGCATTTGCAACTGGAGTGGTGGGAGGAGTTAGCACCTGGGCTGAATAGGGCTGTGCCTGCCTTCCACAATGCTGGTTCCACCCCCCTGCTGGGCGGCTGAGGACCCTGCCCCTCACTCTCAAAGGAAAGATGCAGCCAGCAAAACAAAGTACTCAGGATCCACACAGAACTGGTTCAGACCGGGCTCAGGGCCCACATGCACCCAGAGAACAAAGACTTTAGGGTTATAAGTACAGGACCCCTGACAACAGAAAATTAGATCATCCTGGAAATCTTGAAGGAATCTCCAAGGGCCTGAGAGGAGCTAACTCCCTGTTTTGAAGTCCCAGGAACAAAAGGACTTCACCCCCAGCTTCCCTGAACTCTGCTGAGAGAGTTCTGTCCTTCCTAGAGTGCTTGATCCAGTTGTGGGGCCTCTGGAAGTTGTACCTGTGCTGGGAAGCTTGAAACTAAGCTTGAGTGACTTTTGAAACTGAAAAGTGTCGCATCGCTCGCTTGCGGAACGCATCCCCGACAGTGCGAGAAGTTTCCCGCCGCTACGGAGGTCGAGATCGTCGCAGCGCCTGACGCCGCAGCCAGAGACGTTGCATCCTTCGTTTGCGGGACGCACCAGACCGGTGCGGGAGAATCGAACATCGCTGCGAGTATCGTCGCAGAGCCTGTCGTCGCTGGGTGAGATCGCCTCACCGCTTGCTTGCGGACCGCATCACGTCGCTGCGAGCATCGTCGCAGAATCAACGCATCGAGGAACTGCGAGAGAGAGGATCCCCGCTGGACCACGCATCGTCGCCCCAGAGATCGTCGCAGCCCCTATGAGATCGTCGCATCGTGCCTTTGCGAGAACAGACTTCCTACGGAACCTACGCACCGGAATCCATACAAGTGGCCTTCCTCCCCATACAGACCGGATTCGTCGCAACGGATCACTGAAATATTATCGACGGACACATTATCGACTTACCAAAATATCGTTGACAAATTATCGAGAACAAAAATATCGACTTACTATACTTATTACACAAACTACAAAAATATCGACTAAAAAATATCGAGTACTAACTATATCGAAAACATAAATATCGCTTAAAAAAATATCGACTACAATTATATCGTTGGACATGAAATTAGCCCTAACACTACAAAAATATCGACTACAAAAATATAGACTACCACAATATCGTTAAAAAAATAATATCGAGTTCATGTTTGCACACTTTTCTTTCTAAAATACCATCTTTATCATCAATAAAAGTCATTTCTCTGTAAAAAAAACTTTTCACATATAATACCTGTTTCTTACATAAAATTACTATTAATCCACATTTACTATACATTCTATTACATGCATTTTATCATTTTCTATTATTCTTTGCATTTAACTAACATTTTCATTACTTATTTTCACATATAAATATATTTCATTTAAACACGAACCTGCTTTAATGCGGGAACAACCACATACCACCATTCTCACATCAACAAACACTCCAATTAACTTAAAAAAATTCAAACTAGCCTATACTATGCTTCCTTACATCCTACAACCAATCAAATCAAAGCACACATAACACATATACTATAAAAGGGCTACATGCATTCTACCATTTGTTGCTGCTACCTATCTGGAAAGTAGATGCCAACACTTTGAAGATTTTGTTGCAGAATAAACATCTTTAAAGATCCAGCTTACTAACTAATTAATCAAGTAAGTAACACAGCATTTTAGTAGAAAACTACATTAGAAGTGCACTATTTTCCTTACATCTCCTAACTCTTAGACTTATTTTATTTTCATGTCTTCCTACTTTTCTGATAGAAACTACTCCAACACAATTCCTATTACATGGTCATATTTCTTCATGTGCAAAATCAGATAGTAAGTATATAATAATTCTCTGTTACACACCAACTGCTTTGTTTAAACACTAATTTACAAGAGTATTTATTTTTCATTGACATTATATTTACAGATATACAGAAATGGTGCTATTTCTACAGCAAAAACGATAAAACTAACCTAATTACACATGTAAGTATAGATGTGTTTGTTATAAAACGGCCAATTTCATTAATGCACATTTTTAAACAACATATCTTGCTTTTTACATCTTCCCTATAGATCATTTGAAAAATCCAAGATCAACTATAGCAAAACACAAAAATTACCCTTCAGAAAAAAGTAAGTATAATTGTTATTTGCTAAAATGTTGGCACAAAAAACGCTAACTATATTCTTAACACCATGTTATTTATTTTAAATTGCCTCTACAGATATTCAGAAAACATCATACATCTATTCTACATATCATATGAAAACATACTACACAAAATATACCAATATAGAAGAATCGCCTTGTAAAAAATGTAAGTATATTTATCATTTCTCTAAAACTGCCTAAAATAACACAGTCTATGTTCTTAACAACATCTTATCTATTTTATATTTCCTCTACAGATATTCTGAATACATCATACAGCTATTCTACCTACAACAAAGAAAACGACATATTTAGAAGTTAGTATACGTTTAAATCTGTTACATTTCCAAACGGTTCAGTATTAAAATTATAATATTTTGTTTTTATTTCTTCTATCTACTCTACAGATCATACCTGTACTAAATTGATGAACTCCAGCAATTACTACTATTCTACTATTTAAACAAGTAAGTATATGTAATGTTTACATCAAATGCACTAGTAGACAAAAATGACAACTGCTTTTGAGTAGGAAATACATTTGTTATATATAAACATTAACGTTGTTTTTCTATATTTTCATACCAACAGCAAATAAAGACATACATACAAGAACATCATTCAAAAGACATTTCTGCTTCTGTGACTACTACTTTGATTAACTGTAAGTATAAATGCATCTCTAATGATGTTAGCACCACATAAGTAAAAAAATGTGTACTGATTTTGTTTCTTTCTACTCTTTCCTAGAACAAGTAAATCAAAATGACTGAAGGTGCAGAATTTGTCATGTCTCAGAAAAATAAATTGCTATTATGCTACATGGGTTATGTGTATAATCAGGAGAGACAAAGTGGTAGAAAGGTTTTTTGGAAGTGTACACAATATTACTCCAACAAATGTTATGGGAGGGCCACTACCAAGGAAACTAATGTGCTATTTACTAGAGAACATAATCATCCCCCAAATGTCACCGAAATTGAAATTAGAGATGCCTTAGAAAGTATTAAAAGTGCTAGCACACAAAGTGACAAACCCACCACCCAAATACTTAAAGAAGAACTGGTAAAAATCCCTAACCATGCTTCAGGGCAACTACCCTCTATTGATTCCCTGAAACGCACAATTGCACGCACCAAACGACTCACTAGCACAACCCAACCCAACCCAACTTGTTTTGAAGAAATTATTATTTCACCCGAAATGGCCATCACACACAATAAAGATAAATTTATTCTTTTTGATAATGAAAGCAGTACAAACAGAATAATTATGTTTGCAACTGCAAGTAATTTACGAAAAATCCAACAGTGTCCCCAATGGATGATGGATGGAACATTTAAACCCTGCCCAAAACCTTTTTACCAACTGTATTCCATCCACGGTTTATACCATCATTCTAACATACCTTTCATTTACTGTTTGCTACCCAACAAACAGCAAACAACCTACACCGAAATTTTAAATGTTCTCAAAACGGAAATCAATAATTATTTTCCCGAAAAAATAATTATTGATTTCGAATTAGCTATGATAAATAGCATTTTGAGAACATTTCCCCACACAGCAATCCAGGGTTGCTATTATCATTTTAATCAGAGTATATGGAGGCATCTCCAAAAATCTACTTTAAGTGTACTATACTCTACAGATAGCACCTTTGCCTATCAAGTTAAAAAGTTAATAGCCCTGGCCTACGTCCCTGTTACAGATGTTGCTGAACATTACAATTTATTAATTGACAGCGCATATTATAAGAGGAATGAGGATAAGCTAACACCATTGCTAGACTATTTTGAAGACACTTGGGTGGGAAGGTTGCACAGATCAGGACATCGACGCCAGCCCAAATTCCAAATCCCTTGGTGGAATGTCTATCTCAGTACTTTAAACCAAGAGGCGAAAACCAACAACAGTGTTGAAGGGTGGCATAATGCTTTCCAAGCAACTACAAACAGAGGCAAACCCACATTCCACAACCTTCTTGAAGCTTTGAAAAAAGAACAAAGCTATCAGGAACTAAGAATGGAACAATCAGTGTCACAAATAGGGCCCAAACTCACTAAACAAACCCAACAAATGTTCCGACTACTTCAAAGTCAAGTCACATTATACCCTACAACTAGAGGTTTAGAATACCTGGCAATAATAGCAAAAAGTCTTCTATAAAAATGTCAAGTAAATATACGAATGTCTTCTTACAATACTAATAAAAATCACATGTATAATGAATTATAAATAAAACATATTTGTTTGACAAACTTTTAAAAAATATGTAAAAAAATTCGTAACAAATATGCAATGTTTATAATTTTTTATAACATACACATAACATTAGAAATCGACATTTCCCACCCAATCAAAATTGTAAAATAAATACAAAAAATTTTTGGAATTAAGAGACGCAATCAAGGAAAAATCAATCCATACAATCCAATCCAATATCTTACTATTCCAATATGGGAAACCCTCAAAAACCCGAAAATAAATTGTAAAACGTAAAAAAACGCTCCAGGAAATCCCGAAAACAGTAGTGTGTACACGTTAGGATTTAAAGTTATATACACACAATTTTAAAAAAACGGTCACGCATATCAAAGTATCAATCCGATTCGAAACCCTCCAAAAAACCCGAAAAAGGTTTAAAAAGTGAAAAAACCGCTCCAGGCAAACACGAAAAATAGGAGATAAAAGTCAAAATATAAGCATAATAACTTAAACATTTGTTTCTCCGTTAAAAAACACGCTTCCTTCCATGTAGTTTTCATGCGAGGAACCGAAACCTGTAAAATAACATACATAACGAAAGCCACCCACAAATACCCCCTTCACATTAGTAAATATACTAACAATTAACATTAACCATGTAAGAAGACATTTCCGAACAATTAAAATTAGACTTGAAGGAAAAAAAGCACGACACATCTATAACGCAGACTTTTCACCCAAACGCTACTTAAACTAATAATACATACACCAAAAAACACTACAGAGTTTGATTACACCCTCAAACATGACCACTTACTTATAATTAGTATTACAAAATAACCTTACCTCTCTCCAAGCGAAGCAACTCCCAACCGCGAGCTTCTCCAGTCCTGAATGGAGCGCAATAACCTTACGCGGTAAAAAAGTAGTCCCCTTAACCCATTTGTGTAAAAGGATAATAGAATAAACAATGTGAAATAAAAAATATATAATACATACACATGTATAATGTAACAAATGAATACACTATACTCATGACAATTTTCCTTTATTAACAAAAAATAATATATTTAATATTAATTAATATATAATATGTATTATATATTAATAATATAAAATAATTATGTAAAACTTTGAATAAAAGATGTAAATATTTAGTTATTGTGTATATTTATAAGAATAATTTTGTGTATAATTTTTATAAAACATTATAAATGTTTATGGGAATAATTAATAATGATAAATAATATAACTTATTTATTGTTATTAATATAACAAGTAGAACCATTTAGTATATAAAGAATGCCCTGAAAAAAGTCTCTATTTTATCTGTGAATATATATATTTTTGTTAATAATCAATGAATGTTTATGTTTATTAATTAATAATAATAATAATTATTAAAATAATTATTATTTTTATTAATTATTAAAAAAATATTATATAATTATTTCTAATTATAACAAAATTATATAATTGCTTTACTAATATTTGATAAATACCAGATATTATAATTAAACATATTGTTTCCCTATACAATTATAACATTTACAACCAAAGCGATTTATATGTTTTATGTAAAAACAACATTGTGTGAAATATACACCAAGAAAATTTATTTTGGTATTTCAATTTATCCTAAGAAATGTAATAATAGTCATGTTACTTGTTACAAAGAAATATGTATTATATATTTTATTATATTAATATTTAATATTAACATTATTAAATATTAATGTAAGAAATATATAACAAATCATTGTTAAATGTATTTCTATATAAATACTTTAAATTGTAAATGACTGATGGGAATATGTAAAATTTACTGAAAGAATCTAGTAATCCAAATTATTGTTTACATTGACCACATGTATATAAATGTAAAGATGTTATTGTGTGAATAATAAAAGTTAAAAAAAATGTGATGTTATATTTGTTTTTGATTTTATTGTAGTACACAATAAAAAAATTAAAAATTGTTTAATAAACTGATTTGAAAACATCTATGTTGCATAATTTTTTATTATTAAAATACAGTAATGAACAAATGTATACAAATGTGCTGCACACTGACCAATTTTATATGTATTGTTACTACTCCAGTCAATCTAAAATCATAGAAGCTGCAGGACACTAGCAAAAATTATTTTACTATTCCTACTACACTCAAGGTAATACCATAAAATGTGGTGGAGACTAACCAATGTATTTTTATTAATCCAACTCCAGTGTTGGTAATATTACTGATGGTGCTGGACACCAACCAATTAATAATTAGAATTCCAACTCCACTCTAGCTACTGTCTGGAAACATGCTAATACATAAATAGTTTTTATCTAAATAAAGTGTACTAATGTAAAGTTATAATAATATCTATTTTCGTGTGATAAATTTAATGTATCACTGTTAAGTTAAACTATACATCAGCACTCTAAAATACCCAAAACTGTCCCAAAACACTAAAAAGACCCCTTGACCCTAAAGGCCAAAACTGACCCAGAACACTACAAATACCCCTTTATCAACAAACTGAAAACTGACCCTGAACCCTACAAATACCCCTTTACCCACAAACTGAAAACTGACCCTGAACCCTACAAATACCCCTTTACCCACAACCTGAAAACTGACCCTGAACCCTACAAATACCCCTTTACCCACAAACTAAAAACTGACCCAGAACCCTACAAATACTCCTTTACCCACAAACTGAAAACTGACCCTGAACCCTACAAATACCCCTTTACCCACAAACTAAAAACTGACCCTGAACCCTACAAATACTCCTTTCCCAACAAACTGAAAACTGACCCTGAACCCTACAAATACTCCTTTCCCAACAAACTGAAAACTGACCCTGAACTCTACAAATACCCCTTTACCCACAAACTGAAAACTGACCCTGAACCCTACAAATACCCCTTTACCCACAAACTAAAAACTGACCCTGAACCCTACAAATACTCCTTTCCCAACAAACTGAAAACTGACCCTGAACCCTACAAATACTCCTTTCCCAACAAACTGAAAACTGACCCTGAACTCTACAAATACCCCTTTACCCACAAACTGAAAACTGACCCAGAACCCTACAAATACCCCTACAACCACAAACTGAAAACTGACCCTGAACTCTACAAATACCCCCTTACCCACAAACTGAAAACTGACCCTGAACCCTACAAATACCCCTACAACCACAAACTGAAAACTGACCCTGAACCCTACAAATACTCCTTTCCCAACAAACTGAAAACTGACCCTGAACCCTACAAATACCCCTACACCCACAAACTGAAAACTGACCCTGAACCCTACAAATACTCCTTTCCCAACAAACTGAAAACTGACCCAGAACCCTACAAATACCCCTTTACCCACAAACTGAAAACTAACCCTGAACACTACAAATACCCCTTTACCCACAAACTGAAAACTGACCCTGAACCCTACAAATAGCCCTTCACCCACAAACTGAAAACTGACCCTGAACCCTACAAATACTCCTTTTCCCACAAACTGAAAACTGACCCTGAACTCTACAAATAGCCCTTTACACAAGAACAGAAAACTGACCCTCAACCTCAAAAATACCCATTTACCCACAAACTTAAAAAATTCCCAAATCCCACTAAATACACCTTCACTCACGACTACCAAAATTACCCTGAACCCTAAACAATTAACCTGTAACAAAAAATATGAAACTAAGCCAGAACACTATAAATAATAATGAACACAACATTAAACATAAATATATAAAAAAACAAATATTTTTCAAAAAACTATTATAAAATATATTATCACATTACCTATAATAATAATTTAGATTAGTTAATATTGTTTAATTCCAATTAATTAATTAACATCAACATTAATTAACACATTACATTTAAATGTATACAATTAATGTAATTAAGTCATTATTATAAATTAATTACCAATTAATTTATTTAAATGATATGCAATATATTAATGACATCATTAACTAATTATAATTAATTTGTTAGCAATTAATAAATGTAAATAATATACTAATTCTTAATACAATAAATCACTAATTATTATTAATTAATAACCAATGTATCAATGAAAATCATATACAAAATATTTTTTAAAATATTAATTAATAATAATCAATTAATCAATTAATCAATTAAATTATATGCTAATTAATCAATTAAACAATTAACTAATTAATATTAATTAATTACCAATTACAATCTAATTAAAACAATTACCACACATATATTAACTAATTAATTATTATTAAATTACTTCCCACCCTATTCCCCTATAAACCCACAACCCGCTCCTAAACATTAATACAATAAATCACTAATTATTATTAATTAATAACCAATGTATCAATGAAAATCATATACAATTTTTTTTTTAAAAAAATATTAATTATTAATAATCAATTAATCAATTAATCAATTAAATTATATGCTAATTAATCAATTAAACAATTAACTAATTAATATTAATTAATTACCAATTACAATCTAATTAAAACAATTACCACACATATATTAACTAATTAATTATTATTAAATTACTTCCCACCCTATTCCCCTATAAACCCACAACCCGCTCCTAAACATTTGGTACTATTTATTTATATATTATATATATATTATTTTATAAAATCAATATTTTCTAACATTTTCTCGATATTTTTTACTTTCACTATATTTCGATATTTTGTCTAGTCGATATTTTTAAGTCGATATTTTTGTATTCGATATTTTTGGGTCATTTTTGCAGTCGATATTTTTTTCAACGATATTCCTATAGTCGATATTTTGTTAATGTCGATATTTTTCCGTCGATATTTTGTCCATTCGATATTATGTAGTCGATATTATGTCCAGTTACCCGTCGCAACACGCCCGCTGCTGCAGCGGGGCTGTCGCATCGCCTCCCCAGGATCTCAGGAGCAACGCATCGCTTGTTTTCCACCACACCAGCTTCTGCTTTTGGAACTTTGTTGCAACTAAAAGGTACTGTGAGTAAACGTGACGCAACTGTGAACTTTTCACGCATCCGTAGAGAATTCTATCGCAACCTAAAGAATTTTAACGCAACGTAAGAACTCTTTTTGAAACCATATTCTTGAACTCTGTATGTTGGATTTTTGTCGTTTTGGTCTTGTGTAGTTTAGATTAAAAATACCTTTATTTTTCTAAACTGTTGTGGAGTCAGTTTGTGGTGTTTTCACTGTGTTACTGTGAGTGTTGGTACAAATACTTTACGCATTGCCTCTGGTTAGCCTAGACTGCTCGTGCCAAGCTACCTAGAGGGTGAGCAGGGGTTATCTCAGAGGGTTATCTCCTTGCCCTGACTAGAAGCAAGGGTCCCTATTTGGACAGTGGTACCTACCTCTGCCAACTAGAGACGCCCAGATCTAACAAGCAGTATATCACCTCGGTCTTTCCACCATTAAATTGTAATGAATTCCTTCTAAGCCAGTCAGTTGCCCGCCGCATGCATTGCTGGAACAAGTCCAGAGGTAAAGCATGTTCACCTTCTAGAGAAAATGCCAATTGCGTGTCATCGGCATAATTGACTAGGCAGACTCCGGAGGACTTTATGATGGGGAGCAGGGGCTGCAGATAGAATTTAAATAAAATGGGACTGATCGCAGAGCCCTGCGGCACCCCATGGATGACTGGTGATTTACTAGAAGAGAATGGGATAAGTGTTACCACCTGGTGTTGTCCTTCTAGGTAAGATTGCATCCATTGCAGTGCCCTACCTTTCACTCCTATCTTCTTAAGTCTTTCCAATAGGATAAGATGGTTCACCGTGTCGAATGCGGCCGACATATTGGGAAGCACTAGAACAGTAGCATTCCTGTTGATGGCACGCATGCGCAGGTTATCCAGCATTGTGACCAGAGCCGTCTCCGTCCCATGACCTGGGCGGAAACCAAACTGGTCTTTGTTCAGCAGGGAGTTCTCCTCCAAAAAGCACGACAGTTCCCTACTGACCGTTTTTTATAAGATTTTCACCGGGTAGGGTAGGAGAGAGATAGGCCTAAAATTTGCTGGTACTAGTGGGTCCAGGGAAGGTTTTTTGATCAGTGGAGTCACCACCGCCAATTTCCAGCCTTCCAGGACCACTCCTTCTTCCAGGGACTGGTTGCAAATCTGCCTCAGCCAGGGAAGAGTGTCTCGGCCCGATGGCTTCCATATTTTGAAGGGGAAGGGATAAAGCGGGGAACCTGAAGAGACGCTATCCACCAAGCTGTCAAATGCAACTTTTGTTAGAAATTGGAAGTTGTCCAGAGATATCAACTGTTTATGATCTTCAACTCCCAGCTGTCCAGGATTAAGTTGTTGTTCCTTATTGTTAAAGTGGAGAGTATCCAGGATCTTTGCGATCTTATCCTGGAAATGTAGAGCGATCTCGTCGCATAGTTTTTGGGATGCTGCCACTTTATTATCCATGCATGTAGGGGCGGACAGCGCCTTAATGATTTTAAAAAGCGCTTTTGTCCCATTTGATGCTTGTGCGATTGAGCTGGCATAGAAATCTGCCTTAGCCTTGAGGATGCTCTCCTTACAGTGCAGTTGTCTCAACCTTAGATATTTTTTATCTTCCTCCTGGTACCCCCTCCTCCATTTCCTCTTCGCCTTCTTGCAGATTATACAGAGCCGTTTCAACTCCTCATCAAACCAGGGATCCCTGGCCTTCCTCCTGTTTTTATCTTCTTCATAGGAATTGCCTGGTCTAGGATGTCAGTTATATAGTTGGTATAGACTTTGTAGTTCTCTTCAACGGTCATCGTGGGGACAAAAAGTGTGGCATCTGGGTCAAGTGCAAGAATTCTGGACTTATCCAGTCTTGCCCATTCCCTACCTATCCTGTAGGACCTTTGCTGACCTTCTCTGTCCCTCGAGTACACCATCCTAATACTAAAATAGACTAGATAGTGATCCGACCAGTTCTGAGGCACTATGTTTAATACCCTAGTTGTGGCCTGTTTAGAGAATAGCAAATCCAGAACATGTCCCCCTTGGTGTGTCGAGCTTTCCACCATCTGGGTAAGAGCCAGGTTTATGCGTGTAAGCCTCAGATCTCGCAATTGGCTATTAGCCTTCCCGTCTTCCCAGAGATTGGAATCTCCTAAAATAATCATTCTGGAGTGTGCCAACATAAGATTAGTAATAGTATCAAAGAGATTCTGGTAATGTGTGGCACCCCCCGGCAGCCTGTAGCATAACAATCCGGTAAGTAGATTCCCACTTGAGGAATGTAGTGAGAACCCTATCCTTTCTATCCCCTCTACTTCATCAGTCTGTAAGAGTCTAAAGCCCAGCTCCTCTTTAAAAATCATCCCCACTCCTCCTCCTCTGTCTGTGGTTCTTGACTTATGAAGAATTTTGTAGCCACTGGGGCAGGCAAATCCCACTTCAACAGTGGACTCTGCATTCGTCCAGGTTTCTATTAAAAACAATACATCAAGCCCCATGTCCTCAATCAGGTCTAAGACCTCTGTGGAGTGCTTAAAAAGTGACCGGCTATTAATCAGCCCACCCATAAGGGTCTTTCCATCTGTTCTCAAGGGGGCCGTGCAGTGGGGACTTTACATTCTGGCTTACCCAGCTTCAAAAGTCGATCTCTACCATAGGTTATCCGCCTTTGGCCAGCTACCAAACCGGCGGCATTGCCGGCGCCGAGCGCATCGGGCCGCGGACAGGCGCAGAAGGGCTTGCCTTTGGAGTGCCTCCGGCGCACCCACTGCGCGCGCCCGCTGTGCGCTTGCATTCCTCCACTTAAGTATGCTGGGCTGTGGGATCTGCCGAGCATCTAACAACTAGAGCGCCTCCCAAGATGGCGCCTGCCGATGGCAGCGAGCCTGATTCTCCCTCAACCAAAATGGCGCGATGGCTGCCCGGGAGTTCGAGCCACGCTAAAGTAGCGTGTAGTGACGGTAAATTTGAATGTGCAAGTAAGCGGGTGGCCTTAAATAGCAGTATAATCAATCAAGCATTAAAATAATTCAGCAGTAGTGATGGCGAAATATATGGCGATTTTAAAATAGTATACAAGCTTCTGTTTCCCTCTAGTACAACCTGCAGGACCGCACTACAGTTTAAAGTCTAAGGCTCCGCGCATGTATTCCCTCACTTAAGTATGCTGGACTGTGGGATCTGCCGAGCATCTAACAACTAGAGCGCCTCCCAAGATGGCGCCTACCGATGGCAGTGAGCCTGACTCTTCCTCAACCAAAATGGCGCGATAGCTGCCCGGGAGTTTGAGCCACGCTAAAGTAGCGTGTAGTGGCGGTAACTTTTAATGTGCAAGTAAGCGGGTGGTCTTAAATAGCAGTACAATCAATCAAGCATTAAAATAATTCAGCAGTAGTGATGGCGAAAAAAAAAGGCGATTTTAAAATAGTATACAAGCTTCTGTTTCCCTCTAGTACAACCTGCAGGACCGCGTTACAATTTAAAGTCTAAGTTTTACGCTGGGGATATCGACATTGTGAGGAGAATTCACTGAGGAAACTATTTTGTATAAAGATGTTAATACAAAAAGGGAAGATAGTGCTTATCAGAGAAACTTGATTCATGTCCTAAAACAATTGAGGACTGAAAGAGATGGATTAGAAATTATAATTATGTCTGCGTCGCAATTGGAACACCAGTTAACACTTCTTTCTAGCAGTATTAGTGTGACCTTAGGCACAGCGTTCGCTCTAACAAAGACAAATATGACGTCATTTTTTTTCTTCCATTGTGGAAAAACCTCAACCATATTTAACTTTGAGCTCAGATTATGGGTTCCGCTATTTATCATTATTCAGAATGAATATGTAATCATTATTAATTGATACTTGAACAGTGTGGCTGCGTCAGCAGAGGGTGAGCTGCTTTAGCTCCGGGTGAGAGGTATACCATGCGAGTGTATAGTGAGTGAAGTAGTCATGAGAGTGCATGGTGAGTTGTGTGCCTATATGAGTGCATGGGGTGCGGAGTGGCCATGGTAAGGTGGGAGGTCTGCCTTTATAGGGCACGGAGGAGATTACCAATGGTGGGCCAGGCCTCTCTGCATCACGGATCAGATGAAGTTGCGCTTGCCGGACGCTGTGGAGGGTAAGGCCCCTGAGCTGCCCCGAACTTGTATGGCGGGAGCGCTGCAACTTAATGCCTAAGGGGGGTCTGTTGCATCACCAGTATCCAGAGGTTCCCTAGCATACTTTGCAGTGACTGCTATACCCTGGCTCAGGCTCCTGCTGGCTGAGTCACAGATTTGGAGAGATTTCAGTGAATTGTGGCACAGTGTCAATGCCCAGGTGAGGAGAAGGTGAGATAGCAGAGGAGGGTCGGGGGTTGAGTCGGGCACAGGTCTAGCACCTGTGGGTGATGCACCCCCAGTGGCAGCTCATCCGTTGTGCGTCGACCCACTACTTAGAAGCAGTGCAAGAAGAGGAAACTTGACATGATGATAACTTATTGATGTACTCATGCTATGTTTCCTTTACAAGAAGGAGGGTGGGTGGTGCTGCACTACCCACGAAGCAGGGCAGGAGTGGAGTGGTATGCCCACTCCAGTGTGCAATGACTAGTCGCCCCTCTCAGGCTACCCAAAGCAGTTATGCACACATCACTGCTCGCAATGAAGGCTGCATTACAGCCTGCATTGAGAACATGCCCACCCCTCCGGACCCTGGTTGAACGCCTTGGCACAGCGCTCAAGAACAATCACAACACCGCATTGCAGTGTTTTAATTGGCTTAGCGGAGGGAGACTGGCTGCCTGCTTCCTGTCCCTGGAAGCAGACTGAGCAGAGCAGGTGTACAGAAGACGCTGGACCCGGCCTTGAGGTAAGAATTAAAAATATATATATTTACAATGCCCGCACACCCTCACCTCCCCACCCCGACCAGGGTCCTTTCCTGCATTTCCCACCTCCCAGATGTCCAGTCCCTCATGCAGCACTACAGATTGCAGACACTGTGCGGCCATGAGCAGCGGGTGTACCACTGGTGTGCCAAAGGCAGCCAATCGGCGTCCGTCTGCCCCTGGACCACGCCCAGCTCCAAGAACCCTTCCTCTCAGACACTCCACAGCTATGACCCCAGCACCCTCCTTGCCATCAACCCTGGATGCCTGACCACCTGCCATCTAGCAACACTGTAGAATTCTCTTGCATCATGTGCCTGCCCAAACTGCAAACACACCTTCTGCGACATCAGTACACCAGAACCTCCTGCCACCCAGCCGAACAACAGCGCAGTCGAACAGCTCAATTGCATCCTCCTCAAAGTGCGGTCCCTCAACAAACATGCAACAGAAATCTGGGTCCTCCTTGACACCACCACTTCAGACATCGCCTTCTTCATGGAAACCTGGACCAACCTCTGCTCCAGACTGGTCATCACCATCCACGACGGCTACAAAATCACTCACACGGACCACCCCGAGCACCCAGGAAGAGGCATTGCCATTGTCTGGAAAAGTCACACTCCGACTGACCATGCAGTCTAATGACCTGACGGTGAGCATGTTCATTAGACCAGATCCGGACCAACCCCAAACCACCCTCTGCGGCACCCTCATCTACAGGTCCCCTGGGCCATGAACCCCCATTCACCAATGCCATTGTAGACCTCATCGCATCCCAGGCTCTCTCATCCACCGACTGCCTTTATAGAGTGTACGGTGAACGCTTTGAAGGTATCGGTACTCGGAGACGTTAAGTTCCACTTGGACAACCCCAGTGACCAGAACACCACCCCCCTCCTGGGGAACCTCGCCAACATTGGACTCAAGCAGCTAGTCACCACACCAACCCACATATCCTGACACACGCTCAAGCCGATCATCTCCACCAGCGGGAACTTCAACAACAGCCACACCACAGGCCTCTAGGACTCTCCTGTACCGACCATCATTGTTTACATTTCACATTCACCACGCCCACCGCACACCGTCGCTATCATTGCCCACTCCGTTGCGGGTCAATCAAGGCCACCGAAGAACTTCATGTCAACTCCCTCAGCACCACCACTCCGCTAATGCTAACAGACGCCAACACTGCAGCACGCATCCTCCACCGATTGATCTCCAACTGCGCCAACACCCTGGCACCCCTCAACAAAAGACCAGGCAAAACACACTCCAATTAGGCCAACTGGTGCAACCCCACCTACAGACGTCTCCAGAATAGATCGAGCCACATCAATCATCTCTGCAACACATTCACCCTTGCATCATGGTGCAAGGGTGCCTGCGTGGGCGCATGGCAGCCATTGTGCGCCAACTTAGGGTAAAAAGACAGGGGGCTTATTTATGAGCTACTTCGGTGCATCATTTTCTTGACGTACTTGCAGCATGATTCTTGCACCACGTTGCGCCGTATTTGCAAAGTGATGCATCTAGGCATATGCGTGACGTTGTGAAGCCTTCTGCCACATTACACCTGCATCAGGTATGATGTATGCAGTATGGGTGTTCTCACGGGGCAAAGCCTCATAGGAGTGGCGCAGCAAAATCCAACGGATTTGTAAAAAAAATTTATTAAATGTTTTATTGCGTTTCTGATGAAAGTACATCTATTTACATTCTTACTCCCCAACGTGGACCCCCCCTCCCCCCGATCTGACTACGGCCATCAACCAATTGTCCTGTTGCAATATACCATCGGTACAGACATTAATATACACAGCCATTCAGCCAACAACCCTTACATAGGGCAGGCGGCGCTCCACCACATTCGCTTGTGACTTGGAGGGCAGCTAACATCGGAAGAGACTCTCATCTCTAATCTTCAGCCGAGATCTAAAATCTGTCCCGCACCTTTCAGCCAGCACTTTAATCCTCTCCACGCGGGGAGTTAGGGGCGGTACCAGTACGTTTGCTCATTAAATATGTGTGATAGAGACTCCAGAAATGTTTAGGTCTGCTGGTGTGGGGCTGCAGTTCGCTATAATTTTCGGATTGAGTACAGCAGTAGAGCATGTCGCGCTCACAGCGTTTCAGTACAGGTAAGGGGCCTCTCATCCAGCAGCATGCAAGCACTCTGCGGGCCACTAGAAGACCCATATCAACCAGACGTCTAACTGCTCTGGGTAGTTTTTTAGTGTAACCCAATAGTGCCATCAGGGGGTCAAGGTCTATCTCAACCTCTGTTAGTGCGCTTATTTCAGCAAAGATTTTCTCCCAGAACTCCCCGATTCCCGGGCACTGCCAAGCAAGGTGCAGGTAGTCCACCTCAGGGGCGCTGCATCTTTCACAATCTGCCGTATCCCTTAGGCCGTATCGGAAGAGTTGCGCAGGGGTGTAATATACTCTATTTAAGAACTTGAAGTGAATCAATCTATGTTTGCCATTGATAGAAACATTCTTAGTGATTGTGCAGCAGTAGCGCCACGTGTTATCGTCTAGTAGTAGTCCCAGATCTGTTTGCCATGCCAGTCGCGCCTTGGTATATGGGTACCGGGTAGGTGTTTGTGTGAGTTTATATAAGCTAGATAGTAGTCCTTTGGGTGTTGTGGTTTTGAGGACATGCGTGAGTTCGGGGACCTCTGGGGGTTCCGCCATGTCGCCTCCCAATAGCTCACCCAAGGTGCTGCGCACCCTGTGAAACTGAAAATGCTTCAGTAGCGGAGGTGGCTCGCCGGCGTCCAAGGCCTGCTCCCATGTCTTGACCGTGCCGTCTATAAATAAGTCTCCTGGCGTGGGTATGTTCAGGGCATGCATAGCTACGATTACCCCCATTTTCCTGAGCGGCGGAATCCATCTAGCCCAGTCAAGCGGCATCATCGGAGAGTATAGCAGTGCCCCGCCCTGCATCCGCAGGAGACTGTGCCATGCGTGATTGGTGTCTGTCAGGGAGTCAAGAATGCCCGTCCTACGGTCCAGGTCTTTGAAAACTGTGTGGGGGAGACTATCTGGCTGTGCAAAGATGGTTTCCATTCGTACATGAGGTATGTTTCTGTCTCCATTTTTTTTAAAAGAGGCTACCCTGCTCAACTAGTAGAAACAATGCAGGAAAAAGTGACCAAAATTGAACGGAATTCTTTACTCAAACCTAAAGTTACAGTACAAGCCTCAAGCACACGCAGCGTGTTCGTTTCCAAATTTTCTACCACCAGCAAAACTATTAAAAACATTATTAAGAACCACTGGCAAGTGCTACAATTGGAACCTGACTTTAATCAGATTTTTCAACACCAACCGATATTTGCCTACCAAAGATCCAAGAATCTCCAACAAATGCTGAAAACACGTCAAGAAACCACACAAATCTATAAAGGAACCATCCCCTGCCACAACTGTGCCAACTGCAACAACATCATTCCTGGAAATATCGCGCTACACCCTTCTCAAGGCACTACGATCCCATTGAAGGTGAACGCAACTTGTGACACCAGTAATGTCGTGTACCTCTTGAAATGCCCATGTGGCCTTCCTTACGTGTTAAAACTGAACGAAAAATAAAGATCAGATTAACAGAACATCACAGCAATATCCGCACAAGGAATACCAAATCTACACTAGCTGTTCATTACACGCAACACAATCACACATTGAGCCAAATCCGCTTTCAAATCCTTGAAGTAGTGAAAAAACTAACTGGCATTGACCCCAAAAAATATCTTTTACAAAGAGAACTATTTTGGATTCATAAGATGCAAGCCATGGCTCCCAAAGGTCTTAATGAAAGACTGGAATACAGCAGTTTCCTCTGAATAGCTGATACTGTACTGTACTGTAATTTTTTGCTTTATTGTTTTCTCTGATGGCAGCTCTCCAACCTCCATTTTTTGATTCACCTTGTTCGTTGAATCTCTCCTCACCCCTGTTCTCGTTCCCACCCTGTTCTGACCTTGTTCTTTCCCCATTTGTCTTTTCTGTCTACCCGACCCAATCATTTTCATTTTCATCGCCTTCTCCTGTTTATTCACTACTCACATTGTTATTTTTACGCCCACCGGTCCAGCACTTTCATTATCACCGTTCTTTTTCACCGTCATTTAACCCACGTCAGTTTCTCTCCCTTTCTGGCACTTCCGCACTCCCACACATCTTTGCATGTCCGTTCTTTGTTTCCCGTACGCATCACGGCCAGTCCTATTTCTATATCTTTGCTATGGGTGTTCCAGCACTCGATTCACAAACGCCGGCTTTTGACGGACACACACGTTTCTGATTCACCGGTTACCCTGGTAAGTCTCCGCTTCGCACTTTTTCACCCCACTCAGTCGGTCTCGTTCAGTTCACTATACCACACTTGTAATTATGATTCAAGTCAAGTCAAGTCAAAAACTTTGTTTATTAAGACCATAGTCCTTAAACAATAGCAATACACAGTATCCCAAATTTAAAATATCCCATAGAACCCATAAAACAATGTAAAATTAATCCAATGTCAATTAAAACTCTTATATACCTTTTATGCGTATAACAATTTCATAAAAAAATACATCTTACAATAAAAGCTTATTCTTAAAACTCATTTCTTTCCTTAGTTCTTGTATCATTTCCTTCCTGTTGAAGTTCATGCAGTACTACAGGTTATTCTTGGCCTCTTAAAGCACTTAACATCGCCTTTATATATTTCCCCAGGGCAATTGCAATGTCAATAGTTGGAATTTCTGATAGTAAATTTGTTGCCTGCGCCCTTGTCCTTACTTCGTATTTTATAAAAACCGGACGCAGCCACATTTTCCGCTGTTCTAAGAATGACAGACAATCAAGTAAGATATGTACCAGGTCTCCTTTGCAACCTAAGCTACACTTGCAACACCCTGCCTGATCTAGCATTTTTGCTTTCCAGTTTTTGTTCATTAGCCATGGGTGGATCCCTATCCGCAGCCTTAGTATCTCCTACCTGTAGCTACGGTTGGGAAGAATGTCCAAGTAAGGAAACCAGTTTTCCTCGGACCAGGCTTTCAACATGTATGTTACTGATTTCTTCTTCGCTAAGTAACCCATGTCAATGCTTCTGCTTATTTCCTTCCCTTTTACTTTCAACTCTCTCTTAGTGCATGATACTTGGAGCGTTTCCTGGGACACCTCCAACCTTAACCTTTTACAGATTTGCATCAGTCTTTCTCTACACGCTTTTGCCCATTTTAGGTCACTCTTTTGAATTTCTCTCCTACACCATTGGGCAACTTTTCGTCCTTCTAAATCTTCGAATCGATTCCAAAGTCTAATTAGTGCCATTTGATTTTGTATATCCCATGACTTTGTACCTATTTCAGTTCTCATGGCTTGAACCATAGACGATTGTGGGATAGATAGAAGGCTTTTTAGACATTTCCACTCCACCAAGCCCCAAGATCCCTTACCGCTCAAATAAAGGATCTCTGCTCCATATAGGACTTGGGGGGGGATCATTGCCTCAAAAGCTCTTAACATTGGTCGATGTGACATTTCTCCGTAGTCCCTATTGAACATTTTTAGTCCACAAATTGAGGCATATGCTTTAGCTTTTTGTGAGTCCAAATGGGTACACCAGTTCAATGTCCTATCAAACCATATTCCCAGGTATCGATATTCATTTACCGTCTCCAGTTTAAGGTCCCCTAGATACCAGTTAAACCTATTTATCTTTTTCCCAAAACATAGAATTTTTGTTTTGTCTAGGTTAACTGTTAGGAATTTTCTTGAACAGTATGCATTGAAAGCATTAAGCTTTCTTTGGAGGCCTCTTTCGGTCTGGTCCACTATTACTAGGTCGTCTGCATAGAGTAAACAGGGCACCTTGTTACCATCCATTCTCGGACTTGCACTACCCTCTACCTCTAGGTAGGACGGGATATCTGACAGGAAAATGGAAAATAACTGTGGGGCCAAAACACAACCCTGTCTTAGACCATTATCTATTGGAATTTTTTTCGTCAAAGATCCCTCGGTATCCTTAATGACTTGCGCCCAATTTCCTCTATGCAGTTCCTTCATTATGGTCAAGCGGTCTTTAGGGATATTTGCCTTCATCAGAGATTCCCATAAACAGTCCCGATCGACTGAGTCGAATGCGGCTCGGAAGTCGACGAAACAACAGCATAACTTGCCATTTTGTTCCGTCGACTTCTTCGCCATGGCCCATAGTGAGAAACCATGATCAATCGAGGAGTGCCCTTCTCTAAATCCTCCCTGTTCTATGGGTACAATGTGGAACTGCTTTACCCATGCATTTAGTTGTTTCAATAAAATTTTTGAGAAAACTTTCTCTCCTATGTCTAGGAGGTTGATTAATCGGTAGTTCTGTGGTTCCTCCATATTCCCTTTTTTGTGGATTGGCCTAATTATTGCGCCCTTCCAGTTAGATGGCTAATTATGATTCTGTACCGTATATTTCCCCCGTGCACTTGTCACGCACCTTTCCGCCCTTCACCTTCGCTTTAAGTCTTTCTAACCACGGCGGCAGAACACTGTTATCAACCACCTTGTCACGTTCAGTATACACTGGGACTTTCTTCGGCCAACGGACTTTTTCACTTAAGTCAGTCACGCCCGTTTCTTTTTTTACATGTTTAAACTCGTTGTTTTTATTGTGACCCGTCACCTCCTATTTCCACTTTGGGATACCTTCCTCTCGCTATACACATGCTTGCTTTAGTACCCCACCTCACAATCCTTTGTCTATCCTTGGTCTCCTGTGAATTCCACTTACCCGGTCTATTTTCTTTTAGATACCCAACCCCCTGAAGAAGAGCCGCCCTGGCTCGAAATGCATCGGGGTGAACATGTACTGTGATATAAATTGATTCTACACTGGAAATCATGAAGATTCGTGCACAAAATTACCTGTATAGAATGCATGACTGATTAATCACGTGGACACTTTGATTAAAATCGTGGACCACCATTCCCTGTTTACTTGTATCAATCATCGTGCTTCAATTTGCTACATTTACTTTTGGCGTGCCTAGGAGCCCCCACCTTACCACAGTAAGGCATTTTTGATCTGTCTCCATGTAGCCATGTGTGTAAATATGACGCCTGCGCCGTCCTGTAGTACGCCTCCATGTCTGGTGCTCCCAGCCCACCCAACTCGTAAGGCATGATAGGTGTCGTCCATTTTACTCTTGGCTGACCTCCCGCCCAGGGTAGTTTCGTCATCTGCTGCTGTAGTCGTGTAAAGAAAGATTTGGGGAGTACTATCGGTAGAGTAAGGAACAGGAACAAGAACCTCGGGAGCACAACCATTTTCATTATGGAAATGCGTCCCATCAGGGATAGTGGGAGCTTGCTCCATGGTACCACATTGTCCTCCAATCTACTCACTGCGGTGCCATAGTTGGCCCTGAAGAGAGTTTCCGAGTCTGTGTGCAGGTGTATCCCTAAATATCGAACCGTGTCGGTGGTCCAATGGAGGGGGTATTCCATTTGTGTCTGTTGCGTGAGCGGTGTAAGGGGGAAGGCAAGCGATTTGGTCCAGTTGACCCGTAGCCCAGAGAACGCTCCAAATCATACCACTTCCCGAAGCACTGGTGATAGGTTGTTGTCTGGGTCACGTATGTATAGCAAGGTGTCATCAGCATACATTGAAACTATTATTCTATAACCCGGAAAACCTATGCCTTCGTTTCCATGATATTCTTGCAAAGCGCAGGCCAGCGGTTCCGCCACCAGAGCGTATAGGAGGGGCGAGAGGGGGCATCCCTGTCGGGTGCCTCTGCTGATTGGGAACAGGTCGGTGACCAGGTCCCCCATTCGGAGTCTCGCCTTCGGACCATGATATAATGCCCCTAGCATTTGTTGGAAAGGCTGCCCTAGGCCCACTGCTGTAGCACCTTACGCATAAAGGGCCATTCCACGGAGTCAAAGGCCTTCTCCATGTCGAGGAAGACTGCCAGTGCCTTCACATCTGGTCTGACATGTTGAATCACCCCCAAGACAGTACGTATGTTATAGACTAGGTTCCTGCCCGGAACAATCCCCGCCTGCTCTGGGGCTATCAGCCCGTCCATCAGCAAGGCTAACCGGGTGGCTAGAACCTTAGCGAACAGTTTGGTATCGACATTAAGCAGGGACAGGGGCCTGTACGAGCTGCACTCCTCCTGTGGCTTTCCCGGTTTCAGTACAGCAACAAGAAGTGCCTCTCGCATGGAGTGCGGCATTTCGCCCTCCACGCATATATCATCAAAAAGGATCAACAGGTGTGGCAGCAGTTGGTCCCTGAAAGCTTGATAAAATCCAGCCGTTAAGCCGTCCGTCCCTGGCGCGCTACTCGATTTCATGCTAGCAAGCGCATCTAGTATCTCGTCTTTTTCAATCGCCTGCATAAGGAATTCACTGTCATGGTCAGCCAGAGTAGGGATGTCTATGTGACTGAGATGGTCATCTATTTCCTCCTCCATATCCGCCACTTTAGAGGAGTACAAATCCGAGTAATAAGTCTTGAAAGTGTCAGCTATTTCTCTCTCGTCTGTGGCAGGAGTGCCCGCCACTGTGCGAATCATAGGTATATGTTGGCGTGGGCTCATCCCTTTCATAAGGTTGGCCAACACCGCACTCGGGCGCTCTCCCTCCCCATACACCCGTGCTGTGGAGTATTTGCTCATGTGGCAAATCTCTCTGTCCGCCTCCTCATGATACTCCGCTAATAGTGTCTTAATTTCAGCGCTCACTATATCATCTGCAGAGAGGCACTGTCTGCGCTCCAATTGTCCTAGCTTCCTCTCTATATCCGCTAGCTTCCTTTTGATATATTTAAGAATGCCCGAGTGTTTGGCAATCGCTACACCTCGGATATAGACCTTAAAGGCTTCCCACACTGTCTGAAAGCTCTCGACCGATCCTGTGTTTTAAAAAAAAAAAAAAAGTCTATTGCTTCAGCCAGTTCCGCCTGAAACACCGGATCTAACAAGGAGTTTGGCGGGAACCTCCAGATAAACGGTGGTATGCGCTTGCCCGGCAAACGGACCTTCATAAGGATTGGTGAGTGGTCAGACAAGGTTCTTGGCAAGACCTTGCAGTCCATCACTCGTTGGAGCAAGGAGGTGGATGTCAGTAAGTAATCTATCCTGGTATGGATATTATGGAATGCGGAGAAGTGCGTGTATCCCCCCTGTTGTGGATTCCTAGATCGCCACACATCCCCCAGGTCTAGGCAGGTGATGGTGCTCTGCAGCTCTAGGACAGCCATCGCCGGTCGGCGGGGGGGGCCGGAGGATCTGTCTAAGGCCGGATCCAACGTAAGATTGAAGTCTCCCCCCCACGGTAATAGAGTCTCATTATACAAGCGTTTGATCTTGGCCGTGAGTGATCTGAAGAAGTCCGGTGAGTCGAAGTTAGGGCCATATGTGTTGACTATTATCATGTCTATTAGTGGGCCGATACATCTAGATATAACAAACCGTCCATCACGGTCCGCTTCCAGTGTGCGTATCTGCAGCTTGGATTTCGGGTTAACCTAAGTCAGCACCCCTCTGGAGCTAGTGGTAAACCCCGCCACCGAGATGTTGCCCTCCAGCCCTCTGCAACGGAGCATGCGGTTATGTGATGGGAGGTGTGTTTCCTGGAGCAATGCTATATCGACATGCTGGCGCTGCAAATAACTAACAACCTTTCTGATCTTGCGGTGGTCGTTCAGGCCTCGGACATTCCAGGTGAGAATAGACATTATAGGAGTGTGTGTAGGTGTCGCATATGAGTTAGTGTCAGCCATTATGCCTTGAAGGTGAGTGGTCAGTAAGCAAATGTGAGACTGTGTAAGCCATGTGTTCCTTGTGCCATGTCAGATCATGCAATTTCCCCCACAGAACAATGTGAACTTCCGCATTATGCGGCAACTCTGTGACATAGTTCCCCATAACTCCTCCTCCCCCCTCCCACAGCAGACCAACCCCAACTTGGCCTAGCATGTTAACGTCCCCCACCCAAACAATACCCATTACTATCAACCAGTCCAGAAATGGGATCAACATTGCACACAGCGCGGGGCCAAGGTTGCCAGGGTGGTGGCCGTTACTCCAGGCAGTGACTCCCCTGTCGTCACCCCTGCTGTGAGCGCCCATAAAAAAGGTGACACCAGTGGAAGCCATTCAGGCACAGAGTGGCCGCATTAACCCGTGTGCCAGCTCGCGTGGTTTCCGACCCAAGTGTAGCATGCAAGGGGTAAGGTCCGAGCCACCCCAGATTCCACCCACATAGCCCAATTAGTTTGTCATTCTGGCACAATGTTCGGCCGGGGGATGCAAATCAAAACAATCTCACCCAGGTCTCTGAGCCTCCGATATCTTTAGCTCTGTGCACCGAAGCGTAAGCAGGATCAATCCAGTATTCGATGTGGTCCATATGGTCACGCTTGTGCTTTAGGTTGCGGCAGAGCTCGCCGTCCGCAGTCAGCAGACCCTGAAGTAGCTACTCCCTTGTTCAGTGCAGTCCTTCAATCCTGATTGTCCAGCTGACTACCTGTGACCTCCTCATCGTTCTGGCTTCTCGGGCTGCCTTTCCGTTCTTTCGCCCATACTTTCAAAGCCTTGTGCAGATCTTTGGGATCTGTGAAAATGTGTGAGTGGCCTTGTCTATTAATTCTTAATTTCGCTGGATAGAGCATAGCGTAATCCAAGCCCAGGTCGCGGAGCTGTCTTTTATACGGGGCAAAGTGTTTGCGTTCTTCCTGCACCTTCGCGGTAAAGTCAGGGTATATGGAGATGTTGGAGCCCTCGTACTGTAATGTGCCCTTCTCATGGGCCGTGCGCAAGGCCGCGTCTCTATCTCTGTAATTCAGTATTTTTGCTATGATTGGCCTTAGCGGCGCTCCCGTCTTCGGGCGAGGGCCCAATGTCCGGTGCGCTCGTCCACAATAAACATCGGCGAGAATACCTCCGCTCCCAGCAGTGTCATCAGCAGTTTCTCGACGAAGAGCTCCATTTTGTCTGTTTGTGTGGTCTCCGGTACTCCCGTGATCCGTATGTTCGATCTTCGAGAGCGGGCCTCCAAATCCTCGGACTTTTCTTGTATGACTTGTAGAATTTTGTCGTGCTGCTTTTGAAATTTGTCCTGTTCCGTTTGGGCCTCCTCGACTTCTGTTATGCGCCTCTCCGCCATGTCCAATCTTTCTGCGTGCTTGTCGACCCTCTCCGTCATACAGTCCTTGCGGTAAGATAAGGCATCTATTTTGGAGCCATATGATGCTATGCTCTCTTGGAGGCCTTTCTCCATCAACACTAGCAGAGTTTTGATGTCCGAGTATAACGTGGCCTCAGCCCCTTTCACCTGTGGGTCCGGTTCCATTGTCTGTGTCTCCGGGGTTTTGGTGCGTCGCTGTTCGAATGGCAACTTGGTTTGGGTCTTGTCCCCTTTACCCATTTGGCTCGCTGGGCTCCGGGTGGGCAGCCCCACGCACTTTTGCTATGACCTGAGGATGCGGTTGCACCGGCCGGACACCTAGGTCGCATCCAACACTATCCCGGACCCCTACAGCAACTCCATCTCCAGCGGGAAGGGCGCAGGATTATAAAGCTCTTTGTGCAGTCACCGTCACAGCTCTTCTGCGCCCCAACCTCTTCTCTTTGTACGGTCTGGATTCGCTCCCACTATACCGGCCGTGGAAGTAGGGCCCTTCCGTCGCTCGTGAGCCGGCGCCACCAGTGAGCCTAAACGCTACGCGGACGCGGAGGTCGTGTAGATCACGCTTGGAGGGTCGCCTGTCCGCAGCAAGCGTTCAAACCCCGGAGGGGCCGGAAGTCGCTTTACTCGAGTCTGGCGCTGTAGTTGGGGGCTTCTCAGGGTCTGCTCCCATAGGCCTCGCCTCGCTAACGGCCGCTGCAGAGGCACTGGGTGGTCTGTCCTCCGGGCCCCCAAGTGGCGTTCCTGGGGTGAGCTAATTTGGGGCCCTGGTGTGTGGGCGTGCAGACCGAGTCGCAGTATTCCGCCGTTTCGCCGGGGGGGGGGCCTCAGCACCCTCCCCATCCTCCGTAGCTCTTCTCTCCCCCTCGGGCCAACATCGCCGCGGCCGGCCGCATCTCGTAGCACGTACAGCAGGCGCCGCGGCTACTCGAGGTCGGGGATTAGCGGCCTAGGTTGCCGGCTCCCTCTCACCCGCCGCTTAGGTCTCCGTGGCTCGCAGCGGCTCCACTCTTCTTGTGCTTGGTCGCGGAGCCTTCAGGCACCGTGCGGCCACCTCTGGAGCCCGACTTGGCCCCCACTAGTCAGATATATGAAGGATATTGCAGGCGTTATTGCGGAGCGTCTTCAACACGCGTCCGCCATCAGCCGTGGCAAGCTCCGCGCCCCAAATCCAACAGATTTCACTATAACTACTGTAGGACACCACTGTGTCAGTACCTTACGCCTACCTCATGGTAGGCGTAAGGATGACACAGTGCTACAGGTATAGGCTGACCCAATGTATTGCTGCAGTTGTGTCATGCTTGTGATACAACTCCAGCAATGCATGAATTTTGCTCTGACACATACGTCCGGATTCCAGTAATTAATTGCGACATGGAGCACTGTACAGTAAATACAGCGCATCTATGGTGTCGCAAGAAGGGTGTAGTGAGATGTGTTGCAATGTTGATTTGTCACAGTGATGCAATACTTTTCATAAATGAGGCCCAGGAATGCACCCTGTTTTATTGATGGTGCGCATTCCTGCCCTGTAGTTTTGTCGCAGGGCAGCACAGCAACATTCCTTGCAGCGCTGTCCAGCACTAAAACCTTCTGAAATGAGGCCCCAAGTGTTTTCACCATTTTTAAGACCAGCTATTTTCTGGTCTTTAAAACTGCCTCTAACTGCAGTTACAGGCATTTTTGGGGGGATTTGCACAATACCAGGAAATCCTTGTAAATATCGTGAAGTGGGGTTAGCAGCATTTGTTGCATGGGAATGCCTACCTGCATCTCATTTTTGTTAAGTCTCACCAACAGAACTGGCAATCTGAAAAACATACATTTGTGCCAGAAAACTGCTGCTAAATGCGTTTAGTAGCAACTTGTAAATACTGCAATAAAAAAAGCCACTGTAACATCAAAATGTTGACGCTATGGCAGCTTTAACTCCTTGTACATATGCCCCAAAGTCTCCTGCCCGGAATCTCTTCTAAAAACTGAACAAAGCAGGGTTGCCTGATGGCACCTTTACTGATCTCTCTACATATAGATGATTTACTCCTGGCTTTATCTGCACTGGAGGGTGATGACCCAAGAGTAGGGGATCGAAATATTGCATGTTTCTTACATGCAGATGACATTGAAGCACCTTCAAAAACTCCTGAAGAGTCTCCAAGAATATGCAGAAGGGCATTGTGTTAAGACAAACAGGACAACAAGTGACATTCTTATCTTTAAAGGGAAAGATTCCAGACAGAGACAAAATATGTATGGCGTCTGGGTAATAAAAGATTGGAAATTGTGAAAGTGCATACTTCTTTAAGAAAAATAAGTTCCTCTAATTTAAATGATTAGGAACACATAAAGCATTTGATTAGAAAAGCATGGTTTCATGCCAACAGCTTGACAAGGTTTTATAATGCCTTAGGGCTTAGGCACTTTCCTCATCTTCTAATGTTATATCATCTAAAGGTAGCCTCAAGTCTTATGTATACGATAGAAGTCACTGATGTCCAGAACTGGTCATTTATGAACACTACTGAGGGTGAAATATTTCACAATTTACGTAGTCTGAGTACCCTATCTGCTAATCAGGATATCCCATTGGAGCTTGGGTTGAACAGCGTTTTGTACTAGCATCAGTTTTACGCTGGGGATATCGACATTGTGAGGAGAATTCACTGAGGAAACTATTTTGTATAAAGATATTCATACAAAATGGGAAGATAGTGCTTTTCACAGAAACTTGATTCATGCTCTGAAACAATTGAGGACTGAAAGAGATGAATTAGAAATTATAATTATGTCGGCGTCGCAGTTGGAACACCAGTTAACACTGCTTTCTAGCAGTATTAGTGTGACCTTGTGGAAAAACCTCAACCATATTTAACTTAGAACTTAGATCATGGGTTCCGCTATTTATCATTATTCAGAATGAATATGTTATCATTAATAATTGATACTTGAACAGTGTGCCTATGTCAGCAGAGGGTGAGCTTCTTCAGCTCCGGGTGAGAGGTATACCATGCGAGTGTGTAGTGAAGAAGGTCCACTCAGGAAGGTAGTATTTTAAGATGATTAATTTCATGAAGGTAACAGGTTGTAAGGTACAGGACATCATGTAGATATGTGGTAGATATGCCTGTCAGCTGCTCAGCCCATGACCAACTGTCACTCTGCTTCCCTCAGTCCCAACATTCCGAGGCATCATCAGACTCCAACATTCTAGTGAGTCAGAGCACAGGCACTGGCAGAGCAGGGCTGGTAAAACAGCTTACAGTATAATATGCAGGATACTACATATCCCCTTTCGTTCTAACAGAAGCATTAAACCACTACATGAATTACAACTAGTGAGAAGAACCAAGGAAGAGATAACAAGGAAGAATAGCAGAGGAACAGATCCATTGTGCTTTGCACGCGTGGGTTCGTATCCCATCCTCATCGCCAAAATATGTAGTGAAGAAGGTCCACTCAGGAAGGTAGTTTTTTAAGATGATTTATTTCATGAAGATAACAGGTTGTAAGGTACAGGACATCATGTAGATATGTGGTAGATCAGAGCCCCACCAGGAGCTGCCTGTCAGCTGCTCAGCCCATGACCAACTCTCACTCTGCCTCCTTCAGTCCCAACATTCCGAGGCATCATCAGACTCCAACATTCTAATGAGTCAGAGCACAGGCACTGGCAGAGCAGGGCTGGTAAAACACCTTACAGTATAATATGCAGGATACTACAGAGTGTATAGTGAGTGAAGTGGTCATGGGAGTGCATGGTGAGTTGTGTGCCTATGTGAGTGCATGGGGTGCGGGTGGCCATGGTAAGGTGAGAGGTTTGCCTTTATAGAGCGTAGGGTGAACTTTTTGCAGGTATAGAGGGCAGAGAGAGAAGTTTCACTGTATAGAGTCCAGGGTGAGTGGTGGGCAGGTGGTGCAGGGGGGCTGATATGTCCACAGTGTCGGATAAGAACTGTACCTCTGTAAGGGCAGGGTGAGTGATGTGTAAAGAGTGCAGGCTTAGTAGCATCTATAGCGCGCAGGTTGAGCAGAGTTTCTGTATAATTGTAGGTGAGAGTTCTACATGTGAGTGTAGTGTGAGCAGTGTGCAGTCATGTGTGTAGGGTGAGTGGTGTGCCGGTGTTAATGCAGAAGGGTGGTGTTTATGGTGTCAGGATAAGCAGTGTGCCCAGAGGAGACCATGGCGAGGTTTGTGCTCACATGAGTACATGGGGAAGGAGTGCGACCGAGAGCAGGGAGGAGTGTGCCTGTGTAAGGACAGGGGCAGAGGTATCCCTGGGTAATTGCAAGCTGAGGCATGTGCGTGTGTGAATGTATCTTACCAAATCCGGATATATTGTCAATGCTAATGCTTGTTTTAATTTTAAATCTAACCCTACTTCATGCATGCCCTACGAGCCTTGAATTTATTTTGATTTTCTCTGTGGTTTATTTAAACGATATAAAACATCACAAAAGGAAAGGGTAAAAATACGTTATTGAAAGATAAAATGAATTGCCCAAAACATTTCTTTTCATCACTTTACAGAGTTATTAAGCATTTGTAAGCAACAAAATCACTTAGATAAGCTACATTCAAACATCTGGATTTGCAAACATCTCATATATAACAAGTCAAGTCACTGTGACAGATATACAAAGAACATGGGAAAGATAAAAACGTCTCTTGATTTGTCTGCAAATCCTCTGTATGGCTCAACCATATGTTGGACCTGCAATAATGATCATCTTCAAACAGACCTTGGTAGTTATTTACTAAGATTTTACATGAGCAAGCATAAGCACAAATCGATGTAAAGCATTACAAAGATTTACTGTAATAAAAGCCTGTAGCTGGGTAAAGTATCAAAGCACAGTGCAAGCACCCGTGCAGCCCTTAGTGAATCTAAGCTTTACAAATGCAGGCTCCTCATGTGTTACCGTCTGACTCAAATATTTCTGCAGAATCTACTGAGCTGCAAAGCCCCTGTCATGGTGGTTGACAGTGGTGGCTAATAGGGGGAGATTTACATTTTCCTCTGAAGTGGCATCCATCTCCTACTATTGAAAATAAAAGAGGAGGTGGGCAGGTAGTGGAAGGGGTGTGGTATGGTGATTGCATAATAGGGCCCCTGCTGTCCTTCCCCAGCTCAGCAATTCCAAAAATACGCAAGAAGCGAAGCAGATGACAGTCTCCAGCCCCAATACAGACCCGATTACTTATGGGTAATCTCAGCCGCGGCCGGTAGTGGGAGTACCGGCCGGGCGGTGATGTGGGGAGGGGGAGGGGCAGGGTGGATCACTGCATCACCAAATTAGATGCAGTGTGTGCAACGAAATTCGTTTTATTTATTTTTATGTTTACTTACCTTTTAAAGTCCGTAATCCATACATTACTACCCCCCACCCTGCCCCTCCCCCTCCCCACATCACCGCCCGGCCGGTACTCCCACTACTGGCCCCGGCTGGGTAATCTTCATTGCTCCTGGTCCCGTTATTCTCCTCCAATCCATTACTTGTGGAGATAACGATCTCCCTGACAGAAAAAAAGAACAGAAGAATGCTGGGACCCTAACCCCAACACCTCCTAGTGGAAGTACATCAGCAGTACTTACCCAGTATTCCACCTGTACTACCAAGCCACCAATAGGAAGGCTGGCCGTCCTGGATGGGACGAGAACAACAGGACCAGGAGCAATGAAGATGTTTATGTTTTATGTTTTTATGTTTATGGTATTTATAGAGCGCATGGCTACCCGCAGGCATACCAGCGCTATTACAGGCAATAACAGCTATCTGATATAAGAGTTAGGGACACAGCCAGGTCTTAAGTTTATTTTTTAACAGACTGTTTGTTTCCAATCCGTCACAACTCTAGGTCCAGACTGTTCCAGAGTTTGGGCACAAGATGGGAGAATGATCTACCACCCCACCTTGATCTCTTAATTCTGGTAGTGCTCATCAGAACATTCGACCCTGACCTAAGACAGCGGAGAGGGGAGTAAGGGGAGATCAAGGTTTGTAGCATAGCTGGACCTCTGCCATACATGGCTCTGTGCGCCAGGCAGAGTGACTTAAATTTGATCCTGGTCTGCACAGGGAGCCAATGCAGCTCTTTCAAGGATGCTCTGACTGACTGGTTCCTAGGAATTTTGAGAAGGAGTCTAGCTGCCGCATTCTGAACAACTTGCAGTCCATTGGTGACGTATTTAGGTGACCCAAGGTACAATGAATTGCCATAATCGAGTCTCAAGACCACCAAGGCTTGCACCAAAGTCTTTCTTGAATTCTCTGGGATTAGACTCAGGATTTTCCTGATCATCTGTAGTATTCCAAAAACAGTTACCCACCAGTTTTTTGGCTTGCGTCTCAATAGTGAGATTCTGATCCAGATTTTTTATAGAACATTTCGGAGTTGGGGGTAAACCCAGTTTGCTGGCCAGGGGATCTCTGCCCTGGGGCTGAAATGACTGCCCAGGATCATCAGCTCGGTTTTATCCCCGTTCAGCTTGAGACTACAATCAGCCATCCAATTTCCTATTTTTTCCGGGCACAGCATTAGCTGCCTGTGATTGGAATTGATAGAGTCAGCTATTGACACCACTAATTGGGTGTCATCCGCATATGGCACCTTGGAGAGTCCGAACTCCAGTACTTTATGGGTCAATGGGCTCATATAGATATTAAAAAGAGTAGGACTCGGGAGGATCCCTAAGGCACTCCCCACGGTGCTGCAAGAGTGTCTGTCAGGATTCCAGCCTCCATACATTTAAAGGATCTATCATTCAAGAATGAGGCAACGCATTGGTTGGCGGTGCCTCTGATGCCAATGTTTTCTAGCCTGTTGACAAGAATGTTATGGTCTACTGTGTCGAAGGCCGTGCTTAGATCTAATAACCCCACAGCTGTGGACCTTCCCTGATCTAGTATGCTTTTTAATTTTTCGGTGACCATAAGTAGGGCTGACTCTGCACTATGCTCTGGTCTAAGACCCATCTTTGTCTGGTGTAGAATGCTGTTTTTTTCTTCCATAAACTGTGAAATAGGACTGTTCACATGCTTCTCTGCGATCTTACCCAAAATTGGCAGTAGTGAGATCGGGTAATAGTTTGCCAATGACCGAGGGGTCAAGTTGTGTTTCTTTTAATAACGGTTTTACAATGGCATGCTTCCACTCCTTAGGTACTATCCCTTCTTCAAGAGATAGAGAGATGAGGTTGGTCAGTTGCGTTAAAACACAATTTCCCCCTAGAGCAAGAATGTGGGGTGGTGCAGAGTCCAAAGGGGATCCTGACTTGATGTTTCATAGATGGGAACCCACCTGTTCTTTGCTTAGTTTAGGGAAAGAAAACATAGCTGGGGGGAGAGGGTTGTTGTTTGCCCCATACTAGGGAGGTTCCTGTAAGCACATGGGACCTGCACTTACTGCAAGCCTCTGGCTCATGTTTGAGTGAAGCGAATTATAGATCTTTTCCACCTTATTCTTGGAGAACAAGGCCAGCTCATCGCATCTTTCTTTTGAATATTGAGCAATATGAGAGCCTGAATCAACTGTTGTTAGTAATTTTACTATTTTAAACAACTCCTTTGAGGTGTTGGCGGCGCTCTTTATTTTTTCTTCAAAAAAGACGGCTTGTGCTTTCTTAATATTTTTGTGATAGTGCTGGATTACTGCCTTGTATGCTATTTTAAGCTCCTGGGTATAAGCCTTCCTCCAGTATTAGGGCATTACCCCCAGGTCCCCCAAGTCCTTGTCACATCCATTACTTTTGGAGCAAACCAAAGCCAGGAAACCAGCCTTCCAAACCCACAAAGAACACCCAGGACACCACACCGAAAGCAGCATCCCAAGTGAAGCAAACAGGAGACACAGAGGAAAAGACAGGTAGGTCACAGAGACTGCAACTCACCCAACCACACTAAATGGCCGCACCAGCTAGTAAAATGCTGGAGACGACCCAGGAGAATGAAATACTACAAGGCT